>NC_136484.1:81819449-82276949 GCF_053919585.1 Euprymna scolopes
ATTCTCAGATGGGAACACAGACATTTCTGGATAAGCTTCTGTTGTGATAAAAATTCATTGATGACGTCCTCATTGACATTAGAGGAGTTGTCAAAGAGATCAGAATAATGCTCAGTTCAACGAAGGAGAATCTTGTTAGGACCCTTTATAAGGGCAATTCCATCACTTGAGAGTAGGGGAGATGTAGATAGTGTTTGAGGACCAAAAGCTTTTTTTAAGCAAATGGTACATGTGTTTGAAGTCTTTACAATCAAACGCCATCTGGATTTGGTTGGCAAGTTTAGCCCACCACTGATTCTTTATTTGGCGGAGTCGCTTTTGGAGAATACCCGTGTTTGCTTTAAGTGACTGTTGGAGGGACTCTCGACTTCCATGAGAGGCAAACAACATCTTATGGTGCAACTCATTTTTAGCACTTAAGAGTTGAGTAATTTCAAAATCATTATCATCAAACCAATCCTGATGTTTAGATTTGCGGAAGCCAAGAACATCTACACTTATTTCATAAATTGTATTTTTAAAATGCGCACACGACCCATCAAAATCAGCAGAATTAACTACAGATCGAAGCTTTTCATGTACACTTGGATCATCCAGCCTGGACACATCAACCCGCCTGGGAATCCCAACACCACCCAACCTACAGTTCCTCCTTATACAGATTTTCAACTTCCCACGTACCAAAAAGTGATATGTCCTGCATTTAGCTCCACGCATAACATGTACACTACAGACGTCCCGCAAATCTGCCTTCCTGGAAATAATGTAATCAATCAAATGACCTTGTTTTGAACGAGGGTGGGTCCAAGTAAACCTACGGACCTCTTTGTGGCTGAAAAAAGTGTTACAGATAGCAAGGTCAAACTGAGTGCATAGATGGAGAAGATGCAGACCATTACTGTTGACCCTACCTACACCAAACCGGCCGAGTGAGTCCCAGGTGTGATGATCTTTGCCAACCCTTGCATTTAGATCACCCATGAGTAAGATCTTCTCAGATAAAGGAATAGAGGAAATGGTACGACTGAGATCTCGGTAAAACGCCGTGATGGTGTCTTCATCATGACCCATGGTAGGGGCATACACAGATAAAATCGTCATATACCTACTGTGTGCAAGAGGGAAGTGCATCATCATAATTTTGTCACTTACACAGATTGGCTGTTCAATCCTCTTCAACAAATCAGAACGCACTGCAAAGCCAATTCCACCTTCTCGTCTCAGCCCCGATGGTTTTCCTTTCCAAATAAATGGTGTATACCAACCCACTTCCACCAATTGATCCTCACCGCTCAATCGTGTTTCAGACAATGCCGCAATGTGTATGCTGTACCTAGCGAGCTCTCTTGCAACAATAGCTGTCCTATGCTCAGGTCTTTCACTATCCAGGACATCTAGCAAAGTTCTCACATTCCACGTAGCAACAGTTAGGTTATTCCTCTCCTGATAAAATTTTGATTTTCCTTGTTTATTTTTCTTCAACTTTATCTTGTTTCTCCTGCAAATATAGAGCAGCCACCGACCGCAGAAAGCCGACCTTATTAGCTAATAAAAGGGAAGACAATTTATAGGTCACCTTTTCTAGACCTTTCCCAAATTCATGGGTGAGCAGTGTATCCCTAGAAAAGGCTGCTCAGTCGCCAGATCATCCACCGAAGTTGCTTCCACCCTGTAAGCGATTTAGTGAACGATGTTAGATAAATCACTGGCCGCCTATGTGCAGATTTGCAGCTATGCACTTCCAGCCCGCTAAGCCTGTGCACGTCGACACTCACCTATCGCCATAGGACTTCTTTTTTTTTTCTTCGAAAGATATCTGCACATAACGATCACGACATAACATGCTTGTGCTACACATATTGTACCCTCTCGCACCCTACCACTGGTTGCACAGTGACAAACTGAAATAGTGAGATGACTGAGCAGTGGCATAGTGTGCATGTTTTATTATCACAGAGTTTTAACCTCTCTGGCAGACACATACACATAAGCAAGCAAACATGCATATGTATATATATATCCCTAGTTCTCACAATATAGTAACCCTCCAGAACTTGAGAGGGAGGCTAACAGGTACTACACTTTGCCCAAGGGTGACCTGAAACTATGCAAGGCAGAGGCGTTCATCTCCCTAAGGTAGTAGGTATACCCGCATACCCAAATATATATACATACATATATATATGCATATATATATATATATATATATATATATATATACATACATATATACATGTACATATATATATACATACATATATACATGTACATATATATATACATACATATATACATGTACATATATATATACATACATATATACATGTACATATATATATATACATACATACATATGTACATATATATATATATATACATGTACATATATATATATATACATACATATATATACATACATATATATATACATACATATATATATATATATATATATATATATATATATATATATATATATATATATATATACATACATATATATAAAATCCCAATCCTGTTACAAAAGAAAATAATGAAACGAATGGAATTGAAAGAAACAAAAACGCAACTGATGGATAAAATAAACGTGTCATTTATTTACTGTTGAAAGAATGAATGTTTTAGATACAACACATGTTCATGTCTGCGCGGGTGTAACCATTGTTTGTTGCGGGATTGGTAGTATAGAAGGAAAAAGGAAATGTGTGTTCATCTCACGTTCGGGTCACTATCGTTTTTTCGCGCGTGGGAAGAGAAATGAGTGAATGTAGTGGAAAATGGGAATGATAGTCCAGCGTGTAGACAAAGAAAAAGGTAGAGGGTTGACATCAGTGGAAGCTGTGCGCCATGTTAGTCAGCTACGCAGAGGTGTTCTCAGGGACAAGTTATATATATAGAGAGAGAAAGAGTGAGAATGTCAATCCAGTTCATGGAGATAGAACGTGTATAAAGTGTACATACTGTTTGTTAGCTTTTTGTCCCACATAGTAACAAGTGGCGTGAGGTACGCGCGCGCGTGCTCACGCGTACCTGCCGAAAATGCACACTGTCGGTCCGTAGACCGACCAGTTCGGAAGCTGGTCTAAAAAGGGTTGGAAACAGCTTGTCTCTTCCTTTTATAGGTGTTTCCGGTGTGTCTTTTGCGCATGTGTGGATTTCCTTTGAAAAGGGAAGTGACGTTGTCCATGCGTGCGTGTATGTGCGTACGTTAGCGCGTGTGTGTGTGTATACACGTGAATGTGAGTGTATGTACGCGAACATGAATGTGTGTGTGGACGTGGGTGCGTATGTTTGTGTGCGCGTCTGTATATGACAAGTAATATAGCTTGAAATGTGAACGCATGTTTTTGTGTGAGACTAGAAAAGGCTCGCGCAGGTGAAAATAGAGAAAAGTTTGATTCTTTTTTTCAAGAGAATGTACAAATTATTTTTTTTTAACAGATGTTCAGAAAATAAACAGAAAAATACTTCCATCATTAATTATGCAAAAAAATAAATAAAATGTTGATTTAGTGTTTCAACATTATGCTTATAAATTACGATAAAACTTGCTGAGTATGCGCTGTTTTAAGGTTGTTGTAAAAATGGAATGGAAACTTAAATTTTGCTCCGTTTTAATCTTTCTTAATTTTTTAATTGTGACCCCCTTCAAACGAATATAATCAAAACAGTAACATTCAACAATTGTACTTCATGTATATAAAACACAAAATATTTATTAAAAAAAAAAAGGAAGAAAAGTTAATAACGAAAGGGAAATAATTCCATTTTTAAACGAAAAAGTCAGTATGGCATATCTTTTTGTTATTTTTTAAGTCCAGCTTACCATTCACATTGGAAATGTCGACATTTATAGGTTGTCGGGTACGTTTACAACAAATAAACACTCCAATCTACCCATGTTAAGAACGGCTTTCGGAATAGACACCGCTAACCTTGTCAGCATACCCGAAAAGCTATAAAAGTTGACGTGTCGAATGTGAACGTTAAAAGGGAACGAAATTCAAATTTCCGTTCCATTTTTACAACAACCGTAAAGCAGAGCATTCTATGCAAATTTTACCTAACTTACTGTATTAATGCTAATTTTTTTAAGCAAAAAAAAAAAATAAAAAAAAAAAATATTTAGGTTTGGCTATAAATTCCTAAACTCATTTCACCCTAAATAATTTAGGTGACTGAAATAGGAATCTAATTTAATCTTTAATTTCCTGAATAGTATGCGAGAAATTCATTTTTCTTCGAGTTATATCGAATTCATTAATACGGACTTTGGGGCTTTTTTCGTAATGTTCCTGAAAAAGTTATTTTTTATTGTTACAAATTACGATGCTTTATTTATATAAAAAAAGCAAAACTAAATTCTTGCGTTTTTTATTTACAACTGAAAACCATAAAGGTGTTTTTTGTTTAAACAAAATAAAACATTTTCACTAAGAGTTAAGTAAGAATAATTAGTTCATTATATTCTACGGTCATTATTTGATAAATACTGAAATTTTCATTAAAATTGGTTAATTTCCTGATTTTTGGTGAATTTTTAAGTAAAATGGGTCAAAATGTGGTTGAATCCAATTTTAGCGTTACAAAGTCCAGAGAATTTTGGGGGGATTGGCACTATTGCTAAACGAATTATTTTGCGCTAAATAGTATTTTTTTGTTTAAAAAAAATAACCATTGTAAGCATAAAACAACATATCGAAGCCGGTGATTTTGTTTACTTTATAGCCATCATCTAAATTGAAAAGAAAAATGTCCTCTTCTTGTCTTCTTCATAAAATCATCTTTTAATCTGATTGGTCAATTTTTTTCTTCGAGAGGCACCTGCCCTTCCTTTTTTTTTGGGGGGGGGGATTTTCACTTTATTTAAAATAAAGTAAAACAAACGAGAAAATTATTAAACAAGATTTAGTTTTTTTCTTTCAATGTACATTAATATTACGCTTTTCTCGAAACTTATTTTACCGAATCTGTACAAATGTAAAATAATGATGTTTTTTTTTTTTTTTTTTAAATTTTGTTCAAATCTTGTTTAATAATTTTTTCGTTTGTTTTATTTTATTTTAAATAAAAGGAAAATTTCAAAACCACCCCCACCTCCAATTGAAGGAAAAAAACAAATTCTGTTTAATAATTTTTTCGTTTAAGTGAAAATCCTCCTCCCCACCCCGCCAAAAAAAAAAAAAAGAAAGAGCAGGTGACTCTCGAAGAAAAAAATTGACCAATCAGATTAAAAGATGATTTTATGAAGAAGAAAAGAAGCGGACATTTTTCTTTTCAATTTAGATGATGGCGATTAAGTAAACAAAATCACCGGCTTCGATATTTTGTTCTATGCTTACAATGGTTATTTTTTAATCAAAAATAATATTTAACGCAAAATAATTCGTTTAGCAATAGTGCCAATCCTCAAAAAATTCTCTGGAATTTGTAACGCTAAAATTGGATTCAACCCAAAATGTTTATACACTTTGAGCGTCGGCATTCATTTTGTCTGTACCTACCATTTTTCGATGAATATTTGATAGGAAAGCGACCACGTGTGGTTAATTTAAATTAAATTTCAATCACATGGTTACATTATCAATAATCATGTGATTAAACCCATTGAAAATTTACCGATATTGTAAACACGTCCTGTTTACATTAAGCCTGTAGTAGTGAGACCAAAATATCCTTTTAGTGTTGGCAACTGAGATAAAAAAAAAACCGCGAGAATCAGGGGAAAGAAATCTCCAGAAAATCGCTAGATTTTTAACTTTTATCGTCTGAAATTTTCAAAAATCGCTAATTCACCCCCCCCCAAAAACTCCATATTTTAACTTCCTACCATAAAAAATTATAAATATAGTATATTCAATATATAAAATGTTCCGTGTTTTCTCACTATATGTTTCTGGAATTATATTGAAGCAGTTAGCTCCCCAGAAGGCTTACATATTTTATCAGCTAGTTTTACCTGTTTTTTTCAGAGAGGGTATTTTTTTTTTGCAAGAAACAAATAATAAACTCAAACTTTTTATAATAAAAGTTAAATTGAAATATACTGCAAATTAAACATCACAATAATCGTGCAACATATTTTGAAATTAGAAAAAAAAAATTGTTTTAGTATTTAGGTTGGTAGATAAGTTTTTTTTGCTGTTGTTTCTTGCTTTTTACAATTTTCGACTTAATACTTCTAAATTAAGCGGGATTGCTTAGATTGTATTTTAAACTACACTTCGGAGGTTGAAATGCCCCCTCCGCCACCTAAAATGTACTTGGAAAAATCGATTTTTATAGCGAGATTTAAGAATGGTTAGCCGAAAAAAAAACAGGTGGAAAACAAAAATAATCAATAAATAATTGTTACCAGAGGCAATAAATGCTACTTTTTTTTACTTACATGAATGAGTTTATTTTATGTTTTAAAGTATTTTCAAGCGCTTTTCTTTATTTTTTAATCTAAAATTGCGGGTGTGTGGGTGCCAAATATCTCCAGATTTGCTAGAATTCCCCGCTAGATTGCAAACGAAATCTCCAGATCTAGCAGGAAAACCACTAAATTAAATGGCCTATCGGTACAAAGAAAACCACCTATTTATTATAGAAAAATTAAGTATAATGTTATAATTAAAAAGAAATATATAAAAACACACATGGGTATAGCAAACATATTATACCAAAACGTGGAAGCCATCCATCCAGTGCTTCTTTAGACTATTAATTGCGAACGAACCAAGAGTTACATTTTTATATATATAGGTATATATATATGTACATTCATATATATCAGTGGCGTAGCTAGACCTTTTGCCGCCCGGGGCGGTAGTAAAATTCCCCCCCCCGGCATTTGGGTGCCTGGAATATTCGTCCGTGGAAAATTCGCCGATGGAAAATTCGTCCGTGAAAAATTCGTCCATTTTTTTCTAGGTAGGAAAACTGGTCCATTATTATTAATTTAACATTTATTCTGTAGTTGCTTAATTTTCATACCTTGCAAAAATTAGTTCTACGGTATCTAATTTTCCGAAATTCAATTAAATTAAAATTAAAATATGAAAACTGATTTTTAATATTCATTTGAGATTTTATCTATTTTCCTTTTGTTTTAAGTAGATGGTGGTGGTTGCCCGGGGTGATTTTGTCCGATCCCCCAGCTAGCAATTGTAAAGTTTACAAGGAGTTATAAAAAGTATGCTACAAAAACAAACGTTTGATACTTTCAAAGTCTTAGCCTCATGAATTGGACTAATAAAATTAATGAATTCAAACTTTCGCATCTAATGTTATTTCCTCTTTGATGTCGGTGTATATACACCCAAATATCCAACTTTCTTTTCGCACCTATTTGATAAAAATTTATATGAAAGTTCCCCTTTAAGTATGAAATCTTTCTGAGGTCATTTTGTTTTTTTTGGTGCTTGGCCGAAGCCTGGGCTTGGCCCTATCCTGTTAGGTCAGCCGGTCAGTGAGTATATCACCAGAAATAATTAATGCTTGCATTTTTTAAACTTAGTGATTGAAATGAATTAAAACAATTTATTCTCAATTAATGGAAATTTTGAAAACTCCAAACTGTTAAACTATTTATCAAGTAATAATTTACAATTGCGTTTGGAGTTTTCCAAATTTCCATTAATTGAGAATAAATTGCTTTAATTCATTTCAAGATCGGTTTTTAATGTAGAGAAAGTTAAAACAAAAAAATTGCCCCAATCTTGAAGGATATATTATATATATATATTTGTTTATATGTATATGTATGTATCTACATGTATGTATGTATATATGTATGTATATATTTATATTATATATGTATATATATACATATATGTATATATATATATATACATATATGTATATATGTATGTATATATGCGTATTTATATATGTGTATGTGTGTGTATATATGTATATATGCACCTATGTATATATGTATATGTATGTATAAATACATGTGTATATGCACATATATATGTATATATGCACATATATAGTTATAAAATAAATATGTATTTATTATAATGCTCCCATAATGTTGAGCATAATGAGAGCCGAAAATGGCAAACGGCCGTAAGCGAATATAGCAATGGTCTTGTTTAAAATTAGATCTTGTGTACAATTAGAGCTGAGGTCGGTTTGGCAACGACTGCCGATTGTTCCCATTTACTTGCCTCTCCACGAGGGCAGAGTTAGACACAAGGCCGGTTTTTAATGTGGGGAAAATCCAGCAAATCTTACAATCGCCGCGGGCTGCAAAGACTGCTGCTGTTTAATTTTTCAACATTTTTCAGAACATGTAAAGCAACTGCTTTCTTTGAAAGGTTACATAGAGAATTTATGCAATTTAAAAATATTGTTTTACAAATAAAATAAATTTACATCGTATTTTAAGGTTATTCTCATTTTAGTTTTAGTGATAATTTAAAAATAATAAATATTAGTACCAATAATGAAAAATTAAATTAAAAATTTAAAAGAATCGGTTTTGGAATCGTAAAATAGGGACACATTTTTCCGATTCCGATACCTCCAATACTTCAGATTTTTACAAACTTTCGGTATAAAATTTCAGATTTTTTGTTAGCTTTTATATATTTTTTCTATTTTCTATTTTTATCATCTCAAAATGCCGCCCCTGACATGTGCTGCTCGTAAATAAGAGACACATTTTTCTGATTCTGATACCTCAAAAATTTCCGATTTTTTACAACTTTTTCAATATAAAATGTCAGATTTTTTTGTTAGATTTTGTTTATTTTTATTTATGTTTTTCTACTTTCTATTTTTACTCTCTCAAAATGCCGCCCCCTGACATATGCCGCTCGCAAAATAGGGACACCTTTTTGCGATTCCAATAACTACAAAAGTTCCCATTTTTTACAACCTTTTCGATATAAAATTTCAGATTTTTTGTTAGCATTTTTTTCGATTTTCCCCTTTTACCATCTCAAAATGCCGCCCCCATGCCGCCCCCCTGACGCTCAGAAAATAGGGACACATTTTTTCTGATTCCGATACCCCCCAAAATTCCGATTTTTTACAACCTTTTTGGTATAAAATTTCATATTTTTTGTTAACTTTTGTTTATTTTTATTTATTTTTTCTACTTTCTATTTTTACCCTCTCAAAATGCCGCCCCCTCAGGTGTGCCGCCCGGGGCGGTCCCCCCCCCTAGCTACGCCAGTGATATATATACATATATATATGTGTATATATATATATATTATTGGAATTTCTGTATGTTGCTACTCCTGTTTAAAAGGCTCTGTGGACTGTACTGTCTGGCATTGATCTCCTTCCCCACTCCCTTAGGGGTCACGTGAACCAACCTATAAAAACCGTGGGAGATTGGGCGCCAGCCTCTTTTCGCCTTTTTGTTTCAACCCTAACTGGACAGTGGTTCTTCGTGCATAGCCCCCCGAAGGCAGTCACTGAAGCCCCCCCCTTCTACTTCACGTTCCCAATTGAATATTTTATTCTTTCCATCCCAAGACGGTCGTGCGAAGTAAACCAATTATACGACGAAATAGAACAGTTAACCGTCCACATGAAAAGAGCCGAAATTGAGTGATGAACACATTGCTAATCGAACTCAAGATAAGTTCTAGCGAAGCACGTTTTCGCAAACCTTCATCTTCTTCATTCTGTATATTGTCTGTTTTCATTATATTGCTCACCCAGTAAAATTGCTTAAATATCGATTGCTTGGTTGTGTTCCCTTCTTACAACCTGTCGTCGCATTTCTGATAAGAACTTAACTACCGAATTGTTGTTGCATTCTCACGTGTGAGAATTGAGCTTTATTTCAGGGTTAAATTATTCCCAACATATTGCGAAAACTAGCAGAGATGGCGACGGGTTTATACAGGGAAAAAATATTAATATATACGAACAGTATCTTCAACTGGAGTGTGTTTATTCAAAAAGACTTGTTTAAATGTTTATTTAAAAAAAAAAAACACTTGTTGAATGCTTAACAAACAAACTTTCTAATAAGAGCACTCGTTTAAAAAAAAAAGGATTTCTTACGAAAACACTTGTTTAAATGTTTATTTAATCTATATATACAAAAATGTAAATTTGGTTCGTTACAAAAGAATAAAACCATATTTCTACGTTACAAATTTATTTGAAATTTTCAGACAACCCATCTTTAGAGTCGAGGTATGTTTTTATGTTATTAAAATAAATTTACCTCGCGAATTATTAAAATATTAAATAAAATAAATATATTTTTTTTAACCGTTACTGCGAATCTGTTCTGTTGATAAAACTGAACTTCCGGTTCGATTCATTTCACAGCCACGCATTGACGAAAGATTTCATTTTCTGTTAACTCGATAAGTAAAAAAAAACAACAAAAAACAACATAATTCATTTGTTTATCTTCCAAATTTTTTAATTTACACATCTTTTCTTTATTATATAAGGCAAATAAAAAGTCTGTCGCTTGCTATGCTAAAACAAAGTTTTTTGTTTTTTAGTTTTCTAATTTCAAAATATGTTGCACCATTATTGTGATGTTTAATTTGCAGTATATTTGAATTTAACTTTTATTATAAAAAGTTTGAGTTTATGATTTGTTTCCTGCAAAAAAAAATACCCTCTCTGAAAAAAAAAAACAGGCAAAACTAGCTGATAAAATATGTAAGCCTTCTGAAGAGCTAACCGCTTCAATATAATTCCAGAAACATATAGTGAGAAAACATGGAACATTTTATATATTGAATATACTATATTTATAATTTTTTTATTGTAGGATTCTCCTGATCTCGCGGGTTTTTTAAAAGCTGAGTTGACAACATTGCATCACTAAAAAAAACACTACAGGCTTAATGCAAACAGAATGTTTTTACAATATCGGTAAATTTTCAATGGGTTTAATTACATGTTTATTGATAATGTAACCATGTGCTTGAAATTTAATTTAAATTAACCACACGTGGTTGCAAAATGAATGCCGACGCTCAAAGTGTATACACATTTTGACTCCTCCCTTTACTTAAAAATTCACCAAAAATCAAGAAATTAACCAATTTTAATGAAAATTGCAGTATTTTTCAAATAATGATCGCAGAATATAATGAACCAATTATTTTTACTTAACTCTTAGTGAAAATGTTTTATTTTGTTTAAAAAAAAAAACCTTTACTAAAGTTATGGTTTTCAGTAGTAAATAAAAAACGCAAGAATTTATTTTGCTTTTTTTTAAAGCATCGTAATTTGTAACAATAAAAAATAATTTTTACAGTAACACTACGAAAAAAGCCCTTAAAGTCCGTATTAATGAATTCGATATAACTCGAAGAAAAATGGATTCTCGCATACTATTAAGGAAATTAAAGATTCAATTAGATTCCTATTTCAGTCACCTAAATTATTTAGGGTGAAATGAGTTTAGGAATTTTTAGCCAAACCTAAATATTTTTTTTGGTAAATATCCAGATACGCTACTACAGAACACCGACCACTCTAATTTGTTTGGGGGACGGGGCGCCCGAACATCACATCCGCCCCCCCCCCGCTCGCGCCCCCAATGTACAAAGTAAAATCTTCGGAAAATGTGAAATGGTGTTCTAATTGGTAAATGTCGGTGCGTTACTTACGGAAAATTTGAAAATTCTATGTTCCAGGTAAAAACAAAAACAAAAACAGATAAATTAACCCCCCCCTACTCCAACTTGGTGTGCTTTCCTTTTCTTATTTTATTTCTTTTTCAGCTAATTTTAAATTTTCCACCCAAAAAGCGCTATAATGTATTTTTGAAAATTAGAAAATTCCATGTCCTGGAAAAAAAAATCACCTCCCCCCCCAACGTTGGTGAAGCCGTCGTTTATGCTACAGCGTGCATGCGCATAACATAAACGGAAGCTGCAAAATGGTAGAAAGACGTTCGTGGGTTCAGGGGTAAATACCATGCAAACGGTAAATTTGCCCCAAGTTTGACTATCAGATTCGTTGTCAGCGACCTCAATTACCTATAAAAAAACAAATTAGAGTGGTCGGTGTTCTGTAGTAGCGTATCTGGAAATTTACCTTTTTTTTCTTGCTTAAAAAAATTGCATTAATACAGTAAGTTAGGTACAATTTGCATAGAATGCTCTGCTTTACGGTTGTAAAAATGGAACGGAAATTTGAATTTCGTTCCCTTTTAAATTCGGTACATTTTTACATTACGTCCAACTCATCGTTCACATTCGACACATCAACTTTATAGCTTTTCGGGTATTCTGGCAAGGTTAAGGGTGTCTATTCCGAAAGCCATTCTTAACATGGGTAGATTGGTAGGTGTGTAAGAAATTTCGTGAAAAATAGTGAATAATTCCACCCCGTCTTTCCAAGCTTATAACTCCTCGAAAAATGTAACTCAAGCCCTAATTTTTTTTCCAATTAAAGGAGCAAGGACCAAGGTTTCATTAAAAAAACAAAACAAAAAAAAAAACATGTTTTTTAAAAAAAAAAGGTTTTAACTTCGGACTTTACAGGTAAATTTCTAAAAAAACACTACTTTTTTGTTTTAAATTTGAATATATTATTTATTGACCTTTTCTCTTCAATTTGTGATATATAACACTTTGGTGAATAAATTATTTACTTTTTAATAGACATTTCAAAATGGGAGGCGTGAATTATTCTACCCCCTGTCTTTCCAAGCTTATAACTACTCGAAAAATGTAATTCAAGCCCTAATTTTTTTTTCAATTAAAGGGACAAGGACCAAGGTTTCATAAAAAAAAAACAAAAGAAAAAACAGACAACGTGGTTTAATAAAACAGGTTTTAAACTTCGAACTTTACAGGTAAATTTCTAAAAAAACACTACTTTTTGTTTTAAATTTGAATATATTACTTATTGACCTTTTCTCTTCAATTTGTGATATATAAAACTTTGGTGTGTAAATAAATTATTTACTTTTTACTAGACACTTGAAAATGGGGGGGGCGTGAATTAAAAAAAACGTTTGTCTAAAATATTATATTCGGTTTATTGGAAAGAGCATAAAATGTCACATTGACCCTGAAAATATCGTAAAAATAGAATCAATAGAAAAATTTTGATAGATTTTTAAAGTTTAAAAATTGAAAAATATTGAGTTCGTAAAATTCATTACTGTTTTTTAAAAAATAAAAAATAAAAATATTGAGTTCGTAAAATAAAAAAAAATAATATTGAGTTCGTAAAATTCATTACTGTTTTTTTTAAAATAAAAAAAAAATATTTCTATTACTTTTAAAACAACTTTAATAGTTTATTTTGGAAGTATAATCCATAAAGAAAATAAACAACCCACTTTTAAAAAAGAAATTACGAGATTTTTATATTTTATTCGCAGTTTCGTGATAGGGGTGTAAAAAATTCCTACAAAAATTCTGATACAACTACTAGATTGGAGTGTTTATTCATAGTAAACGTACCCGACAACCTATAAATGGCGACATTTCCAATGTGAATGGTAAGCTGGACTTATGTAAAAAATAACAAAAAGATATACCAAACTGACTTTTTCGTTTAAAAATGGAATTATTTCCCTTTCGTTATTAACTTTAAAAAAAAAATTTTTTTTTTTTAATAAATATTTTGTGTTTTATATACATAAAGTACAATTGTTGAATGTTACTGTTCTGATTATATTCGTTTGAAGGGGGGCACAATTAAAAAATTAAGAAAGATTAAAACGAAGCGAAATTTAAGTTTCCGTTCCATTTTTACAACAACCGTAAAACAGTGCATACTCAGCAAGTTTTATCGTAATTTATAAGCATATTGAAACACTAAATCAACATTTTATTTATTTTTTTGCATAATTAATGATGGAAGTATTTTTCTGTTTATTTTCTTAACGTCTGTTAAAAAAATAAATAATTTGTACATTCTCTTGAAAAAAAGAATAAAATTTTCTCTACTTTCACATGTGTTCCATTTTAACAAACCACAGCAACGCGTGGCCGGGTACAGCTAGTATATATATATATATATAAAAATATAAATTTTGTTCGTTACAAAAGAATAAAACCATATTTCTACGTTACCAATTTATTTGATATTTTCAGACAACCCATCTTTAGAGTCGAGGTATGTTTTTATGTTATTAAAATAAATTTACCTCGCGAATTATTAAAATATTAAATAAAATAAATATATTTTTTTAACCGTTACTGCGAATCTGTTCTGTTGATAAAACTGAACTTCCGGTTCGATTCATTTCACAGCCACGAATTGACGAAAGATTTCATTTTCTGTTAACTCGATAAGAAAAAAAAACAACAAAAAAAAACATAATTCATTTGTTTATCTTCCAAATTTTTTAATTTACACATCTTTTCTTCATTATATAAGCCCCCCCCCCCAAAAAAAAGTTTGTCGCTTGCTATGCTAAAACAAAGTTTTTTTGTTTTTTTATTTTTCTAATTTCAAAATATGTTGCACCATTATTGTGATGTTTAATTTGCAGTATATTTGAATTTAACTTTTATTATAAAAAGTTTGAGTTTATGATTTGTTTCCTGCAAAAAAAAAATACCCTCTCTGAAAAAAAACAGGCAAAACTAGCTGATAAAATATGTAAGCCTTCTGGGGAACTAACCGCTTCAATATAATTCCAGAAACATATAGTGAGAAAACACGGAACATTTTATATATTGAATATACTATATTTATAATTTTTTTATTGTAGGATTCTCCTGATCTCGCGGTTTTTTTTAAATCTCAGTTGACAACATTGCATCACTAAAAAAAACACTACAGGCTTAATGTAAACAGAATGTGTTTACAATATCGGTAAATTTTCAATGGGTAACCATGTGATTGAAATTTAATTTAAATTAACCACACGTGGTCGCAAAATGAATACCGACGCTCAAAGTGTATACACATTTTGACTCCTCCCTTTACTTAAAAATTCACCAAAAATCAAGAAATTAACCAATTTTAATGAAAATTGCAGTATTTTTCAAATAATGATCGCACGTGTATATATACATATGTATATATATGTATATCTATACATATGTATATATATATATGTATGTATATATACATATATATATATATATATTTGTATATATATATGTATGTATATATACATATATATATTTGTATATATATATATGTATGTATATATACATATGTATATATATGTGTGTATATATACATATGTATATATATGTATGTATATATATACACATGTATATATATGTATGTATATATATACACATGTATATATATGTATGTATATATATACATATGTATATATATACATATGAATATATATATATATATATATATGTCAGGTCATGTCATGTGCTACTGGTACCATGTAACCCAGTACTACCTGCCTCATGGTCGGGTTACCGGCGACTAAACTGGTTCCCCCACCAGACTTGTTTGGTGAGGAGGGCGGCTAGTCTCCCTGAAGGATTAAAAACAAGACCTTCCAAAGGGCGAATGAACTCTTTTTCTGGGTCAACGGCCAACTAGCACCGTGTATATTTGTGTGTGTGTATATGTGTATTGGGGTGGAGAGTAAGTCGTGGTGAAGGCAACCTTTCTAGGAGAAGCAAATCTCTGATTTAAAAAAACCATAAAGCGGAAGACCATTACCCGCATTAAGCTGGTCTGCAGTTTAATTTGTTGCTGGCTATCTTGCTCTTGCTTGTTGCTGGATCTCAACATTTTGAACCGAGAGAGAGACTTAGCTGTCGTACAAAGCTAAGACTCTGTAACATCATATTTGTATAGATACTCCCTCAGCCATTTGGGCTCATGGATTTTAAATGTCTGAGGGAGTGGCACTCGTCTGACAAGACGTTGCAATCATCATGTATATATATCTATGCATATATATATACATATGTATATATATGTATGTATATATATGTATGTATATATGTATATATATGTATGTATATATATATATGTACGTATATATGTATGTATATGTATATATATATATGTACGTATATATGTATGTATATGTATACATATGTATATATCTGTATGTATATATATGCATATGTATATATCTGTATGTATATATATATATATATGCATATGTATATATATGTATGTATATGCATATACATATGTATATGTATATACATATGTATATATATATATGTATGTATATATATGATGGACTCTCCCGTCGATTTCGACGTATGAGGTTCGGCAACCCATATTTTCGAAAACTCATTTATGCTTTTGCCTGTGATGACTTTTTAGTCCAGCAAGGGAGTTGCAAACAAGGCCACAAATAGAACATTTAACGCTGCAGATATTTGTGCGGCTGCTAGTCGTTTTGCTATTACTCTGTTTTCTTTCAGTTGCCTTAAGCTTTCAGATTGATATCTCTGGAGACCTTCAAAATACCTTGATCTCCATCCTTTTCGGTCATTCACCTCATCTTCAAGACTCCTGTATGATATGTTCACTGCAGACAAGTTACTCTTCAACTTGTCCTTGTACCTAAGCCAAGGACGTCCGACAATTCTTTTACCACCCTCAAATTGGCTGTACATCGCAATTTTTGGAATTCTGTCATCGGGCATCCTCAATACATGACCAACCCACCGCAATTGCGATTGAATAAGGAATAATTCAATACCAGATATTTTGCATTTTGTGAATAATTCGGCATTTGATACCTTATCGCGGAGACTAAGACCACATATGGAGCGTAGACAGCTTTTGTGGAAAACGTCCAGCTGATTAATGTGATGTCTGTATGGAGTCCATGACTCAGATCCATAAAGAAGAATGGAAAGAACAACAGCACGGTAGACAAGGATTTTTGTGTCTAGTCGAATACCCCTTTCGTTCCACAAGCGATGGCGTAGATTTCCAAAGGCAGAAGTGGCCTTAGCAATCCTGTTGACAATTTCATCATCAAGAGAACCGCCCTGGTTCACCTTGCTACCAAGGTAAGGAAAGCACTTGACATAATGTATATCATGACCGTCGACTTTCAGCTTGCGCGCAGGAAATCTATACTCTGGTGGATTTTGCTTTACGCCTTCAACTTGTTTTGGGGTCGAGTGTGGCTGATGCACTACCTCAGTCTTCCTTATGCTAATTGTCAAGCCAAAGGCCTTGCACGTGGCTGAAAATCGATCAAGAAGAACCTGGGCTTCCTCAAAGGACGTGGCTACCAGTGCGGCATCGTCAGTGAAGAGCAAGTCGCGAATAATTTCGGTGCGAAGAAGAGTCTTGACCTTAAACCGTTGATGGTTAAATAAGCCACCGGATGACCGAAATTGAAACTTGACACCAGTGTCCAAATCATCAAATGCATGTTTCAGCATTAGTGAAAAGAAGAGCGCAAAGAGGACTGGCGCCATTACACATCCCTGTTTGGTCCCATTCGTAACATCAAATGGATCAGACATCATACCATCTGAGACAACACTGGCCTTCATCCCCTCGTGAAAGAAAATGATCACGTTCAGCATGTTTTCTGGAATACCAAGCCTTCTTAAAACTTGCCAAAAAGCATCGCGATTCACAGTGTCGAAGGCCTTCGTCAGGTCAACAAACACCATATACAATTCCTGATTTTTCTCACGGACCTTTTCTGCCACCTGACGTAAGGAAAATATCATGTCAATGGTGCCGCGACCCGACCGAAACCCACACTGGGACTCTGGATACACCTTATCAACGAGACGATTTATGATTCGGTTTAGAATGAGCCTAGCTAGAATCTTTCCTGCAATTGAAAGCAGAGATATCCTCCGATGGTTGTCACAGACATTCTTGACTCCCTTATTTTTGTAGAGATGTTTGATGCAGGCATCTTTGTAGTCCTGTGGAACTCGGCCTGCTTTCCATATCTTTACAAAGAGAGCATGGAGCTTTTTTACCAGCACATGCCCACCATGCTTGTACACTTCAGGCGGAATTGGATCCTTTGGTGATGGGGACTTGCCAGAAGCAATTTGTTTGATGGATCCCCATACCTCCCGATAAGCAGATTCCAATGAAAATTTTGGAATATTTGGATTCTGAGGAATAGAGGACACGACATCGCCGTCAATGACAGATGAGGTGTTTAAGACTCCTTTCAACGATTGAGAATATCAATCAATGACAGATGAGGTGTTTAAGTGCTCCTTCCAACGATTGAGAATATCTGATTTATCAGTCAGCAATTCCTCTCCATCGGCTGTGCTTAATGGGGAATCACCACTTTTCTGAGGACCAAATACCTCTTTCAGACCATCATAGAAGGCTTTCGTGTTCTTGCTGTCAGCAGCTCCCTGCAGTGCAATTGCCTTATTGTACCACCATTATTCTTTCATAGCTTTAATACAGAGGTCAAACTCCCTACAGATTGTAAAAAGTCGTAAACCATTTGCATTTACCTTGCCTATGCCATGCTTACCAAGTACACCGGTCCACGACAGATGGTCACTACCAACACGAGCATTGAAATCGCCAGCAAGAACGAGTTTATCATGGTGTCGAACTCTGGAGAGGACATCACGGAGGGTATCGTAGAAGTCATCCTTCTCTTGATCTGAACTGGCTAACGTTGGGGCGTAACAACTAACGAGCGTCACTCTGGTGTTTCCTTCTAACTCTAGGGAAAGAGTTGCCACACGATCAGATATGCCTTTGGGAAAAGACGATAAGGACTTTGCCATCTTGGACTTAATGGCAAAACTAACGCCTGATTGGCGGGGTTCATTTTCTGCCTTTCCTGACCAAAAGAAGTCATATCCACCCTTTTTCTCTCAAAGTTGAGAATTGCCAAGCAAGCGAGTTTCACATAAGATAGCAATTTCAACATCATACCTCAGTAACTCAAGAGAAACAAGGGCTGTCTTGCGCTCGGGTGCAGCATCATTATCCTGGAGGGTACGGACATTCCAACACCCTATTGAGAGATTCTTTGTTGAGATTTTTTGTCGTATTCTATTGTTCTGACTGCATAACTGGATAACCAGACAGCTGCAGCGGGCTGCCAAGTTAAGTGGTGAGCAAGCAATTTTTTAGGGCTCCTTTTATCGCCCCCTCCCCGCCACAGGGAAAGCAGTGCTATCCCTAAATAGGGCTGCTTTGTCCCTGATGGAGGACACAAACAGCACAATTGCTCACAGGTTTGTGCTAGAACGGCCATCTACAATCAGCCGCCACTGTGCAGAGATCCGGCTGAGGACTTCCAGTAATATCCTTTACCTGTCCCCGTCGCTTTCACTCCATCGCCAGTGGACTTCTTGCAGGACAGTGTGAGGTTTTCATAATAAAATTACGATAAGCTGTCAGAAACCCACACAAATGACTTAATTTAAGTGGTGAAGACTCGTGTAGGACCATCCACACTTTTTGGAACTGCTGATTAACTCACTCGGTGCAAACCAATTGCCACAGAACAAGCAGACAACAGCCTTCAGGTTTGATGTAAGAGTTTCCTTCTTTTAGTGGTATAACCGCGCCCCCAGACACCAACCTGGTAATTTCCTTGTACCGGCGCAAATATATATATATAAGTATACGTACACACAAACACACATGATGCTAGTTGGCTGTTGACCCCGAAAAATGGTTCATTCGCCCTTTGGAAGGTCTTGTTTTTAATCCTTCAGGGAGACTAGCCGCCCTCCTCACCAAATAAGTCTGGTGGGGGAACCAGTTTAGTCGCCGATAACCCGACCATGAGGCAGGTAGTACTGGGTTACATGGTACCAGTAGCATATGACATGACCTAACTATAATGTATAAATATATACATATGTATATATATGCAGGTATATGTATATACATGTGTATATATATGTATGTATATATATACATATGTATATATATGTATGTATATATATTCATATGTATATGTATATACATATGTATATATATGTATGTATATATATTCATATGTATATATATGTATGTATATATATACATATGTATATGTATATACATAGGTATATAAATATGTATATACATAGGTATATACATATGTATATATATGTATGTATATGTATATACATATGTATGTATATGTATATATATGTATGTATATGTATATACATATGTATGTATATGTATATACATATGTATATATATGTATGTATATGTATATACATATGTATATATATGTATGTATATGTATATACATATGTATATATATGTACGTATATGTATATACATATGTATATATATGTATGTATATGTATATATATATGTATGTATATGTATATACATATGTATATATATATGTATATGTATATACATATGTATATATATATGTATGTATATGTATATACATATGTATATATATGTATGTTTATGTATATACATATGTATATATATGTATGTATATACATATGTATATATATGTATGTATATATATACATATGTATATATATGTATGTATGTATATACATATGTATACATATGTATTTATATATATATATATACATATGTATATATATATGTATGTATATATATACATATGTACATATATGTATATATATACATATCTATATATATATGTATGTATATATATATATACATATGTATATATATGTATATATATATACATATGTATATATGTATATATATGTATGTATATATATATACATATGTATATATATGTATATATATACATATGTATATCTATATATCTATAAAAGTGAACGTGTCTGTGTGTCTGTGTGTCTGTCTGTCTGTGTACATTTCCCTACGCAATAACTCTGTCAACTTTTAGTCTATAGACTCGAAATTTGAAATACCGGGTACTGAGATTTGGGAAAATCGATGTGACGGGTGTCAGCCAGAAATTTGGCTGTTAAGGGGTCAAATTTCAACGATTTGACCTTTAAGAACTCTACCAAACTCCTCCGACAATTTTGGGTCTAGACACTTGAAATTTTAGATATAGGTTCCTTGAACCTGGATCTAACTTAATAAAGTGATTTGAGCCCGAAACTATAAATTTTAAGGGGTCATAATAGGGGTCAAATTAAAAAAAAAATTTACTCTTTTTTTTTTTTTCTCAGCATACACCTCCAAACACCCGGGCAACGCCGGACTGAAATGCTAGTATGTATATATATGTATGTATATATATATACATATGTATATATATGCATATATATATATACATATGTATATATGTATATATATGTATGTATATATATATATACATATGTATATATATACATATGTATATATGTATATATATGTATATATATACATATGTATATATGTATATATATGTATGTGTATATGTATATATATGTATGTATATATATACATATGTATATATGTATATATATGTATATATATACATATGTATATATGTATATATATGTATGTGTATTTGTATATATATGTATGTATATATATACATATGTATATATGCATATATATGTATGTATATATATACATATGTGTATATGTATATATATGTATGTATATATATACATATGTATATATGTATATATATGTATGTATATATATACATATGTATATATGTATATATATGTATGTATATATATACATATGTATATATGTATATATATGTATGTATATATATACATATGTATATATGTATATATATGTATGTATATATATATATATGTATGTATGTATATATATACATATGTATATATTTATTTATATATGTATATATATGTATGTATATATATACATATGTACCTATGTATATATATATATGTATATATATGTATGTATATATACATATGTATATATGTATATATATGTATGTCTATATGTATACATATGTATGTATATATGTATGTATATATATACATATGTATATATGTATATATATGTATGTATACATGTATATATATGTATGTATATATATATACATATGTATATATGTATATATATATACATATGTATATATGTATGTATATACATACATATGTATATATGTATATATGTGTATGTATATATGTATATATATGTATATATTTTGACGGTACCCTCGGGTAGGGGTCTCCTAAGAAGATTCCAACACCGAGAGCGCGTCTTGAAAAAATAAATATAGGGTGCCAGCTGAAAGTTATTCAGCCTAGATAGCACCTGTCCAAGTTCGGATCAGTGATATCGTCGTGATATACTTCGGTGACATTCACGTTAACAAATGCAAGGCAACGAAAAATGATGAGGAACACGACGACATTTTTATAAGTGTTATAAACACGACAATTTATTTATAAAACAATGCTGGAGAGAAAATAATGGAAAACAAAACAGGGCAACAAGACAATAATTCAAACAAAAAAAATCATGCAGACAATGTTATGGTATAAAGAAAGGGGGGGATATGTGATACTTATAATTGTTCAAAGAATATCGTCTCTTATTCTCTTTTCCTTCCTTTTCTTTTTCAAATGGAAATCAATGAGGTGCGTAAGTAATGCTCCAGGGGAGGGGGTTATAATGAGAAATTTCAAGAAAATAAAGATTGTCTCTTTTCACTACATTTTTTTCTAGGAGTCAATAATAGATTGTTCATGCGCCGGCCAAAGGGAGGGTCCAGTGATGGGGAGAATTATTTAGAGAGTTGCTTCTTTATCTCTTTCTTTTTATATGAGGCACATAATAGTTGAACGTAGTTAGCTATTTGTACGAGATGGGAGTTGGACAATTTGAAAAGTGTACTTATCTTTCCTTTTTCCGGAGTTGCTGGTCCGTATTCCGACGGCGTGAAGTTGCACTAATATTCTTTTCTTGCTTTTCGTTTTTCTTTCCCTTTTGTTTGTTGAGAAGCAATTCTCATGACTGACTTTTAAATTCCAACCGTTACGTGCCATTGTCTCCTTATCGGCGTGATGTGAGTCGACTGTTTTTTTTTCTTCACCGTGCGATCTCAGTCCAACTATCTCGTGCCAAGGTATATCCATTGTTTCCTTATCGGCGCGATCTGAGTCGACTGGTGTTTTTCACCATGCGACCTGGGCCGCGGTGTCTATAGGTTGAAGAGAAGAATCGCCACACGTGTGATCGTGTCTGCGCTCTCAGTCTGACTGATTAAATTTCCCGCTTTTTCTTTGCTTCCAGACCGGTTGGGAATGGGGATGTTGTATCAATGACATCCGCTCAAGGCTGGGGTGGGGGTGTGTCATCTCGATATACTGTTGCCATAACAACACGGAAAACTGGGTCATCCTGTCTGGTCTTGCTTTAACTCCGACTGATTGTGATATGAGAGTGTGGGGGGTTGTCTGCTTGATATATATATGTATATATATATATATATCACAAATAAAGAGGAGGGGGGTATAGCCATTTCTCTTAACACCTTCCTCCATAAAAGAAAAAAAAAGAATAAGGGAGTCCTTCCTCTATCTTTTCCTTCATTTCTATTCTTTTTTTCTTACAGCTACTCTACGAGTTTCCTTTTTTTTCTTCCCTCTCCGCTTCGAATCTACGTGATAAGGCGTCTACTATTATGTTATCTCGACCCCTTATATGTCTGATGTCTAGGTCGAATTCCTGCAATATGAGACCCCATGAGAGTAATCGTCGGTTTTTATTTTTCATTCTATTGACGTACACTAATGGGTTGTGGTCTGTATATAGGATAGTCGGGCCGTGTACTGAGGACACATATACTTCAAAATGAGATAAACTCATCACTAAGGCCAATACCTCCTTCTCTATTGCGGAGTAGGATTTTTTAAACTTGTTCAGTTTCTTTGAGTAGTAACTGACTGGGTGTAGCTGATCATCCTCTCCTATTTGCAACAGTACTGCTCCGATCCCGCTATTGCTGGCATCCACCGCCACACTGAAGGGTTTGTCAAATGATGGAGCCTTTAACACTGGCTCGCTGCTTAACATTAGCTTGATCTTCTCAGCTGCTTCTTGACATTCGGGCATCCATTGAAATCGCTTATGCTTTTTCAGCAGCTCCGTTAATGGCGCAGTGAGGCATGCAAAATTCTTGCAGAATCGGTGGTAATGTCCTGCCATGCCCAGGAATCTCCTCAAACTCCTAACATTTTTTGGCATAGGATAATTCTTTATCTCTTGTACCTTGGCCTTTGCTGGAGTGATCTTCCCATGGCCACCTACGTGCCCTAGATATTTGACTTTGGCCTGGCAGAACTCTGTTTTAGCTAAGTTTATGGTTAATTTGGCCGTTCTTAATCTCTGGAACACTTTTTCGATTGTTTCGATATGTTCTATCCATGTGTCATTATAGATCACTATGTTATCGACATACGTATCCACGTTTTCAATCCCAGCCAGGCATGCATTCATCAGTCTAACAAACGTTGCCTGGGAGTTCTTCGTTCCGAATGGCATCACACGATATTGGTATGCTCCCTCTGGGGTTACGAACGCCGATATTTGCTTGGCTCTTTCGGTTAGAGGCACTGCCCAGTACCCCTTAAGAAGGTCGCATTTGGTGATGTATTTGGCATGGCCTATCTTATCTATGCAGTCGTCTATTCGAGGCATAGGGTATGCATTTACCTTGGTTATCGCATTCACTCTACGGTAATCCGTACAGAATCTCACCGTTCCACCAGGTTTATCGACCAGCATGCACGGAGATGCTCATTCGCTTTGACTCGGCTCTATTATCTCATGTTTGAGCATGTAGTCTATCTCCATTTTCATTATCTCTAATTTCTTCGGACTTAAGCGATATGGATGTTGTCTAATCGGCTCGCTCTCCCTTAGCGCAACGTCATGCACTATTGCTCTTGTGCACATAGGTGCGTCAGCAAATAGGTCGCTATATTCTGTTACCATTTCCTGTAACCTTTGCCCTTCTCCTGGTGGTAAATGTGCAAGTTTGCACCTTAAGTTACCCATTATTTCCGAATTCTTTAACTTAATGGGTGGGTCTTTTTCTACAGGAAGGTCTCTTTCGGATGCTCCTCATTTACAGCTTCGCTGTGACATGGTGCTGTCAGCACTGATTTTTCTCCCGCCCTCCTGAAATATTTCTTCATCATGTTCACATGACACACTTGAGTTTTGTTTCTACGCTTAGGGGTAGATATCCTATAATTCAATGGGCTTATCTTTTCAGTAATCCTGAGTGATATTTTGCTTTGAATGGTTGACCGGGGTAGGAGTATCAACACTTCCTCTCCCTCTTCGAATCTTCTATCTACTGCCTTTTTATCATATGTGGCCTTCATGACCCTCTGACTACTCTCTAGCTGAGTCTTAGCTAATTTCCGTGTTTTGGCCAAGGTTTGTCGCATCTTAGTGACGTAATCTGTCATATTATTTGGCAAGGGCTCATTACTGACCCATTTCTCTTTTATCATCTTTAACGGTCCTTGTACCTGATGACCGAAGACTAGTTCGAAGAGACTGAATCCCAACGACTCTTGAACTGCTTCTCGAGCTGCGAAGAGCACAAATGGAATCCCCTGATCCCATTCGGCATTGTGTTCCATACAATAGCCTCTTAGCATGTTCTTTAGAGTGGCATGGAAGCTTTCCAGAGCCCCCTGCGATTGAGGGTGATAAGCGCTGGATTTTATATGGGTGATTCCCAGTTGCTCCGTAACCTGCTTGAATAGTCTCGACGTAAAGTTAGACCCTTGGTCGGTCTGTATGGTTTTGGGTAGCCCCATTTTAGTGAGAAATTTATTAGGGCATCCACTACTTTTCATTATAGTTAATATAAATTTGTGTCCTGTTTTGGTTTTGGGTAATGGTCCCACACAGTCCAAAATTACCCTATTAAACGGTTCTTCCACTGCCGGTATAGGTTGGAGTGGGGCTGGGGGTATACTCTGGTTAGGTTTTCCAGTCTTTTGGCACGTCCCACAGGTTCTACAGAACCTCTTAACATCTCCCACGATTCCTGACCAGTAAAAATGTCTGGTCAGCTTTTCTAGGGTCTTGTTGACACCTAGGTGGCCCGCTAATGGTATCTCATGCGCCACTTTCATGATATCCTCCCGATATATGTCGGGCACCATTACTTGTTCCCGCGTAGTCTCTTCTGACTCTTCCGTCGTCCTGGGAGCATTCCATTTCCTCATTAGCACGCCATTATTTAGGAAATATTGGCTTTTTGAGTCAGGAGAATACTCTTCTCCAACTCGACAGAATAAGGGTTTTAGGTCGCCATCATTCTGTTGCTCCTTGATCAGCACTTGCCGTGGCACGGATAAACAAGGTTAGGGTGCTACTACAGGTCTCGGTTGTTTATCACCTAACAACTTGTCTTCTATATTTCCCCTCTCTATCGCTCTACTTCTTGTGGTCACCCCTATGGGTTTTTTCATCTTGATATTTAGTGATGTCATTACCTAATATCATGGCTACGCCAGTCATTGGTAATTCGTCAATTACGCCTACCGTGACCTCTCCTGAGCCCCAGTCTGATACTAGGTGGACTTTAAATAATGGGATTGTTATAGGTCTGTTTCCTATGCTCCTTATCAGTCCGACTGATTAAATTTCCCGCTTTTTCTTTGCTTCCAGACCGGTTGGGAATGGGGATGTTGTATCAATGACATCCGCTCAAGGCTGGGGTGGGGGTGTGTCATCTCGATATACTGTTGCCATAACAACACGGAAAACTGGGTCATCCCGTCTGGTCTCGCTTTAACTACGACTGATTGTGATATGAGAGGGTGGGGGAGGGGTTGTCTGCTTGATATATATATATGTATATATATACATATATGTATATATATATGTATATATATACATATGTATACATATATATATGCATATATGTATATATATGCATATGTATATATGTATATGTATGTATATATATACATATGTATATATGTGTATATATATGCATATATACATACACATGTATATATATGCATGTATATATATATACACACATATATATACATGTATATATATATATATACATATGTATATATGATGATTGCAACGTCTTGTCAGACAAGTGCCACTCCCTCAGATATTTAAAATCCATGAGCCCAAATGCCTGAGGGAGTATCTATACAAAGATGATGTTACAGAGTCTTAGCTTTGTACGACAGGTAAGTCTCTCTCTCGGTTCAAAATGTTGAGATCCAGCAACAAGCAAGAGCAAGATAGCCAGCAACAAATTAAACTGCAGACCAGCTTAATGCGGGTACTGGTCTTCCGCTTTATGGTTTTTTAAATCAGAGATTTGCTTCTCCTAGAAAGCTTGCCTTCACCATGGCTTACGGTAGCCCTCCCCACCCGAATACACATATACACACACACACACACACACACACACAAATATACACTGTGCTAGTTGGCCGTTGACCCAGAAAAAGAGTTCATTCGCCCTTTGGAAGGTCTTGTTTTTAATCCTTCAGGGAGACTAGCCACCCTCCTCACCAAACAAGTCTGGTGGGGGAACCAGTTTAGTCGCCGGTGACCCGACCATGAGGCAGGTAGTACTGGGTTACATGGTATCAGTAGCATATGATATGACCTGACAAAAATATATATACATATATATATATACATACATGTATATATACGTGTATTTATATACATGTATATATCTGCATATGTATGTATATATATACATATGTATATTGTTATGACAAAAACTATTCCCCCCCTTCTTCCTTTTATGTCATAATAAATGTATGTATTAGTCAAGAAGACACCCTATTCCCAACCTCTCCCCATCCACCCATGCAAAGAAAGTCACAGAGACAAGACCCCCACTTTATCCCCATCACCTTTCGAAAAGATAGCGAACATAACGGATGTAAACCAGACAGAAACCCTAACCCACGCATCGTAGAAAGACGCATAGGTGACTGAAATACAGTCCACTGAACTCAGATCGGCGGATTGCCATCGGACCGAAAAGGGAAACCAACTCAAAGCTTGGCCAAATGTTATTCTTGGAGACGAATATCCCTCCTTGGCCAAATGTTATTCTTGGAGACGAATATCCCTCCAATGGAGAATTCTATACTAAAAATCACACATCAGGAATAATGTTTTAAAAAGAAAAGAATGGTGACGAAGGAGAGAAAAGACATTTACGTTAATGACACACGCTCGTCAGGACCGGACAATCACCAAGAAGCTAAGTATTCATCAATTTTCATCCACCCCAATATGCCAAACCCGCTTCCATGTCCATATGCTCAAATATCATTCTTGTTATATATAAATTGACTTTTTGCCATGTGCAAAGAAAGAAGAAATAAGTTACTGTCTGATTCCAAATAATAACTGTGACTCAGTATTCTTTTCATTCAAAAAAAAAAGAAAAGGAGGAGGAAAGAGACAATACGTCCCCATGAACAAACTTTTTTATCGCCCATCTCCCATCTCGACCCATAATGTTGTCTGCACACCCATTTGCATTATTGTTGTTTCATCTTTTTTTTTTTGCATTCACCTGTTTTACACTCATGTAAATAAATGAATGTATTTTTAGTATGTTCATACTGGATTGTGTCATCGTCGTTCTTATTGCCTTATTATAATAATTAACCGTGAATGTCATTAAGGTGTTTCATGATGATAATGCTGGTTCGAATCTTGGCAAGTGGTTGTGATATCATTAAAACCGACATTTTGCATATTTTTTTTTTATCTTACAACGTGCGTTTGGGAGGAGAATTTTCCTTTGAAATTCCTAACTCTGGGCTATCAACACACGGGATTTCCATCAGGGATCCCAATACACGTCAAACCCCTGGGTTAGACCCAAAACCGTTACGTGGGGGCTCGCTCGAAGAATCAGCACTCACTAAACACATAGGGAACCGCCAGAGGATCAGTTACACACCAAACAAGTGTGACCTCCCCTGCCTTGCTTGAATAATAATCCTCATTGGAATACCTGAACATTGTAAACAGACAAATAAGGCAGAATGACGACATCGATGAGTTCATAGAAAATCCATCCCCAGATAGGTTATATAGGTTCAAGAAAGATGAGTTAATCATAATAGGGAAAAAACTAGACTTAGACGTTAGAGGAGCTATGAGAAAAAGTCACGATTAGAGTAATAGCTGAACACATGGTAGATAATGACATCTTCGAGGAGGAAACGCTGGAAGGATTACCAGCGAAGAAGATGACCATGGTGCCTGATCAAGTCGAATTAGAAAAAACGAGAATAATCGCGAAAATGGAAATAGAAAAAGCTCGAATCGAGCAAGAGCTGAGAATGAGTGAACATCAGCCACGAGAAGACAGAAACAGATTTGATATAACAAAACAGGTGTGTCTAGTCCTGTAATTTGTTGAGAAAGAAGTCGATGATTACTTTTCACATTTTGAGAGGGCCGCCCTAAACATGAACTGGCTGAAAGAATGCTGGGCAATGCTTT
This sequence comes from Euprymna scolopes, assembly GCF_053919585.1. Lineage (NCBI taxonomy): Eukaryota > Metazoa > Mollusca > Cephalopoda > Sepiida > Sepiolidae > Euprymna > Euprymna scolopes. Next base: position 81,848,712 of record NC_136484.1, read on the forward strand.
TGCAGACAGCATTGAGTGGTAAGGCCCAAAAGACATATGCAGCACTTCCAGCAGAAGACTGCGCCGACTATGAAATAGTAAAAGCAGCCATATTGAAAGGGTATGAGCTCATCCCACAAGCTTATCAACAGAAGTTTAGGAACTTAAGAAAAAGCGAGGGACAAACATACATAGAGGTTGCTAAATTAAAAGAGAATTATTTTGATCAGTGGTACAATGCCAAGAACGTAGAGGGTAACTTCGACAGGTTGAAACAACTCATGTTGATTGAGGAATTTCAAAACTGTATACCCGATGACATGAGAATGCACCTAGCTGATTAAAAGGCTGAAACGGTGCTCAATATAGCCACGTCAGCCGACGAGCACACATTGATTCATAAGAGAAGAAGGACAAAACCCCAGTAACTTATGTATTCACAGGCCAGGGAGCATTGTATAAATAATGACAATCTGCAGGCACCCATCAGAAACCCTCTCAACACAACCAACTGACCAGTACTGGGACGGGAAGCAAGACCCATAGTATGCTTTAACTGTGGAAAGCCGGGTCATGTAGCTGTGAAATGACAAGCAAAACGATTCACTGAGATGAATCAGAATATCTCAGGCAAATCACAAAGGGCGATATCCCTGGGAATAGATAAGACATATAAACCCTTCATATCAAGGGAATATATCGCCCGAGATAGTGAGAGTCGAGGGGAACCCATCAACATTCTCAGGGATACGGGTGCATCCCAATCCCTAGTGAAAAGAAAACAGATGCCCAATGAAGCAGTGAGAGCTGTAGGCAGGTCGATTATGTTAAAGGGCATAGGAAACAAACCGATGGCAGTCCCATTATTTAAGGTCCACCTAGTATCAGACTGGTACTCGTGAGAGGCCACAATAGGGGTAATCGATGACTTACCAATGACGGGAGTAGCCATGATATTGGGAAATGATATCGCTAAATACTAAAATGAAACACCCATAGGGGTAACCATGAGAAGTAGAGCGACAGGGAAGGAAAACAGAGATGACAGGTCGTTGGATGGAAAACACCTGAGACCTGTGGTGGTACCCCAACCTGGTTTATCTGTACCACGGCGAGTGCTAATCAAGGAGCAACAGAACGATAGCGATCTAAAACCCCTGTTCTGTCGAGTTAGAGAGGAGTATTCTCATAACTCAAAAAGCCAATATGTCCTCAATAACGGAGTGTTAATGAGGACAATGGAAGGAACGGAAGAGACTACGCGAGAACAGATAATGGTGCCTAACATATATCGGGAGGATATTATGAAAGTGGTGCATGAGATACCATTAGCGGGCCACCTAGGAGTCAACAAGACCTAGAAAAGCTGACCAGACACTTTTACTGGCCAGGAATCGTGGGAGATATAAAGAGGTTCTGTAGAACCTGCAGGATGTGCCAAAAGACTGGAAAACCTAACCAAAATATTCCCCCAGCCCCACTCCAACCTATACCGGCAGTGGAGGCACCATTCAGTAGAATAATTGTGGACTGCATGGGACCATTACCCAAAACCAAAACAGGCCACAAGTTCTTATTAACTATAATTTGTGTGTCCACAAGGTTTCCTGAAGCAATCCCATTACGCAACATCTGAACAAAAAAGTGACAGATACCCTAATAAATTTCTTCACCAAAATGGGGCTATCTAGAATTATACAGACCGACCAAGTGTTCAACTTTACATCAAGACTGTTTAAGCAGGTCACAGAGCTGTTGAGAATCACCCATGTAATGCCCAGCGCTTATCACCCTCATTTACAGGGAGCATGGGAGCGCTTCCACGCCACTCTGAAAACCATGTTAAGAGGCTATTGTATGGAGCATGATGCCGAGTGGGATCAGGGGATTCCGTTTGTGCTCTTTGCAGCTTGAGAAGCAGTCCAGGAATCACTAGGATTCAGCCCATTTGAATTAGTCTTCGGTCACTAAGTGTGAGGACCATTAAAAATGATCAAAGAGTAATGGGTCAGTAGTGAACCCATGCTGAACAATATGGCGGATTACTTCACTAAGGTCCGACAAACCTTAGCTGAAACACAGAAGTTAGCTAGGACTCATTTAGAGAACAGCCAGAGGGTTATGAAGGCCACATATGACTGAAAGTAGAGAATTTGAGAAAGCGGAAGAAGTGTTAATCCTCCTACCCATAAATGGTCAACCATTCAAAGTGAAGTATCAAAGACCATACTCGGTCTCTAAGAAAATAAGTCCCCTAAACTACCGAATATCTACCCCTGGGCGTAGAAACAAATCACAAATATGTCACATCAACATGATGAAGAAATATTCCAGGAGAGCGGGAGAAAAAACAGTATTGGCAGTGTTAGGCCACAACAAAGCTGCAGATGAAGGGTATCCGGAAGGAAACCTTCACATAAAGAAAGACCCACCTATCAAGTTGAAGAATTCCGAAATACTAGGAAACTTGGGGTGCAAACTTGCACATTTACCACTAGAAGGGCAGAGGTTACAAGAAATATTAATGGAAAATAGCGACCTATTTGCCGATGCACCGACGCGCACAAAAACAGTAATGCCCGACGTTGATCTAAGGGAAACCAAACCAATTAGACAACACCCATATCGCTTAAGCCCGAAGAAATTAGAAATAATGAAAACAGAAATAGATTACATGCTAAAACATGAGATAATAGAACTGAGCCAAAGCGAATGGCATCGTCATGCGTACTGGTTGGTAAACCTGATGGAATGGTGAGATTCTGCACAGATTATCACAAATTAAATGCAGTGACTAAAGCAGATGCATATCCTATGCCTCAAATGGATGATTGCATAGACAGAATAGGCCGGGCCATGTACATCACCTCCTGAAGGGATATTGGGCAGTACCCCTAACCGAAAAGGCAAAGCGAATATCAATGTTTGTAACCCGAGAAGGAGCATAGCAGTACCGCGTGATGCCATTCGGGATGAGAAATTCCCAAGAGAGATTTGTAAGCCTTTCTGGGATTGCAAATGTAGATACATATGTTGATGATATAGTCATATACAACGACACGTGAATAGAACACGTCGAAACGATCAGAAGAGTACTTCAGAGGTTAAGAGCAGCTAACTTGACAATACACTTAGCTAAAACAGAGTTCTGCCAGGCTGAAGTAAGGTATCTAGGGCATGTAGTGGGCCATGGGAAAATCACCCCAGTGAAAGCCAAAGTACAAGAGATAGAAAATTATCTGACTGCAAGAAATGTAAGGAGTTTAAGGAGATTCCTAGGCATGGCAGGATATTACCGCCGATTTTGCAAGGATGTTGCGAGTCTCGATGCACCATTAACAGAATTGTTGGTGTGGTTAAAAGTAAAGAACCTTACCTCATGCATCGTGCGGCTCTTTTTTTTTTTTTTTTTTACACAGGAATCACCACATTATCAAGGCCAAGAGGCCACTCAAGGATAAGGGTTAAACAGTGTACAGTAGAAATTGGACAATATAGTAATCATTAGTAATGAAAATTCGGTAAATTTGATAACTTATATGGAACGGCTCATCAAGAACTTATTTACGTTAGACTTGAACACAACAATATTGTAGTAAGCCAAAAAGCAGGAAAACGGAAGACAATTCCACAGGCGTGCAGTTCTAAGAAAGAAACTTTGTTCATGGAATCTACGTTTAGGTTTAGGCACAGATAAAGAGTGGGGGGAATTATTGATAGTGTTTTCAGTTAGACGAGTGTTTCTTGTGAAAGTTTGGCGAGGCGGGACCATAGACTTAAGCTCAGTAGAACACTTTCCATGAAAATAACGATACATCAGAGACAAACTCGCAACATCTCTTCTGTGAGATAGAGGTTGCAGGGAAGAGAAAAGGACATCTCCTACGAGGGTACAAAGTCTATTTTGAACTCTATCAAGGCAAGACAAGTCCTTTCTAGCAGCTCCTGTCCAGATGTGGCAACAGTATTCCATCCTTGGACGTACCTGTCTTATATAGATAGAGAATTGCATCAGCAGTGAGATATCTACTGGATCAATAGAAAGATCCCACCATTTTTCCAGCGGTCTTGGCAACAGATTTGATGTACGTGTTCCATTTAAGATCAAGAGTAAAGGTCAAGCCCAGAAGCTTGTCCAAACTTGAGGCCTCCTGAAGACGAGAGCCATTCATTTTAATTGATGCCAGATGTGGATCAGAATGTTGATGATGTAAAGAGAGAAGCTTGGTTTTAGATGCATTAAAAGTAACCAGCCACTCCTTTCCCCATTGTACTATGTGCTCAAGATTTTAGATGTGCTACCATAGATGGTAGTGTCGTCAGCATAAATGTCTACAAATGATGTAAGGATGTGATTTGGAAGATCATTAATGTAGATCAGGAAAAGAGTTGGGCTCAGGATGGACCCCTGAGGGACACCAGCATTAATACTGTGAGCTTCTGATTTTTGCTCCTCAACTACTACTCTTATGAACATATCAGAAAGAAATGATTTAATAATTGAGAAGACATTTCCAGCTATACCATAGCTAGAGATCTTGTGAAGTAAACCTTTATGCCATACCCTATCAAAGGCCTTAGATATGTCAAGAGCAATTGCCCTAGAAAGGTAGCCTCCGTCGAGAGATTTGCTAATCCTATGAGATATACCTGTAAGCACATCTGCTGTAGATCTAGCAGAACGGAAACCATATTGAGTGTCACTAAGAAGGTTATTTTTGTTGAGATGGTTGATTACTTCTGTATTTAACACAGATTCCAGCAACTTACTCATGACGCACAGGAGACTTATTGGCCTGTACTGAGAGGGGGATGAGCGATCACCTGAATTCTTAAATACAGGGCATACTGATGAAATTTTCCAGGGTGATGGGAAACTATTCTCCTTAAGACAACGTTTAAACAGTTTAGTAAGTATGGGCCCTAGTTCAGGTTGAAGTTTTTTGAGTACTATAATTGGAATACCGTCAGGGCCAGTTGCTTTACTGGAATCAAGGTTTTTGATTAGCTTGGCAACATCACGTACAGATATACGTATATCACATGGCATGTTAGGAAAGAAAAAAAAGAGAAAATAAAAATGGCCACCCCCTGGTATTTATGGAATGAAAATCATGTGATATGACGAGAGGGGGGAGGGTGTATGCAAATCAGATGTGGTTGGGTCTCTCTATAAAAGAGCCGTCTTCTTTATTTTGGGCGTCAGTGTGGAAAGTGCAGAGAGAAGAGAACAGTTGGATTTGAGTTTGAGACTTTTGATCTGAGGTTGAGTTCAAATTTAACATCAAGCTATTTCGGCACAGTGACAAAAATGGGTAACCGAGTAAGATTGAGCAGCAATATCTTGAGGCCATTTACTGGAGAAGATGATGTGGTTGCGTGGCTTAACAAGCTGAAGTTGGTGGCAAGGCTGCAGAAGATCGACGATGTAGCCGCGTTAATACCAATGTATTTGGAAGGAAGTGCTCTAGTGGTCTATCTAGAAATGGGAGAGACAGATCAGGACAATGCTAAACACCGCATTTTCCGAGAGCACGTTTGAGGCTTACAACAAGCTCAAAAGAGTCACCTGGACTGGGGAGTCTGTGGACGTGTACGTGGCAGAGATAAAGCGACTAGCAGGATTGGCTGGATATGGGGGATGCAGACTGTAAAACTGGCGCTTGTAACTGGTTTCCCTGATCACATCTCCATGGAACTGCAACGGCTGACTGATATTGAAACCATGGAGGTGGAGGAGATTCTAAGGCATGCTAGAGTTTTGGCAAAACAGTCTGGTGAGCTGGGGGTGATCACGGCCGCTGTGGCAAGCAGAAAGGAGCGACCAGTGATGAAGCAAGGCCGTGGATTTACCGGTAAATGCTTTCGATGTCAAGGACCACACCTGATGAGAGACTGTAGGGAGTCACGGCCAGACATTATCTGTTTTCGGTGTGGCCAAGTAGGGCACATTAGCAGGAATTACCCTTCGCTTCTGGGAAACGAGTAAAGGGATGCTATTGCGCCAGTAGTCACCCCTTTTCTACTGAACAGGCGTATGAGAGTTTGTTGCCACAGTTAGTGATCACAATCAATGGAAAGAGGGCTAGAGCTCTTGTTGATACTGGATGTACAACAACACTTATTACTACGAGCGTCGCCAACTCTTGGAATGGAACCAGCAATGTTAGAGCGGTGGATGGCAGAGAAGTGGAATGCTGTGGAGAGGCTGATGCGGAGATTGTAGTAAGGAATATACCATTGCAGCTAAGAGTGATCGTACTGGATAGACTGGTTGCAGTAATTGATGTGGTGTTGGGCCTGGACGCGATAGACCGACTGGGAGGAACTACTATTGCTAAAGGCCAGGTGAAGTTTGGCAATCAGAGTGCACCGGGAATAACAGGAAATGTAACCAGGAGTGATACCAACCAACCGTCGAAACCTCGACCATGTCTGATTGAGGATGATGACTTTCGAGCCTGCTTCGATGGCGAAAAATGGATGGTAGAATGGCGATGGCCCGTGGAGCCACCTGTATTGACGAATCGGGTCAGCTCCTACAAAAGCACACTGAAAGAAGCTGCGGAGCCGCAGTTTGAAAAAGAAGTTGAGAGATGGATAGATGAAGGAATATTAATGCCGTGGTCAGGGAAAGTTGAAGGAATTTTGCCACTCATGGCTGTGGTCCAACCTATTAAGAAGAAAGTTAAGCCAGTGTTGGATTTTCTGTGAGCTGAACAAGTTTGTCACTTGTCACACAAAGGACAGAATCGACGTGTGTGAAGAAGTCATAAGGAAATGGAGGAGGATGAAGCAGGCAACTAAAATTGTGGACCTGAAGTCAGCCTACTTCCAACTTCATGTGGATGAGAAATTGTGGAAATATCAATTGGTAGAGTACAAAGGTCAAGTTTATTGTCTGACCAGATTAGGATTTGGTCTGAACTCCGCACCAAAGATAATGACGGCAGTTCTTAAGACAGTGTTGGCCAAAGACGATGCAGTGAAGAGAGGCACCTGCTCTTACATCGACGATGTACTAGTGGATGAGACAGAGGTGACTGTGGAAAGGGTGAGAGAGCATATCAAAGCATATGGACTGACAACAAAACCGCCTGAGTCACTGGAAAACGGAATGGCTTTGGGATTTCGACTACAGAACAATAAGGTAGGAAAATTGATGTTTGGACAAGGAAATGAGATCCCTGAAGCCAAGGTTGACCTAGCCAAGAGAGAGCTTTTCTTTATATGTGGAAAGCTGGTTGGCCACTACCCAATAGCTGGATGGCTGCGAACTGCGTGCAGTTTTATTAAAAGGCAGACTGGGACAGACAGTTGGGAAGATGCAGTTGATTAAAAAGTGCTTCTCATGATACAAGAAGTCATTGCAGAAGTGAAAAAATGGACCCTGTAAGAGGAGAATGTCATGTAAAGGAGGGCCATGAAGGGGTGATATGGACTGATGCTAGCAGTGTAGCATTAGGGGTATTATTAGAAATAGGAGAAGTGGCTGTTGAAGATGCTGCTTGGCTACGCAAAAAGGATGATAGTGCCCATATCAACGTTGCGGAACTCGATGTTGTGATGAAAGGCATCAATCTGGCATCAATGGGGACTACAGATAGTGAACGTTAAAACAGACTCTGCAACAGTGGTGTCGTGGATTAAATCGGAGCTGTCTGGTGATAAGTGGATCAAACCAAAAGGAGCAGCGGAGATGCTTATCAAGTGTAGACTTAGAGCGCTGGGAAACTTGGTTTGAGAATTCGAACTAAAGGTAAGTGTTACCTTAGTTCCGTCACAAAAAATAAAGCAGATGGGCTGACAAGAGTCAAGAAAGCCTAGCTACACAAGGAAAGAGACGGGGCTCCAGCATGTTGTGCAGTAGAGAATTTAAAAGACCTGCATAACCTGCATCATTTTGGAAAGGAACGGACCCTTTACCTAGCAAGAAAAGTAAACCCGCACGTCATAATGCAAGATGTCCAAAAGGTGGTAGAACAATGTAGGGAATGCCAATCAATCGACCTTGCACCGGCTAGACATGAAAAAGGGGAACTGCATGTTGAAGAGAATTGGCGGAGATTGGCCATTGACATCACACATTATCAACATGAACCGCATATAACTATGATTGATTGTGGGCCTGGGAGAGTAGCGGGTTCACCCTTAGCTTGCGCAGAAATGGCTCTATTGCAAGCACGTACAGCATGGGTGATAACGGACACCCTTGACGAATTGAACATGACAAACTGAAGGGTCTCGACCTCCTCCCATTTACTTCTACCATCACCGCGGGGTTAGCATAGAGAAGATGAACCCACGAGAGAAATTGCGGGCCAAAACCGGCTGCCGACAAAACAGCCCCCAAGTACCGATGATCAACCCTATCGAAGGCTTTGGACTGATCTAAATTGATCAGCGCGGCCTCAGTGTCGACTTTTTCTATCATCAGGCGTATCGTGTGCAAGTTATCCTGGATTGTCCTGCCCTTCACGGCACACGTTTGCTCGGGGCTAACTAGACGAGCCAGGACAAGCTGCAGACGATTTGCGAGAATCTTGGCCAAAATCTTTAACTCTGCATTAAGCATCGTTAAGGGCCTGAAATTACCTAACCCATCCCCACCATCTTTGCTTTTACGAACAAGTTTTATCACACCCATGGTAAAGTACTTGGGGATTGAGCCGTTCCTAAACCATGAGTTAAATAAAACCGTCAGCAAAGGGACAAAGATGTGCGACAACCTCAAATACACTTCATAGGGCAGACCATCGATCCTTGGAGACCTATTAAGGCCGACTCGCTTTAAGGCTTCAATGACTTCATCCTCCGTTATGCCACCTTCGCACCTAGCCGCTTCGGTCGTCGAAAGACGAGAAAAGTCAGCCAAATAGGTGTCGAACTGTTCTAATGACAGACCGGGTTCCATGGAAAAAAGCTCCTGGAAATGAGATCTAAACGCCTCCAGCACACCCTGGTTTGTGGTCACGGTACGCCCGTCCGGCAATGTGACACGAGCGATGTGCCTATCGGCCGCTTGCCTCAGCTCCTCTGCACGCAGTTCAGCAGCCATGTTTGTTGCTTCCTGGGGCATTCTTTTTAACCTAGCCCTAATCGCTAAAGCTTGGTGCTCCTTTTCAGTAAGGGAGGCAAGCTGAGCCTTAATTAAATTAATGCTAGCACTATCCCCCTCCTCCACCGCCCGATCTAATCTAGATTCTAGTGTCGCTTTAGCTGCCCTAGATTCTAGGTTGAGTCTTTTGCTAAAATTGGCAGAAAAGGACCTAATGGCTTCCTTAATTTTTACCCACCACCTATTACCTATAATTGCCCCCATCAGTTCCCACTGTATGGTTAGTAATAGCCCTTCCCGGAAGCCCTTCACGTCGAATAACGACGTGTTGAGCTTCCAGTAACCGGCTAATCTAGGCTTAGGTCTATCTAAGTTTACCCGTACATGGACAAGTCTGTGATCCGAGTAAACTATGTTGTGGAAACTTGGACAATTCAATACTCCTACATCGACTCTCCTAACTAAGAACCGGTCGATATAACTCGAGAGCTGTACCGAACCGGAGCCGCGTCTACCTGTCCAAGTCCGCACTAAGTCACGGGGCTTTTCATTTCGGAATTTGTTGATGAGATTGAACTTATCCACAAATTCACGAAATAAAACAGCATCCCGATCTCTGTTAGTACCCCTAGAAGGTAACCCAAAACGATCTAAATTGGGATCCAGGACCGCATTCTAGTCTCCCGCTAAGATAACCGTTCGAGAAGTATCCATGAACTGGTCGATTCGCCGAAAAAAGGCAGCCAGCTCAACGTGGCTATTGGGCGCATAAACCCCAATAAGACGTAATGCCCTACCCTTTATGGTAACATCCAAAACGCATAGTCTTCCCTCCGGATCCATATAACACGGGTCACACGACGCATCTAGAGACCTTTTAACTAGCCAAGAGACCCCTCTAGAGTGAGAATTAAAGTATGCTGAATAATCCTTAAAGGTCTTATACAGCGCACGTAAATGGTCACCAGGAATAAAATGGGTTTCCTGCACACAGCAAATATCCACTCCGAGGTGCTGCAGGTCCAAACTCAAGCGCCATTTTCGCAAGTCGGCCCTTAGCCCTCGGACATTCACACTTGCAAGCTTGACATCCATGATTGCGCCTTAGGGTTGGGTACCAGAAACGAACATCGCGGTCGTGAGCGTGCCGACAGCTCTCGTGAGGGAATAGGTACCCATCGCAGTATCGATGAGTCCGTCACGAGAGATACCGCCGACATGCAGGGGATAGGTTAGTTTTACTATCCTATACAGGGAGGGGTGCATTTTTACCGGGACCCGCCCAACACAACATTTTTTCAGGCTTTTTATGTCATCTCCCCGAATTTTAAAAAGAAGGCACCAAGTTGTTCGTCGTCAATGTGGTGCGGGACGTGGAATATTACTATGGGAGGGGAAAGATTGAAGGTCTTGTTTGCCTCCTCCAGCATTTGCCATAGGTCCTTGGCTTCTTCTTTCTTCCTAATAACGGTCAAAACCCGTTTTGCATTGGGGAAATTGGTGGGGGTGTCTATTAGCTTCCCCCCTATCTCTCTGAAATCGATTAACTTGCTGAGGTCAGCACCTTTAAAATTTTTGTTGTTATTCAATGCAGCGGTATTTAATATACAGATATCTTTTCCAGGGAGGTAGAGGGTTTTTTTCTTTATATCAATTGCGGGGGTGGTGTCCATGTTAATAGGGTTAGTCGGGGTTTTATCAGGTGAAGTGGGAGGGGTATTGTGAGAGGACTTAGAGGTGGCTAGGACAGGAATGGAGGATTTGTTTTTCTTAATGGGGCTTAGTGGTATTAGTTTGGGTGTTTTTGGAGGGACGGGAGATGTGACTGGAGGAGGCATTTTGAACGGGGAAGGAGTTTTGGATGTAGAGGGGGAGGGGGAACTGGTGATTAGCTTCATGTTTTTGGGTGGAGGTGATTTACATGGGGATTGGGGTATTTGTTTTTTTTGAAGGTCTAGTTTTTTTTTTAAATTTAAAATTTCCAGGTACTTTTCCCTACCAGGGTCTTTTTGCAGCATGGCTTCCTCCCTCATCTGGTCGAGGGAGAGGCGTCCAGGGTTTTTTTTGCCGGGAGCAATCTGCCTGGGTTCTCCCTTCAGGGTGTCGTTGGTCGCTTCGTCAGCTGGTTGTTTGGGGATACTTGGGATGCTGGTTCCTAAGTGTTGGCCTGTGGTTTTCTTTTGGTTTGGTGGGGGTTTTTTGAGTGGACACTCGGATGTTAGGTGTCCGATTTCCCCGCAGTTCCAACATGTGGGACGTCTGCCGGCCACTATTATAGGTAGTCTCTCTTCGCCAACCTCTAAAAAGAACGGTATACTCATGAAATCCTCTTTATTGAGGAGTATGTCAAAGCTCCATACTCCGTGGAACTCATCCACTTCCACGTGGACCATCTCCCCGAATTTTAAAAAGAAGGCACCAAGTTGTTCGTCGTCAATGTGGTGCGGGACGTGGAAAACCGAGACTGTGGTGCGTCTCTTGCCCATGTTCTGAGGATATGATGTTGGGTGATGATTTCCTTTTGGGAAATAGTGAGGCACTCCTGTGCGGTGTTGAAGAGAGCGCTCCACGTGTTGTACCCCTTACACTTGATGACGCATAAGGGTCTCAATCCTGCATTAGCTAGTAGGTTTAGGATGATGTCGACTGAAGCTCGTATTACTTTTTTGGACTTTCTATCCACGACGAATAGTGTAAGGCATCTCTTGTTAATCTCTTGGAGTTTTGGTATATCTACTATAAGTCCGGTGTTGGTGACTTTGTCCAGGCATTGTTTTGCCTTCTCTATAAACTGGTCTATGTCAATGTCGACTTTCGGGGGTTTGGTCCACGGGTTTGCAGCTGTGCCGTTCTCCGTCTCCATATTGATGATGACAGGCGTTTGGCTCGCAGGAGCGGCCATAGCCGAACCGTTTAAAAACGGTTAAAAAGTTCAAAAACTGTTATAAATAACAGTAACAACACAGGAGGGGGGAAAAAGTTGTGTAGAAAAAAAATCCGGCTCAGTGAAGAGGAAGAAAAGGAAAAAGACAGAGAGGAGATAACAGACTTACAAAATAATCGCAGCGTATACTATCCCACACAGTCGGACGATTCTATTTAGAAACGATGCTGCTAAGAACTGACGAATCAAATTAATTCACGTTCTGCTACAAACCAATCAGAAACCAGAATTGCTTCATAAATATTAAACCTTTTCTGGAGCAATTTCACATGTTCTTTCCCGGGTTTCGACACGGTAAGAATATTTTGTTCTGTGGAACTGTCTACTACAAACAAGTCACCTACCAGGACTTGTGTGTAACAGCGAATCATCTGGAACCATCTGAAACTCAAAATGGCTTACACTTCTACAATATATATATATATATACATACTTACATGCATATATATACATATATATACATACATCTATACACGCATATATATATATGCATATATATACAAATGTTGTATTGGGAGTCCCAGCTTAAATGCTATCTAGGTAGTTTTTAGAAATAAAGACTATCTAGGTAGTTTTTAGAAATAAAGAAAATAAGAATGTTTATTTTCTCATTAGCTTAGAAATAAAGAAAATAAGAATGTTTATTTTCTCATTAAATAGTTTAGCAGGGTTAGTTTTGACAGCTGTCAAACTCAGTCACCTTGAGTGGCCCAGATAGAGTGCACCGGAAATTGGAAGGTGACACTGAATTCTGGGTAACTTCCGGTGATGACGAGACGGTGGAGAGAGGGTCTATGTGGCAGATTAAGCCGACGGGAATTTGGGTGCCTCCCGACAACCAGGATCCGAGATGTAGAATTTGCCTTGAATAAAGATTGAAATTTCAAGTCCATCTTGTTTGTTCATCAATGAATCTGTCTGCAGTGACCCGACTCCCAGCAAGATGGAGAACCAGCGAAGGAGAGAATATCATCGCTGGCCAAGGCAAATTCAGGTATGTTTGCATTGCATTTGTTTGCGCATACACGTCATCGGAAACATCCCTAGGCAAGGCAAAAAGACATTGAAGAATCACACCCACACCCACATAAGAACATTGATAAGAACACACCCACACACGTATATATATATAAGGACCTTTAGGCATAATACGCAAAGACATACACTAATGAATGTACTTCTAACAGATTCCTTCTAATATAACCCAATATGTAACATATACATATTTGGTGCCCATTGACCAATTTGCATCAACGATGCAAAACCGAACCTGGGTTATAGAAAATACAACGTGGAAGCAGGTCCTAAAAAAAAAAAAATGGAAGGAGATTTCGTGTTAAAAAAAAAAGAAAAAAAAAGCTAGTGTTGCAGTGAAGCCTGAAGGTGGTTAGCCAACTGACCGTGCAACTAAATAAACATCAGACAAAAGGACAAGGAAGAAAACAGCAGAACAAAGAAGAATGACAAACGCGGGTAGTTTAGTTTAAAGACGAAGTTTCGCCTTTTATTTAGGCAAACGAAAGGGTGGTAAAAATGTGAATATTTTTACTGGGCGACGTTGGTCCGGGGTCCGTCGCCGGTGTATTCCATCAGGGGGATGCTTGTCGGTTCGCCGTGAGCTGGAATGCTTGGATGACGTCGGAGAAGTCGGCATGGTAACTGGTGCGGGTGATTGGTCGACTTGGGTCCGACTGGGACCGTACTGATGTGTTAGCCTCAGGTTATGTGAGGAATGGACGGATGAATTGGCGACGCTGAGGGATCATTGTTCATCAGGTACGAACGGGCGCTCGGATCGGACAGTCACTGAGAAAGGTGTCAGTGTATGAGAGGTACGGACGGACGAATTGGCAACACTGAGGGTTCAGTATTCATTAGGTATGGACGGGCGCTCGGATCGGACAGACACTGAGAAAGGTGTCAGGGTATGAGAGGTATGGACGGACGAATTGGCAACACTGAGGGTTCAGTGTTCATCAGGTACGGACGGGCGCTCGGATCGGACAGTCACTGAGAAAGGTGTCAGTGTATGAGAGGTACGGACGGACGAATTGGCAACACTGAGGGTTCAGTGTTCATCAGGTACGGACGGGCGCTCGGATCGGACAGACACTGAGAAAGGTGTCAGTGTATTAGAGGTACGGACGACATGGATACCGGAGTCGTGGTGATGAGGTGGACTTCTACGGCGTGGAGACCGGAGCCACGGTAGTGGTGGTGGACTTCTACGGCGTGGAGATTGGAGCCACGGTAGTGGTGGTGGACTTCTACGGTGTGGAGACCGGAGCCACGGTAGTGTGGTGGACTGGACTGCTACAGTGAAGAGACTGGAGTCACAGTAATTGCGCGAGCGTCGAACGGTTAGGGGACCGTGAGCAGGTGCAGAGCTTTGCCGAAACCAAGCTTGTATTTAGTCGTTACGGCCCCGACCTTGGCATTATCTACTGCCAAGGCCTTATTTGGGGTCCGTAACAACTTAGGCACCAGGGCCAGTAGGGGGAAGTGGGGAAAAATAGGGGTCTTTGCTAGTCCTAGGCTAGACTTGCGTTTGATAGCAAGTACTTTATTAAGTAAAACCTATACTAGAGTTTCTATCACGCACTATTTGCATAACCGCCTTACATTCTTACCAGGACCTACTTAAAATAACAGCTCCCCAGCTTACACGGATGGCGGGCGACATTCACGCTGAAAAATTTTAAAAAAATATATACAGGAACAAAACAAAACTTATTTATATACAAAATAAAGTATTTTTTTTTTTTTTTTTTTTTTTTTTAATAAAAATGGGGGTGAAATGATGGGGAGGGGGGCAAACTAGAAAACACCCAAAAAGAAAGAAAAAGAAAGCAAATAAACAAAACGCCTATGGGGGCAGGTTAGTAAGGGACCCTCCCTACCTAATAGCTGGTCTGTCGTGTGAAACGCCCACTGTCTTCCGCTCCTCTCCCCCGGGGGGAAGAGGTGAAAGCAAGCAGGTCGTTCCCTAGAGGGGAGTGGAGGACCTAAGGGTATGTGTGAAAAATAACTTGGGGTTGGGGTAAACCGGGGTGGATGGCGTCTTCCAAGATAAAAGTGCGTAATGGGCAAAATTAGGCCGGGCACAAAATAAACAAGTGGACTGGGCATCTTTGGAAGCTCTCTTAGTGCCAATCTAACGAAAAAAATAAAAGACTACGGGAACAGGATAACATGCATACTACCCTAGTCTAGGCCCTAATAAAGCATAAGCTATCCACTCTTGGTGGTTAAACACCTACCTAGCCTACTCCTACCCATCGTATAAGGTTAACCTTATATTACTTTACATAAGGGGCTGGGTTCCGAGAAAACCAAACCTCAGCACCTTAGGAACAATACCACTAGGGTGGAAACACGAACTCGAACCTGGCTCCTCGTCGGATGCACAAACTAGTGTTGTGCACCCATCTCCTATCAAAGTCGATGCGGGGCAATCTTTTCCAATCACATCTGATTTTTATTTTAAGTTGATGCTTAAAATAAAGGACCAGATCCTGATCAGAAACAGATTGCCCCTCATAGACAATGCTCAGACGTGTAACCCACGTCACTAACCTAGCTACAGCCAGTATCGCCAGAAACACCGCCCGTTTCTCCCTGATAAACGGCGGGTCCACATTGTCAACCACGTACGCCAAATCAAGTGGCACCGACCGCTCGGGGTCGATGCGAGCCGTTACCCCTTCGACATACCTCCAGAGACTCCGCACCCCGCTGCAAAGAATAAACGCGTGTTCACGCGTTTCATCCTCATTCTCATCGTTGCAGCGTGGGCACAGGGGAAAATAATACTCAGGATCCCTGAAATCTCTGGCAAGTCGGTCAAAGAGTGGCAACGCATCCCGGACTAGCCTCCACGTTATTGAAAATTCTGCATTATTGATGTAGCTACTGGCAGGCGCCCAACTCCAAAGCGAGAGAACCTCCCCCCTCGACAGATGTAGCCGCTCCACCAGCGGATCGTTTGCGGTACCCTCCACTAACTCCTCATATAGCCTCCACCTAGGCCGTGCAAGGTCACTGGACCCCGGCAATGCCCTAAGGGCGGCTCGGCATTCGGTCAGGAAGCGCCCTTCCCCCGCTGGTCGACGGCGACCTTCGGCGGCGGGGTTGGTTAACAGCCGTGGGAAAGCGTGCTCCACGGCTGGTACCCAGGGTGCCTCCTCTATCAGTGTCCGATTCAGGAACGCCAGTCTTTCTGCGTGTTGATGGCTGCGCAGATCAGGCATCCCCAAGCCTCCCTCGCTAAGCTTCTGCGTACAGACCTGTCTACGGACATACGGCTTTCCTCCCTTCCAGAGCAGTTTGAAAAGGAGTCGCTCTAAAGCCTTACAGCGGTCCGCAGGCAGGGGAAGAACAGATAACCGGTAAAGGATCAACGGAAACACGTAAGTGGCGCATGCCTCCGCACGACCCTTCAAGGACAATCCCCTCCGAATCCAAGTCACGACAGACGATTCGACCTTAGTCTGTACCTCCGACCAATTCTTGTCCAGCTGGAGATCCGGCCCGAACCACACACCTAGTATCTTAACCGGGCCATCAGTCCAGCCGAACGCACCTGGAAGCGAGTTTACCCCGGTCCAGGCGCTCAACCGCAGGCCGACGGACTTGCTGCGATTGATCACGGCCCCTGTGACAACTTCGTACTCAGCGATCGCCTCTATCACCGCTTCGATGTCGTTACGACTGGCTGCGAAAACGGTGACGTCATCGGCGTACGCGGACACCCTGGCAAATCGGCCGCCAGGTAGAGCAATGCCGCGTAGGACTGGTCTCGCCGCCTCGTCCCTTAATTTGCGAAGGAAGGGCTCCAACGCCAGGACATAGAGCAGAGGCGACAGCGGACAGCCTTGCCGCACCGACCGGGAGACCCCAAAGGACTCCGACAACCTACCATTGACTTGCACCACCACCGCGGGGTCACGATACAGGGCGGAGATCCACTTGCGGAAGTCCGGACCAAAGCCGGCGGCCTCCACAACAGCCCTCAGGAACCCATGGTCCACCCTATCGAACGCCTTGGACTGATCTAAATTGATCAGCGCGGCTTCTGTGTCGTCTTCTAAACCCTCTATTATCGTGCGAACCAAGTGCAGATTGTGTTGAATTGTTCGACCCTTCACAGCGTAGTTCTGATCCGGTACGACCAACTCGTCGATTACGACCTGCAGTCGATTCGCAAGAATACGGGCCAAAATCTTAAAATCTGCGTTAAGCAGAGTTATGGGCCTATAATCATCTAAGTTCCCCCCTCCATGTTGGTTTCCCTTCTTCAGAAGCGTGACCACTCCTTTGGTTACCTGCCTCGGGATCGAGTCCTGGGCAAACCAGTGGTTAAACACGCCCGTCAAAAGGGGCACAAACATGGGCGACAGCCTCAAGTACAGTTCGTAGGGCAAACCATTGAGCCCCGGAGATTTGTTGTGGCCAACCTGCTTCAGCGCAGTAATGACCTCACGCTCCGTAACCACCCCCTCGCAACTAGCCGCTCGGGCCGCAGTAAGGCGGGGCGAGCCAGCTAAATAGCTGCCAAACTCCTGGCCGCGGAGTCTGGGTAGTTTGGTGAAGCGCTCCTCCAAATGTTGCCGAAACCCATTGCAGATCTCCCGCGTCGACACGAGAGAACGTCCTTCCAGGTTTTTCACCTCCCGAATGTACCCATCCGAGCCGCGTCTTAAAGCGGCCCCATGCTCAACAGCGTCAACGTTCACGGCTTCGTTGGAGACTCTATTTAACCTAGCCCTAACTACTTGACCGTCATATCGCTCGCTAGCCAAGCGACTGAGGTCCCCCTTAATTAGTGCTAGATCTAGGGAATCCCCCCCTGCCACCGCCCGGGTCAATCTATCCTCTAGGTGCTTTTTGGTCCGAGCCCTAGTTAACGCGAGGCTTTGGCTATATTGGACACAAAAATGCCTAATGGTGACCTTAAGATTAACCCACCATCTACTCCCGGTAACCGCCCCCACTAACTCCCTCTGAATTAGTGTCATCAGCTGCTCCCGGAAGTCGACCGACTCCAACAAGGAGGCGTTCATCTTCCAGTAGCCAGCCAACCTAGGCCTATTACCTAACTTCAAACGGGCCAACACAAGTTTGTGGTCCGAATGACCTAACCAGTGGAACGTGGGACAAGATAGAAAATCTACGTCGCCCCTTCTAATTAACATCCTGTCCAAGTATGTACTTGGACTGGCGGCCGCACTAGTATGCCACGTCCACATCTCCCTCCCGGGGTGATCCAGACGGAACCTGTCGACCAGATCGCACGAGGCCATCAGGTCAGACAGGCTGCTTTCACACCTACCCGTCCCTCTAGGCCCCCCGACCTTATCTATCTTGGGGTCCAGGATGGCATTCCAGTCCCCCATTAATACTACCCGCTCCGGACCCGAAGAGAGAAACCCCTCCACCCGCCGAAAAAAGGAAACCCTCTCGCTTTGGATGTTGGGTGCATAAACTGCCATGATCCGGAGTGCGCTGCTGCTAACGGCAACATCGACCACGACCAGCCTCCCATGAGCGTCCGCATGAACAAGTGTAACCGTCGCAGATAGGGTGCGACTTACTAGCACAGAAACCCCCCGGCTCCGGAAACTGCCATATGCTGAGTAAACATCAAAATCCTTCACCAGCACATCGCAGTCCCCAGCCCCAACAAAGTGGGTCTCCTGTATTGCAGCTATGTCTACCTCAAGGGCCATGAGGTCCCTCAGCACGCGAGAAGCCTTGCTTCGAGACCTCATGCCCCTCGCATTTAAACTAGCTAGGTTCAAGGCCATGCTTCCCTAACTAGAAATATTCCTCAACTAAGGGTCTAAAGTCCTCGGGAGTGAGGACGTCGAAGGCCTGACCAAGACTGCCCGTGAGCAGGTCGGACGTAAGCCGTCCGTCTCGAGCCAGGCCCCCCACGTCCAAGGGGAACGTCATTTTCAGTGCCCTATAGAGGGAGGGGTGAACATAAAGAGGGACCCTCCCCTCGCATTGGGTATTTATCTTACTTAGTGATGGGTGCTCCCCGTCTACTAGTTTGAGGCCTTTAAATGCTGTCTTTGCCTCCTCCACCATTCTCCAGAGCGCTTTCGCTCTACCTCCCCTATTCACCCGGACGAATGTAATTAATGACGGAGCGTCCGGAAAGTTTCTTGGGTCAGTGACCTCCTTTTTATCGACCTTTGAGAGGCTTTCTAGTTCTTTCAGGTACCTCCTCTGCCTTCCGTTGAGGTCACTGACCGTGTTGCTGATGTCGGCTTCACAAACTCTTTCCCCGGGCCAGAAAGGGAACTTTCTGGTTTTTTCCGCTCTTACTGCCGACTTTTCTACTTTCTTTCCCGGGGCTTCTTTTTCTGTACTCATTTCAACTGGTTCAACTGTTTCGGACGTTTCCGCTGGAGCCTCCGAATGCTCCGTTTCACTTGTTGGTGTGGTGAATAGGGGAGGGGTTGGCTGAACATCCTCTTGGGGGGGGTTGGTTTTTTGGAGATTCAGTAGGCTGGTCTTTCTTTTCTCTTTTTTCTTGCTGTTTGTCATCCCCTCCGTCGCTCTCTGATTCGGATGACCTGCTACTAATCTTTCTCTTTGTAGCCGTTACTATCGGTCTTGCTTCTGCTCGTTGAGCCGGTTCCACTTTTCTCCCCTTCTTTGATACCACCGTACTCCATTTTGTAGTGGTATCTACCTCCATCGGGGGCTCCTTAGTCTGGCTCTGAGCTGGTCCTTGTTTACTGGTCTCTGCTGTTTTCCTTTGAGGGCAGAATCTGGCCACGTGCCCTGGTTTTTGGCATTGCCAACATTGTGGTCTTCTGCCCTCCACGATGACCACCATGGACCAACCCTCGCATGTCAATTGGGCGGGAATTTCATGGAACTCCTTCCTTGACAGCCGCATAAGAAATTTATATTCCCCTGTTCTAATATTACGGGGGCCTTTCACAGCTTCCACTTCCTCGACTTACCCGCACTGGGACATGATGGCCCCCAGCTGGTCTTCTTCTAAGAAACAGGGGACTCCTGAAATTGTCACCGCTGTTCTCCTTTTTGACAAATATTCTGGTCTGATGCGGATGTCCCGCCATGTGAGATCCCCTCTTGCCAGTTTCTGTGCCTCTTCTTTTGTCGGCAAGAGGACCTCCCACATGGCATTAAATCTTCTGACGGCGTATTGGGCCGGGATCTTGACTTCGCCCAGGAGTTCCATCATTCTATCTTTCGGGACGCCTTTAAGTCCCTTCCCTTTGGCATCCAATGTTAGTAGGGAGACGGAGCGCTCCCTTATTCCTTCCAATGTTTCTGGGACCACTTTGATGTTATTCCCGTCCACGAGCTCTTTATATTTCGTTTCAAACAGCTGTTTGTAGTAAGCTGGGGACTTTGCCTTCCTCTCCTTTGGTCCCCAGCTCAGCTGTTTACCCGTGGACTGGACTCCTACCGATGCTGCTACTGCTTCTGCCACCGTCTTTGCCTGCGGTGTTCTTTGGCCTGCTGGGATAGGTGAATCCGACAATACGAGGGCTGGCCATTCCTCCTTTTCCACCGGCTCAACGCTAGTGTATCCCCCCGTCCCCGGGGAGCACCCCTCTAACCTGAACACCTCCATGATCTCGCCTTCCTCATCCCTTCCACCGATCTATCCCTTGGGCTGCTTCTCTCTGACCGTGACCATTGCCTGGCTCGTCTCCTTCTATTTTTCACCTTCCACGGCCCGCCTGGAGTCTCTACAACAAACTTTCGCCAGGCCTCCACCTTCTCCTCCCAGGACGTTGCTGTTCCCGTTACCGCTGCAGGGATGTCCTCCTGGGAGGTCATCCCAGCGCCCGAAACCCAACCGGGCGCACCTGCACTGGGGGTGCCCTGCACGGCGCCTGCAACCCTGCCAGATGCTACCGACCGTGACGCAACCGAAATCGACCCTTCTGAGTTGGGGGTGGCGACCCCCGGAACCGCACCGGCTCTCGACCCTTCCGAACTGGGGGTGGCAACCCCCGAGACCCTTCTCGACACGAAACCCTTCACGGCACCTACACCTGGGGCGTCCCCCAAGGTGGCAGGAGCAGAGGCCTGCTCCATCTACTTTGTTGGCCCAAGGCCCGGCTAGACACCCGCCGATTCGGAAACCAAGGGGACCTTCGCCTAAAAAGGCACGTCAGTTTCCCTTGGCCCTGCCGGCTGCTTAAGTGCTAGCTGAAACCCCGGACTATCTGAAAGAGAGGAAAAAACAAGCAGTTAATAGTTGCCCAGAGTGGGCAAAAAACAACAATAAAGTACAAAGTCCTTGCGGGTCCAAATCCCCAAAGAGGGGCTGGTCCTTGCAGGGAGCAAAGCAAAAAACAAAAAACCTTTGGCCAATGACCAAAAGCGCTGGCGGCAAGACTAAGCTAGCTTTGCCGAAAACCAAGCTTTTATTTAGTCGTTACTGCCCCGACCTTGCCATTATCTACTGCCAAGGCCTTATTTGGGGTCCGTAACAACTTAGGCATCAGGGCCAGTAGGGGGAAGTGGGGAAAAATAGGGGTCTTTGCTAGTCCTAGGCTAGACTTGCGTTTGATAGCAAGTACTTTATTAAGTAAAACCTATACTAGAGTTTCTATCACACACTATTTGCATAACCGCCTTACATTCTTATCAGGACCTACTTAAAATAACAGCTCCCCAGCTTACACGGATGGCGGGCGACATTCACGCTGAAAAATTTTAAAACAAATATGTACAGGAACAAAACAAAACTTATTTATATACAAAATAAAGTATTTTTTTTTTTTTTTTTTTTTTTTTTTTTAAAAATGGGGGTGAAATGATGGGGAGGGGGGCAAACTAGAAAACACCCAAAAAGAAAGAAAAAGAAAGCAAATAAACAAAATGCCTATGGGGGCAGGTTAGTAAGGGACCCTCCCTACCTAATAGCTGGTCTGTCGTGTGAAACGCCCACTGTCTTCCGCTCCTCTCCCCCGGGGGGAAGAGGTGAAAGCAAGCAGGTCGTTCCCTAGAGGGGAGTGGAGGACCTAAGGGTATGTGTGAAAAATAACTTGGGGTTGGGGTAAACCGGGGTGGATGGCGTCTTCCAAGATAAAAGTGCGTAATGGGCAAAAATAGGCCGGGGACAAGATAAACAAGTGGACTGGGCATCTTTGGAAGCTCTTTTAGTGCCAATCTAAAATAAAAGACAACAGGAACAGGATAACATGCATACTACCCTAGTCTAGGCCCTAATAAAGCATAAGCTATCCACTCTTGGTGGTTAAACACCTACCTAGCCTACTCCTACCCATCGTATAAGGTTAACCTTATATTAATTTACATAAGGGGCTGGGTTCCGAGAAAACCAAACCTCAGCACCTTAGGAACAATACCACTAGGGTGGAAACACGAACTCGAACCTGGCTCCTCGTCGGATGCACAAACTAGTGTTGTGCACCCATCTCCTATCAAAGTCGATGCGGGGCAATCTTTTCCAATCACATCTGATTTTTATTTTAAGTTGATGCTTAAAATAAAGGACCAGATCCTGATCGGAAACAGATTGCCCCTCATAGACAATGCTCAGACGTGTAACCCAGGGCCAGTAACCTAGCTACAGCCAGTATCGCCAGAAACACCGCCCGTTTCTCCCTGATAAACGGCGGGTCCACATTGTCAACCACGTACGCCAAATCAAGTGGCACCGACCGCTCGGGGTCGATGCGAGCCGTCACCCCTTCGAAATACCTCCAGAGACTCCGCACCCCACTGCAAAGAAAGAACGCGTGTTCACGCGTTTCGTCCTCGTTCTCATCGTTGCAGCGTGGGCACGGGGGAAAATAATACTCAGGATCCCTGAAATCCCTGGCAAGTCGGTCGAAGAGAGGCAACGCATCCCGGACTAGCCTCCACGTTACCGAAAATTCTGCATTATTAATGTAGCTACTGGCAGGCGCCCAACTCCAAAGCGAGAGAACCTCCCCCCTCGACAGATGTAGCCGCTCCACCAGCGGATCGTTTGCGGTACCCTCCACTAACTCCTCATATAGCCTCCACCTAGGCCGTGCAAGGTCACTGGACCCCGGCAATGCCCTAAGGGCGGCTCGGCATTCGGTCAGGAAGCGCCCTTCCCCCGCTGGTCGACGGCGACCTTCGGCGGCGGGGTTGGTTAACAGCCGTGGGAAAGCGTGCTCCACGGCCGGAACCCAGGGTGCCTCCTCTATCAGTGTCCGACTCAGGAACGCCAGTCTTTCTGCGTGTTGATGGCTGCGCAGATCAGGCATCCCCAAGCCTCCCTCGCTAAGCTTCTGCGTACAGACCTGTCTACGGACATACGGCTTTCCTCCCTTCCAGAGCAGTTTGAAAAGGAGTCGCTCTAAAGCCTTACAGCAGTCCGCAGGCAGGGGAAGAACAGATAAACGGTAAAGGATCAACGGAAACACGTAAGTGGCGCATGCCTCCGCACGACCCTTCAAGGACAATCTCCTCCGAATCCAAGTCACGACAGACGATTCGACCTTAGTCTGTACCTCCGACCAACTCCTGTCCAGCTGGAGATCCGGCCCGAACCACACACCGAGTATCTTAACCGGGCCATCAGTCCAGCCGAACGCACCTGGAAGCGAGTTTACCCTGGTCCAGGCGCTCAACCGCAGGCCGACGGACTTGCTGCGATTGATCACGGCCCCTGTGACAACTTCGTACTCAGCGATCGCCTCTATCACCGCTTCGATGTCGTTACGACTGGCTGCGAAAACAGTGACGTCATCGGCGTACGCGGACACCCTGGCAAATCGGCCGCCAGGTAGAGCAATGCCGCGTAGGACTGGTCTCGCCGCCTCGTCCCTTAATTTGCGAAGGAAAGGCTCCAACGCCAGGACATAGAGCAGAGGCGACAGCGGACAGCCCTGCCGCACCGACCGGGAGACCCCAAAGGACTCCGACAACCTACCATTGACTTGCACCACCACCGCGGGGTCACGATACAGGGCGGAGATCCACTTGCGGAAGTCCGGACCAAAGCCGGCGGCCTCCACAACAGCCCTCAGGAACCCATGGTCCACCCTATCGAACGCCTTGGACTGATCTAAATTGATCAGCGCGGCTTCTGTGTCGTCTTCTAAACCCTCTATTATCGTGCGCACCAAGTGCAGATTGTTTTGAATTGTTCGACCCTTCACAGCGTAGTTCTGATCCGGTTCGACCAACTTGTCGATTACAACCTGCAGTCGGTTTGCAAGAATACGGGCCAAAATCTTAAAATCTGCGTTAAGCAGAGTTATGGGCCTATAATCATCTAAGTTCCCCCCTCCATGTTGGTTTCCCTTCTTCAGAAGCATGACCACTCCTTTGGTTACCTGCCTCGGGATCGAGTCCTGGGCAAACCAGTGGTTAAACACGCCCGTCAAAAGGGGCACAAACATGGGCGACAGTCTCAAGTACAGTTCGTAGGGCAAACCATCGAGCCCCGGAGATTTGTTGTGGCCAACAAGCTTCAGCGCAGTAATGACCTCACGCTCCGTAACCACCCCCTCGCAACTAGCCGCTCGGGCCGCAGTAAGGCGGGGCGAGCCAGCTAAATAGCTGCCAAACTCCTGGCCGCGGAGTCTGGGTAGTTTGGTGAAGCGCTCCTCCAAATGTTGCCGAAACCCATTGCAGATCTCCCGCGTCGACACGAGAGAACGTCCTTCCAGGTTTTTCACCTCCCGAATGTACCCATCCGAGCCGCGTCTTAAAGCGGCCCCACGCTCAACAGCGTCAACGTTCACGGCTTCGTTGGAGACTCTATTTAACCTAGCCCTAACTACTTGACCTTCATATCGCTCGCTAGCCAAGCAACTGAGGTCCCCCTTAATTAGTGCTAGATCTAGGGAATCCCCCCCTGCCACCGCCCGGGTCAATCTATCCTCTAGGTGCTTTTTGGTCCGAGCCCTAGTTAACGCGAGGCTTTGGCTATATTGGACACAAAAATGCCTAATGGTCACCTTAAGATTAACCCACCATCTACTCCCGGTAACCGCCCCCACTAACTCCCTCTGAATTAGTGTCGTCAGCTGCTCCCGGAAGTCGACCAACTCCAACAAGGAGGCGTTCATCTTCCAGTAGCCAGCCAACCTAGGCCTATTACCTAACTTCAAACGGGCCAACACAAGTTTGTGGTCTGAATGACCTAACCAGTGGAACGTGGGACAAGATAGAAAATCTACGTCGCCCCTTCTAATTAACATCCTGTCCAAGTACGTACTTGGACTGGCGGCCGCACTAGTATGCCACGTCCACATCTCCCTCCCGGGGTGATCCAGACGGAACCTGTCGACCAGATCGCACGAGGCCATCAGGTCAGACAGGCTGCTTTCACACCTACCCGTCCCTCTAGGCCCCCCGACCTTATCTAACTTGGGGTCCAGGATGGCATTCCAGTCCCCCATTAATACTACTCGCTCCGGACCCGAAGAGAGAAACCCCTCCACCCGCCGAAAAAAGGAAACCCTCTCGCTTTGGATGTTGGGCGCATAAACTGCCATGATCCGGAATGCGCTGCTGCTAAGGGCAACATCGACCACGACCAGCCTCCCATGAGCGTCCGCATGAACAAGTGTAACCGTCGCAGATAGGGTGCGACTTACTAGCACAGAAACCCCCCGGCTCCGGAAACTGCCATATGCTGAGTAAACATCAAAATCCTTCACCAGCACATCGCAGTCCCCAGCCCCAACAAAGTGGGTCTCCTGTATTGCAGCTATGTCTACCTCAAGGGCCATGAGGTCCCTCAGCACGCGAGCAGCCTTGCTTCGAGACCTCATGCCCCTCGCATTTAAGCTAGCTAGGTTCAAGGCCATGTTTCCCTAACTAGAAATATTCCTCAACTAAGGGTCTAAAGTCCTCGGGAGTGAGGACGTCGAAGGCCTGACCAAGACTGCCCGTGAGCAGGTCGGACGTAAGCCGTCCGTCTCGAGCCAGGCCCCCCACGTCCAAGGGGAACGTCATTTTCAGTGCCCTATAGAGGGAGGGGTGAACATAAAGCGGGACCCCCCCCTCGCATTGGGTATTTATCTTACTTAGTGATGGGTGCTCCCCGTCTACTAGTTTGAGGCCTTTAAACGCTGTTTTTGCCTCCTCCACCATTCTCCAGAGCGCTTTCGCTCTACCTCCCCTATTCACTCGGACGAATGTAATTAATGACGGAGCGTCCGGAAAGTTTCTTGGGTCAGTGACCTCCTTTTTATCGACCTTTGAGAGGCTTTCTAGTTCTTTCAGGTACCTCCTCTGCCTTCCGTTTAGGTCACTGTCCGTGTTGCTGATGTCAGCTTCACAAACTCTTTCCCCGGGCCAGAAAGGGAACTTTCTGGTTTTTTCCGCTCTTACTGCCGACTTTTCTACTTTCTTTCCCGGGGCTTCTTTTTCTGCACTCATTTCAATTGGTTCTGGTGTTTCAACTGTTTCGGACGTTTCCGCTGGAGCCTCCGAATGCTCCGTTTCACTTGTTGATGTCGTGAATAGGGGAGGGGTTGGCTGAACATCCTCTTGGGGGGGTTGGTTTTTTTGAGATTCAGTAGGCTGGTCTTTCTTTTCTCTTTTTTCTTGCTGTTTGTCATCCCCTCCGTCGCTCTCTGATTCGGATGACCTGCTACTGATCTTTCTCTTTGTAGCCGTTACTATCGGTCTTGCTTCTGCTCGTGGAGCTGGTTCCACCTTTCTCCCCTTCTTTGATACCACTGTACTCCATTTTGTAGTGGTATCTACCTCCATCGGGGGCTCCTTAGTCTGGCTCTGAGCTGGTCCTTGTTTACTGGTCTCTGCTGTTTTCCTTTGGGGGCAGAATCTAGCCACGTGCCCTGGTTTTTGGCATTGCCAACATTGTGGTCTTCTGCCCTCCACGATGACCACCATGGACCAACCCTCGCATGTCAATTGGGCGGGAATTTCATGGAACTCCTTCCTTGACAGCCGCATCAGAAATTTATATTCCCCTGTTCTAATATTACGGGGGCCTTTCACAGCTTCCACTTCTTCGACTTCCCCGTACTGGGACATGATGGCCCCCAGCTGGTCTTCTTCTAAGAAAACGGGGAACTCCTGAAATTGTCACCGCTGTTCTCCTTTTGGACAAATATTCTGGTCTGATGCGGATGTCCCGCCATGTGAGATCCCCTCTTGCCAGTTTCTGTGCTTCTTCTTTTGTCGGCAAGAGGACCTCCCACATGGCATTAAATCTTCTGACGGCGTATTGGGCCGGGATCTTGAGTTCGCCCAGGAGTTCCATAATTCTTTCTTTCGGGACGCCTTTAAGTCCCTTCCCTTTGGCATCCAATGTTAGTAGGAAGACGGAGCGCTCCCTTATTCCTTCCAATGTTTCTGGGACCACTTTGATGTTATTCCCGTCCACGAGCTCTTTATATTTCGTTTCAAACAGCTGTTTGTAGTAAGCTGGGGACTTTGCCTTCCTCTCCTTTGGTCCCCAGCTCAGCTGTTCACCCGTGGACTGGACTCCTGCCGCTGTCTTTGCCTGCGGTGTTCTCTGGCCTGCTGGGATAGGTGAATCCGACAATACGAGGGCTGGCCATTCCTCCTTTTCCACCGGCTCCACGCTAGTGTATCCCCCCGTCCCCGGGGAGCACCCTTCTAACCTGAACACCTCCATGGATCTCGCCTTCCTCATCCCTTCCACCGATCTATCCCTTGGGCTGCTTCTCTCGGACCGTGACCATTGCCTGGCTCGTCTCCTTCTATTTTTCACCTTCCACGGCCCGCCTGGAGTTTCTACAGCAAACTTTCGCCAGGCCTCCACCTTCTCCTCCCAGGACGTTGCTGTTCCCGTTACCGCTGCAGGGATGTCCTCCTGGGAGGTCATCCCAGCGCCCGAAACCCAACCGGGCGCACCTGCACTGGGGGTGCCCTGCACGGCGCCTGCAACCCTGCCAGACACTACCGACCGCGATGCAACCGAAATCGACCCTTCTGAGTTGGGGGTGGCGACCCCCGGAACCGCACCGGCACTCGACCCTTCCGAACTGGGGGTGGCGACCCCCGAGACCCTTCTCGACACGAAACCCTTCACGGCACCTACACCTGGGGCGTCCCCCAAGGTGGCAGGAGCAGAGGCCTGCTCCATCTACTTTGTTGGCCCAAGGCCCGGCTAGACACCCGCCGATTCAGAAACCAAGGGGACCTTCGCCTAAAGAGGCACGTCAGTTTCCCTTGGCCCTGCCGGCTGCTTAAGTGCTAGCTGGACCCCGGACTATCTGAAAGAGAGGAAAAACAAGCAGTTAATAGTTGCCCAGAGTGGGCAAAAACAACAATAAAGTACAAAGTCCTTGCGGGTCCAAATCCCCAAAGAGGGGCTGGTCCTTGCAGGGAGCAATTCAAAAAACAAATAACCTTTGGCCAATGACCAAAAGCGCTGGCGGCAAGACTAAGCTAGCTTTGCCGAAAACCAAGCTTTTATTTAGTCGTTACTGCCCCGACCTTGCCATTATCTACTGCCAAGGCCTTATTTGGGGTCCGTAACAACTTAGGCACCAGGGCCAGTAGGGGGAAGTGGGGAAAAATAGGGGTCTTTGCTAGTCCTAGGCTAGACTTGCGTTTGATAGCAAGTACTTTATTAAGTAAAACCTATACTAGAGTTTCTATCACGCACTATTTGCATAACCGCCTTACATTCTTACCAGGACCTACTTAAAATAACAGCTCCCCAGCTTACACGGATGGCGGGCGACATTCACGCTGAAAGAATTTTAAAACGAATATGTACAGGAACAAAACAAAACTTATTTATATACAAAATAAAGTATTTTTTTTTTTTTTTTTTTTTAAAAATGGGGGTGAAATGATGGGGAGGAGGGCAAACTAGAAAACACCCAAAAAGAAAGAAAAAGAAAGCAAATAAACAAAATGCCTATGGGGGCAGGTTAGTAAGGGACCCTCCCTACCTAATAGCTGGTCTGTCGTGTGAAACGCCCACTGTCTTCCGCTCCTCTCCCCCGGGGGGAAGAGGTGAAAGCAAGCAGGTCGTTCCCTAGAGGGGAGTGGAGGACCTAAGGGTATGTGTGAAAAATAACTTGGGGTTGGGGTAAACCGGGGTGGATGGCGTCTTCCAAGATAAAAGTGCGTAATGGGCAAAAATAGGCCGGGGACAAAATAAACAAGTGGACTGGGCATCTTTGGAAGCTCTCTTAGTGCCAATCTAACGAAAAAATAAAAGACTACAGGAACAGGATAACATGCATACTACCCTAGTCTAGGCCCTAATAAAGCATAAGCTATCCACTCTTGGTGGTTAAACACCTACCTAGCCTACTCCTACCCATCGTATAAGGTTAACCTTATATTACTTTACATAAGGGGCTGGGTTCCGAGAAAACCAAACCTCAGCACCTTAGGGTGGAAACACGAACTCGAACCTGGCTCCTCGTCGGATGCACAAACTAGTGTTGTGCACCCATCTCCTATCAAAGTCGATGCGGGGTAATCTTTTCCAATCACATCTGATTTTTATTTTAAGTTGATGCTTAAAATAAAGGACCAGATCCTGATCGGAAACAGATTGCCCCTCATAGACAATGCTCAGACGTGTAACCCAGGGCCAGTAACCTAGCTACAGCCAGTATCGCCAGAAACACCGCCCGTTTCTCCCTGATAAACAGCAGGTCCACATTGTCAACCACGTACGCCAAATCAAGTGGCACCGACCGCTCGGGGTCGATGCGAGCCGTTACCCCTTCGACATACCTCCAGAGACTCCGCACCCCACTGCAAAGAAAGAACGCGTGTTCACGCGTTTCATCCTCGTTCTCATCGTTGCAGCGTGGGCACGGGGGAAAAAAATACTCAGGATCCCTGAAATCCCTGGCAAGTCGGTCGAAGAGAGGCAACGCATCCCGGACTAGCCTCCACGTTACCGAAAATTCTGCATTATTGATGTAGCTACTGGCAGGCGCCCAACTCCAAAGCGAGAGAACCTCCCCCCTCGACAGATGTAGCCGCTCCACCAGCGGATCGTTCGCGGTACCCTCCACTAACTCCTCATATAGCCTCCACCTAGGCCGTGCAAGGTCATTGGACCCCGGCAATGCCCTAAGGGCGGCTCGGCATTCGGTCAGGAAGCACCCTTCCCCCGCTGGTCGACTGCGACCTTCGGCGGCGGGGTTGGTTAATAGCCGTGGGAAAGCGTGCTGCATGGCCGGAACCCAGGGTGCCTCCTCTATCAGTGTCCGACTCAGGAACGCCAGTCTTTCTGCGTGTTGATGGCTGCGCAGATCAGGCATCCCCAAGCCTCCCTCGCTAAGCTTCTGCGTACAGACCTGTCTACGGACATACGGCTTTCCTTCCTTCCAGAGCAGTTTGAAAAGGAGTCGCTCTAAAGCCTTACAGCGGTCCGCAGGCAGGGGAAGAACAGATAAACGGTAAAGGATCAACGGAAACACGTAAGTGGCGCATGCCTCCGCACGACCCTTCAAGGACAATCTCCTCCGAATCCAAGTCATGACAGACGATTCGACCTTAGTCTGTACCTCCGACCAATTCTTGTCCAGCTGGAGATCCGGCCCGAACCACACACCGAGGATCTTAACCGGGCCATCAGTCCAGCCGAACGCACCTGGAAGCGAGTTTACCCCGGTCCAGGCGCTCAACCGCAGGCCGACGGACTTGCTGCGATTGATCACGGCCCCTGTGACAACTTCGTACTCAGCGATCGCCTCTATCACCGCTTCGATGTCGTTACGACTGGCTGTGAAAACGGTGACGTCATCAGCGTACGCGGACACCCTGGCAACTCGGCCGCCAGGTAGAGCAATGCCGCGTAGGACTGGTCTCGCCGCCTCGTCCCTTAATTTGCGAAGGAAGGGCTCCAACGCCAGGACATAGAGCAGAGGCGACAGCGGACAGCCCTGCCGCACCGACCGGGAGACCCCAAAGGACTCCGACAACCTACCATTGACTTGCACCACCACCGCGGGGTCACGATACAGGGCGGAGATCCACTTGCGGAAGTCCGGACCAAAGCCGGCGGCCTCCACAACAGCCCTCAGGAACCCATGGTCCACCCTATCGAACGCCTTGGACTGATCTAAATTGATCAGCGCGGCTTCTGTGTCGTCTTCTAAACCCTCTATTATCGTGCGCACCAAGTGCAGATTGTTTTGAATTGTTCGACCCTTCACAGCGTAGTTCTGATCCGGTTCGACCAACTCGTCGATAACAACCTGCAGTCGGTTTGCAAGAATACGGGCCAAAATCTTAAAATCTGCGTTAAGCAGAGTTATGGGCCTATAATCATCTAAGTTCCCCCCACCATGTTGGTTTCCCTTCTTCAGAAGCTTGACCACTCCTTTGGTTACCTGCCTCGGGATCGAGTCCTGGGCAAACCAGTGGTTAAACACGCCCGTCAAGAGGGGCACAAACATGGGCGACAGCCTCAAGTACAATTCGTAGGGCAAACCATCGAGCCCCGGAGATTTGTTGTGGCCAACCTGCTTCAACGCAGTAATGCCCTCACGCTCCGTAACCACCCCCTCGCAACTAGCCGCTCGGGCCGCAGTAAGGCGGGGCGAGCCAGCTAAATAGCTGCCAAACTCCTGGCCGCGGAGTCTGGGTAGTTTGGTGAAGCGCTCCTCCAAATGTTGCCGAAACCCATTGCAGATCTCCCGCGTCGACACGAGAGAACGTCCTTCCAGGTTTTTCACCTCCCGAATGTACCCATCCGAGCCGCGTCTTAAAGCGGCCCCACGCTCAACAGCGTCAACGTTCACGGCTTCGTTGGAGACTCTATTTAACCTAGCCCTAACTACTTGACCTTCATATCGCTCGCTAGCCAAGCGACTGAGGTCCCCCTTAATTAGTGCTAGATCTAGGGAATCCCCCCCTGCCACCGCCCGGGTCAATCTATCCTCTAGGTGCTTTTTGGTCCGAGCCCTAGTTAAAGCGAGGCTTTGACTATATTGGACACAAAAATGCCTAATGGTCACCTTAAGATTAACCCACCATCTACTCCCGGTAACCGCCCCCACTAACTCCCTCTGAATTAGTGTCGTCAGCTGCTCCCGGAAGTCGACCGACTCCAACAAGGAGACGTTCATCTCCCAGTAGCCAGCCAACCTAGGCCTATTACCTAACTTCAAACGGGCCAACACAAGTTTGTGGTCCGAATGACCTAACCAGTGGAACGTGTGACAAGATAGAAAATCTACGTCGCCCCTTCTAATTAACATCCTGTCCAAGTATGTACTTGGACTGGCGGCCGCACTAGTATGCCACGTCCACATCTCCCTGCCGGGGTGATCCAGACGGAACCTGTCGACCAGATCGCACGAGGCCATCAGGTCAGACAGGCTGCTTTCACACCTACCCGTCCCTCTAGGCCCCCCGACCTTATCTAACTTGGGGTCCAGGATGGCATTCCAGTCCCCCATTAATACTACTCGCTCCGGACCCGAAGAGAGAAACCCCTCCACCCGCCGAAAAAAGGAAACCCTCTCGCTTTGGATGTTGGGTGCATAAACTGCCATGATCCGGAGTGCGCTGCTGCTAACGGCAACATCGACCACGACCAGCCTCCCATGAGCGTCCGCATGAACAAGTGTAACCGTCGCAGATAGGGTGCGACTTACTAGCACAGAAACCCCCCGGCTCCGGAAACTGCCATATGCTGAGTAAACATCAAAATCCTTCACCAGCACATCGCAGTCCCCAGCCCCAACAAAGTGGGTCTCCTGTATTGCAGCTATGTCTACCTCAAGGGCCATGAGGTCCCTCAGCACGCGAGCAGCCTTGCTTCGAGACCTCATGCCCCTCGCATTTAAGCTAGCTAGGTTCAAGGCCATGTTTCCCTAACTAGAAATATTCCTCAACTAAGGGTCTAAAGTCCTCGGGAGTGAGGACGTCGAAGGCCTGACCAAGACTGCCCGTGAGCAGGTCGGACGTAAGCCGTCCGTCTCGAGCCAGGCCCCCCACGTCCAAGGGGAACGTCATTTTCAGTGCCCTATAGAGGGAGGGGTGAACATAAAGCGGGACCCTCCCCTCGCATTGGGTATTTATCTTACTTAGTGATGGGTGCTCCTTGTCTACTAGTTTGAGGCCTTTAAACGCTGTTTTTGCCTCCTCCACCATTCTCCAGAGCGCTTTCGCTCTACCTCCCCTATTCACTCGGACGAATGTAATTAATGACGGAGCGTCCGGAAAGTTTCTTGGGTCAGTGACCTCCTTTTTATCGACCTTTGAGAGGCTTTCTAGTTCTTTCAGGTACCTCCTCTGCCTTCTGTTGAGGTCACTGACCGTGTTGCTTATGTCGGCTTCACAAACTCTTTCCCCGGGCCAGAAAGTTCCCTTTCTGGTTTTTTCCGCTCTTACTGCCGACTTTTCTACTTTCTTTCCCGGGGCTTCTTTTTCTGCCGTCATTTCAACTGGTTCGGGTGTTTCGACTGGTTTGGACGTTTCCGCTAGAGCCTCCGAATGCTCCGTTTCGCTTGCTGGTGTGGTGAATAGGGGAGGGGTTGGCTGAACATCCTCTTGGGGGGGTTGGTTTTTTGGAGATTCAGTAGGCTGGTCTTTCTTTTCTCTTTTTTCTTGCTGTTTGTCATCCCCTCCGTCGCTCTCTGATTCGGATGACCTGCTACTGATCTTTCTCTTTGTAGCCGTTACTATCGGTCTTGCTTCTGCTCGTGGAGCCGGTTCCACCTTTCTCCCCTTCTTTGATACCACCGTACTCCATTTTGTAGTGGTATCTACCTCCATCGGGGGCTCCTTAGTCTGGCTCTGAGTTGGTCCTTGTTTACTGGTCTCTGCTGTTTTCCTTTGAGGGCAGAATCTGGCCACGTGCCCTGGTTTTTGGCATTGCCAACATTGTGGTCTTCTGCCCTCCACGATGACCACCATGGACCAACCCTCGCATGTCAATTGGGCGAGAATTTCATGGAACTCCTTCCTTGACAGCCGCATCAGAAATTTATATTCTCCTGTTCTAATATTACGGGGGCCTTTCACAGCTTCCACTTCTTCGACTTCCCTGTACTGGGACATGATGGCCCCCAGCTGGTCTTCTTCTAAGAAACAGGGGACTCCTGAAATTGTTACTGCTGTTCTCCTTTTGGACAAATATTCTGGTCTGATGCGGATGTCCCGCCATGTGAGATCCCCTCTTGCCAGTTTCTGTGCCTCTTCTTTTGTCGGCAAGAGGACCTCCCACATGGCATTGAATCTTCTGACGGCGTATTGGGCCGGGATCTTGACTTCGCCCAGGAGTTCCATCATTCTATCCTTCGGGACGCCTTTAAGTCCCTTCCCTTTGGCATCCAATGTTAGTAGGGGGACGGAGCGCTCCCTTATTCCATCCAATGGTTCTGGGACCACTTTGATGTTATTCCCGTCCACGAGCTCTTTATATTTCGTTTCAAACAGCTGTTTGTAGTAAGCTGGGGACTTTGCCTTCCTCTCCTTTGGTCCCCAGCTCAGCTGTTCACCCGTGGACTGGACTCCTGCCGCTGCTACTACTGCTTCTGCCACCGTCTTTGCCTGCGGTGTTCTCTGGCCTGCTGGGATAGGTGAATCCGACAATACGAGGGCTGGCCATTCCTCCTTTTCCACCGGCTCCACACTAGTGTATCCCCCCGTCCCCGGGGAGCACCCTTCTAACCTGAACACCTCCATGGATCTCGCCTTCCTCATCCCTTCCACCGATCTATCCCTTGGGCTGTTTCTCTCTGACCGTGACCATTGCCTGGCTTGTCTCCTTCTATTTTTCACCTTCCACGGCCCGCCTGGAGTCTCTACAGCAAACTTTCGCCAGGCCTCCACCTTCTCCTCCCAGGACGTTGCTGTTCCCGTTACCGCTGCAGGGATGTCCTCCTGGGAGGTCATCCCAGCGCCCGAAACCCAACCGGGCGCACCTGCACTGGGGGTGCCCTGCACGGCGCCTGCAACCCTGCCAGACGCTACCGACCGCGACGCAACCGAAATCGACCCTTCTGAGTTGGGGGTGGCGACCCCCGGAACCGCACCGGCACTCGACCCTTCCGAACTGGGGGTGGCGACCCCCGAGACCCTTCTCGACACGAAACCCTTCACGGCACCTACACCTGGGGCGTCCCCCAAGGTGGCAGGAGCAGAGGCCTGCTCCATCTACTTTGTTGGCCCAAGGCCCGGCTAGACACCCGCCGATTCGGAAACCAAGGGGACCTTCGCCTAAAGAGGCACGTCAGTTTCCCTTGGCCCTGCCGGCTGCTTAAGTGCTAGCTGGACCCCGGACTATCTGAAAGAGAGGAAAAAACAAGCAGTTAATAGTTGCCCAGAGTGGGCAAAAAACAACAATAAAGTACAAAGTCCTTGCGGGTCCAAATCCCCAAAGAGGGGCTGGTCCTTGCAGGGAGCAATGCAAAAAACAAATAACCTTTGGCCAATGACCAAAAGCGCTGGCGGCAAGACTAAGCTAGCTTTGCCGAAAACCAAGCTTTTATTTAGTTGTATCGGCCCCGGACCTGGCATTATCTACTGCCAGGCCCTCATTTGGGGTCCGATACAGCTTAGGCACCAAGGCCAGTAAGGGGAAGTGGGGAAGAAAAACGGGACTTTGCTAAATTCGCTAGCTAAACTTGCGTTAGAAAGCAAGTATTTTATTTAGAAAACCTATACTAGATTCTATCATAACACATCCGCCTACATTCTTACCAGGACCTACTTAAAAGAGACAGCTCCCCAGCTTATTGGGATGGCGGGCGACACTCGTACTGTGAAAAGAGAAGAATATGTACAAAAAGAAAAACAAAACAAAATAATATTTACAAACTTAAAGTATATATATATATTTTTTTTTTTTTTTTTTTTAATTTAATAAATGGGGGTGCGATGATGGGGAGGGGGGCAAACTAAAATACACCCAAAAAGAAAGAAAAAAGAAAACAACTTAATAAAATGCCTATGGGGGCGGGTTAGTAAGGGGACCCTTCCTACCTAACGGCTGGTCTGTCGTATGAAACGCCCACTGTCTTCCGGTCCACTTCCCCCGGGGGGAAAGGGTGAAAGCAAGCAGGTCGCTCCCTAGGGGGGAGTGGAGGAACTAGGGACTTGTAAGAAAAATAACTTAGGGTCGGGGATAACAGGGATGGATGGCGTCTTCCAAGATAAAATACGTAAGGGGTACAATCGGGCCGAGGACAAAATAAAACTGGTGGACTTTGGGCATCTTTGGAAGCTCTCCTGGTGCCAATCTTATCAGAAAACAAAGAACTACAGGGGACAGGACCAAACTCACATTCACCCTAGTCTAGGCCCTAAATAAAGTATGTGCTTTCCACTCTAGGTGGTTACTCCGCCTAACTAGCAAACCTACTCCTACCCATGATTACGGGGTAAACCCCGTATTAATATATGAGGGGCTGGGTTCCGAGTGCACGACAATCGAAACTTCAGCACCTCCAGACGAATACTACTAGGGTGGAAACACAAGCTCGTACCTAGCTCCTCGTCGGATGCACAAACTAGTGTTGTGCACCCATCTCCTATCAAAGTCGATGCGGGGCAATCTTTTCCAATCACATCTGATTTTTATTTTAAGTTGATGCTTAAAATAAAGGACCAGATCCTGATCGGAAGCAGATTGCCCCTCATAGACAATGCTCAGACGTGTAACCCACGTCACTAACCTAGCTACAGCCAGTATCGCCAGAAACACCGCCCGTTTCTCCCTGATAAACGGTGGGTCCACATTGTCAACCACGTACGCCAAATCAAGTGGCACCGACCGCTCGGGGTCGATGCGAGCCGTTACCCCCTCGACATACCTCTAGAGACTCTGCACCCCGCTGCAAAGAAAGAACGCGTGTTCACGCATTTCGTCCTCGTTCTCATCGTTGCAGCGTGGGCACGGGGGAAAATAATAATCGGGATCCCGGAAATCCCTGGCAAGTCGGTCGAAGAGAGGCAACGCATCCCGGACTAGCCTCCACGTTACCGAAAATTCTGCATTATTGATGTAGCTACTGGCAGGCGCCCAACTCCAAAGCGAGAGAACCTCCCCCCTCGACAGATGTAGCCGCTCCACCAGCGGATCGTTCGCGGTACCCTCCACTAACTCCTCATATAGCCTCCACCTAGGCCGTGCAAGGTCATTGGACCCCGGCAATGCCCTAAGGGCGGCTCGGCATTCGGTCAGGAAGCACCCTTCCCCCGCTGGTCGACGGCGACCTTCGGCGGCGGGGTTGGTTAATAGCCGTGGGAAAGCGTGCTGCATGGCCGGAACCCAGGGTGCCTCCTCTATCAGTGTCCGACTCAGGAACGCCAGTCTTTCTGCGTGTTGATGGCTGCGCAGATCAGGCATCCCCAAGCCTCCCTCGCTAAGCTTCTGCGTACAGACCTGTCTACGGACATACGGCTTTCCTTCCTTCCAGAGCAGTTTGAAAAGGAGTCGCTCTAAAGCCTTACAGCGGTCCGCAGGCAGGGGAAGAACAGATAAACGGTAAAGGATCAACGGAAACACGTAAGTGGCGCATGCCTCCGCACGACCCTTCAAGGACAATCTCCTCCGAATCCAAGTCATGACAGACGATTCGACCTTAGTCTGTACCTCCGACCAATTCTTGTCCAGCTGGAGATCCGGCCCGAACCACACACCGAGGATCTTAACCGGGCCATCAGTCCAGCCGAACGCACCTGGAAGCGAGTTTACCCCGGTCCAGGCGCTCAACCGCAGGCCGACGGACTTGCTGCGATTGATCACGGCCCCTGTGACAACTTCGTACTCAGCGATCGCCTCTATCACCGCTTCGATGTCGTTACGACTGGCTGTGAAAACGGTGACGTCATCAGCGTACGCGGACACCCTGGCAACTCGGCCGCCAGGTAGAGCAATGCCGCGTAGGACTGGTCTCGCCGCCTCGTCCCTTAATTTGCGAAGGAAGGGCTCCAACGCCAGGACATAGAGCAGAGGCGACAGTGGACAGCCCTGCCGCACCGACCGGGAGACCCCAAAGGACTCCGACAACCTACCATTGACTTGCACCACCACCGCGGGGTCACGATACAGGGCGGAGATCCACTTGCGGAAGTCCGGACCAAAGCCGGCGGCCTCCACAACAGCCCTCAGGAACCCATGGTCCACCCTATCGAACGCCTTGGACTGATCTAAATTGATCAGCGCGGCTTCTGTGTCGTCTTCTAAACCCTCTATTATCGTGCGCACCAAGTGCAGATTGTTTTGAATTGTTCGACCCTTCACAGCGTAGTTCTGATCCGGTTCGACCAACTCGTCGATAACAACCTGCAGTCGGTTTGCAAGAATACGGGCCAAAATCTTAAAATCTGCGTTAAGCAGAGTTATGGGCCTATAATCATCTAAGTTCCCCCCACCATGTTGGTTTCCCTTCTTCAGAAGCTTGACCACTCCTTTGGTTACCTGCCTCGGGATCGAGTCCTGGGCAAACCAGTGGTTAAACACGCCCGTCAAGAGGGGCACAAACATGGGCGACAGCCTCAAGTACAATTCGTAGGGCAAACCATCGAGCCCCGGAGATTTGTTGTGGCCAACCTGCTTCAACGCAGTAATGCCCTCACGCTCCGTAACCACCCCCTCGCAACTAGCCGCTCGGGCCGCAGTAAGGCGGGGCGAGCCAGCTAAATAGCTGCCAAACTCCTGGCCGCGGAGTCTGGGTAGTTTGGTGAAGCGCTCCTCCAAATGTTGCCGAAACCCATTGCAGATCTCCCGCGTCGACACGAGAGAACGTCCTTCCAGGTTTTTCACCTCCCGAATGTACCCATCCGAGCCGCGTCTTAAAGCGGCCCCACGCTCAACAGCGTCAACGTTCACGGCTTCGTTGGAGACTCTATTTAACCTAGCCCTAACTACTTGACCTTCATATCGCTCGCTAGCCAAGCGACTGAGGTCCCCCTTAATTAGTGCTAGATCTAGGGAATCCCCCCCTGCCACCGCCCGGGTCAATCTATCCTCTAGGTGCTTTTTGGTCCGAGCCCTAGTTAAAGCGAGGCTTTGGCTATATTGGACACAAAAATGCCTAATGGTCACCTTAAGATTAACCCACCATCTACTCCCGGTAACCGCCCCCACTAACTCCCTCTGAATTAGTGTCGTCAGCTGCTCCCGGAAGTCGACCGACTCCAACAAGGAGACGTTCATCTCCCAGTAGCCAGCCAACCTAGGCCTATTACCTAACTTCAAACGGGCCAACACAAGTTTGTGGTCCGAATGACCTAACCAGTGGAACGTGTGACAAGATAGAAAATCTACGTCGCCCCTTCTAATTAACATCCTGTCCAAGTATGTACTTGGACTGGCGGCCGCACTAGTATGCCACGTCCACATCTCCCTGCCGGGGTGATCCAGACGGAACCTGTCGACCAGATCGCACGAGGCCATCAGGTCAGACAGGCTGCTTTCACACCTACCCGTCCCTCTAGGCCCCCCGACCTTATCTAACTTGGGGTCCAGGATGGCATTCCAGTCCCCCATTAATACTACTCGCTCCGGACCCGAAGAGAGAAACCCCTCCACCCGCCGAAAAAAGGAAACCCTCTCGCTTTGGATGTTGGGTGCATAAACTGCCATGATCCGGAGTGCGCTGCTGCTAACGGCAACATCGACCACGACCAGCCTCCCATGAGCGTCCGCATGAACAAGTGTAACCGTCGCAGATAGGGTGCGACTTACTAGCACAGA
This sequence comes from Euprymna scolopes, assembly GCF_053919585.1. Lineage (NCBI taxonomy): Eukaryota > Metazoa > Mollusca > Cephalopoda > Sepiida > Sepiolidae > Euprymna > Euprymna scolopes. The sequence goes on from NC_136484.1 coordinate 81,888,330, forward strand.
AACCCCCCGGCTCCGGAAACTGCCATATGCTGAGTAAACATCAAAATCCTTCACCAGCACATCGCAGTCCCCAGCCCCAACAAAGTGGGTCTCCTGTATTGCAGCTATGTCTACCTCAAGGGCCATGAGGTCCCTCAGCACGCGAGCAGCCTTGCTTCGAGACCTCATGCCCCTCGCATTTAAGCTAGCTAGGTTCAAGGCCATGTTTCCCTAACTAGAAATATTCCTCAACTAAGGGTCTAAAGTCCTCGGGAGTGAGGACGTCGAAGGCCTGACCAAGACTGCCCGTGAGCAGGTCGGACGTAAGCCGTCCGTCTCGAGCCAGGCCCCCCACGTCCAAGGGGAACGTCATTTTCAGTGCCCTATAGAGGGAGGGGTGAACATAAAGCGGGACCCTCCCCTCGCATTGGGTATTTATCTTACTTAGTGATGGGTGCTCCTTGTCTACTAGTTTGAGGCCTTTAAACGCTGTTTTTGCCTCCTCCACCATTCTCCAGAGCGCTTTCGCTCTACCTCCCCTATTCACTCGGACGAATGTAATTAATGACGGAGCGTCCGGAAAGTTTCTTGGGTCAGTGACCTCCTTTTTATCGACCTTTGAGAGGCTTTCTAGTTCTTTCAGGTACCTCCTCTGCCTTCTGTTGAGGTCACTGACCGTGTTGCTTATGTCGGCTTCACAAACTCTTTCCCCGGGCCAGAAAGTTCCCTTTCTGGTTTTTTCCGCTCTTACTGCCGACTTTTCTACTTTCTTTCCCGGGGCTTCTTTTTCTGCCGTCATTTCAACTGGTTCGGGTGTTTCGACTGGTTTGGACGTTTCCGCTAGAGCCTCCGAATGCTCCGTTTCGCTTGCTGGTGTGGTGAATAGGGGAGGGGTTGGCTGAACATCCTCTTGGGGGGGTTGGTTTTTTGGAGATTCAGTAGGCTGGTCTTTCTTTTCTCTTTTTTCTTGCTGTTTGTCATCCCCTCCGTCGCTCTCTGATTCGGATGACCTGCTACTGATCTTTCTCTTTGTAGCCGTTACTGTTGGTCTTGCTTCTGCTCGTGGAGCCGGTTCCACCTTTCTCCCCTTCTTTGATACCACCGTACTCCATTTTGTAGTGGTATCTACCTCCATCGGGGGCTCCTTAGTCTGGCTCTGAGTTGGTCCTTGTTTACTGGTCTCTGCTGTTTTCCTTTGAGGGCAGAATCTGGCCACGTGCCCTGGTTTTTGGCATTGCCAACATTGTGGTCTTCTGCCCTCCACGATGACCACCATGGACCAACCCTCGCATGTCAATTGGGCGAGAATTTCATGGAACTCCTTCCTTGACAGCCGCATCAGAAATTTATATTCTCCTGTTCTAATATTACGGGGGCCTTTCACAGCTTCCACTTCTTCGACTTCCCTGTACTGGGACATGATGGCCCCCAGCTGGTCTTCTTCTAAGAAACAGGGGACTCCTGAAATTGTTACTGCTGTTCTCCTTTTGGACAAATATTCTGGTCTGATGCGGATGTCCCGCCATGTGAGATCCCCTCTTGCCAGTTTCTGTGTCTCTTCTTTTGTCGGCAAGAGGACCTCCCACATGGCATTGAATCTTCTGACGGCGTATTGGGCCGGGATCTTGACTTCGCCCAGGAGTTCCATCATTCTATCCTTCGGGACGCCTTTAAGTCCCTTCCCTTTGGCATCCAATGTTAGTAGGGGGACGGAGCGCTCCCTTATTCCATCCAATGGTTCTGGGACCACTTTGATGTTATTCCCGTCCACGAGCTCTTTATATTTCGTTTCAAACAGCTGTTTGTAGTAAGCTGGGGACTTTGCCTTCCTCTCCTTTGGTCCCCAGCTCAGCTGTTCACCCGTGGACTGGACTCCTGCCGCTGCTACTACTGCTTCTGCCACCGTCTTTGCCTGCGGTGTTCTCTGGCCTGCTGGGATAGGTGAATCCGACAATACGAGGGCTGGCCATTCCTCCTTTTCCACCGGCTCCACACTAGTGTATCCCCCCGTCCCCGGGGAGCACCCTTCTAACCTGAACACCTCCATGGATCTCGCCTTCCTCATCCCTTCCACCGATCTATCCCTTGGGCTGTTTCTCTCTGACCGTGACCATTGCCTGGCTTGTCTCCTTCTATTTTTCACCTTCCACGGCCCGCCTGGAGTCTCTACAGCAAACTTTCGCCAGGCCTCCACCTTCTCCTCCCAGGACGTTGCTGTTCCCGTTACCGCTGCAGGGATGTCCTCCTGGGAGGTCATCCCAGCGCCCGAAACCCAACCGGGCGCACCTGCACTGGGGGTGCCCTGCACGGCGCCTGCAACCCTGCCAGACGCTACCGACCGCGACGCAACCGAAATCGACCCTTCTGAGTTGGGGGTGGCGACCCCCGGAACCGCACCGGCACTCGACCCTTCCGAACTGGGGGTGGCGACCCCCGAGACCCTTCTCGACACGAAACCCTTCACGGCACCTACACCTGGGGCGTCCCCCAAGGTGGCAGGAGCAGAGGCCTGCTCCATCTACTTTGTTGGCCCAAGGCCCGGCTAGACACCCGCCGATTCGGAAACCAAGGGGACCTTCGCCTAAAGAGGCACGTCAGTTTCCCTTGGCCCTGCCGGCTGCTTAAGTGCTAGCTGGACCCCGGACTATCTGAAAGAGAGGAAAAAACAAGCAGTTAATAGTTGCCCAGAGTGGGCAAAAAACAACAATAAAGTACAAAGTCCTTGCGGGTCCAAATCCCCAAAGAGGGGCTGGTCCTTGCAGGGAGCAATGCAAAAAACAAATAACCTTTGGCCAATGACCAAAAGCGCTGGCGGCAAGACTAAGCTAGCTTTGCCGAAAACCAAGCTTTTATTTAGTTGTATCGGCCCCGGACCTGGCATTATCTACTGCCAGGCCCTCATTTGGGGTCCGATACAGCTTAGGCACCAAGGCCAGTAAGGGGAAGTGGGGAAGAAAAACGGGACTTTGCTAAATTCGCTAGCTAAACTTGCGTTAGAAAGCAAGTATTTTATTTAGAAAACCTATACTAGATTCTATCATAACACATCCGCCTACATTCTTACCAGGACCTACTTAAAAGAGACAGCTCCCCAGCTTATTGGGATGGCGGGCGACACTCGTACTGTGAAAAGAGAAGAATATGTACAAAAAGAAAAACAAAACAAAATAATATTTACAAACTTAAAGTATATATATATATTTTTTTTTTTTTTTTTTTTAATTTAATAAATGGGGGTGCGATGATGGGGAGGGGGGCAAACTAAAATACACCCAAAAAGAAAGAAAAAAGAAAACAACTTAATAAAATGCCTATGGGGGCGGGTTAGTAAGGGGACCCTTCCTACCTAACGGCTGGTCTGTCGTATGAAACGCCCACTGTCTTCCGGTCCACTTCCCCCGGGGGGAAAGGGTGAAAGCAAGCAGGTCGCTCCCTAGGGGGGAGTGGAGGAACTAGGGACTTGTAAGAAAAATAACTTAGGGTCGGGGATAACAGGGATGGATGGCGTCTTCCAAGATAAAATACGTAAGGGGTACAATCGGGCCGAGGACAAAATAAAACTGGTGGACTTTGGGCATCTTTGGAAGCTCTCCTGGTGCCAATCTTATCAGAAAACAAAGAACTACAGGGGACAGGACCAAACTCACATTCACCCTAGTCTAGGCCCTAAATAAAGTATGTGCTTTCCACTCTAGGTGGTTACTCCGCCTAACTAGCAAACCTACTCCTACCCATGATTACGGGGTAAACCCCGTATTAATATATGAGGGGCTGGGTTCCGAGTGCACGACAATCGAAACTTCAGCACCTCCAGACGAATACTACTAGGGTGGAAACACAAGCTCGTACCTAGCTCCTCGTCGGATGCACAAACTAGTGTTGTGCACCCATCTCCTATCAAAGTCGATGCGGGGCAATCTTTTCCAATCACATCTGATTTTTATTTTAAGTTGATGCTTAAAATAAAGGACCAGATCCTGATCGGAAGCAGATTGCCCCTCATAGACAATGCTCAGACGTGTAACCCACGTCACTAACCTAGCTACAGCCAGTATCGCCAGAAACACCGCCCGTTTCTCCCTGATAAACGGTGGGTCCACATTGTCAACCACGTACGCCAAATCAAGTGGCACCGACCGCTCGGGGTCGATGCGAGCCGTTACCCCCTCGACATACCTCCAGAGACTCCGCACCCCGCTGCAAAGAAAGAACGCGTGTTCACGCATTTCGTCCTCGTTCTCATCGTTGCAGCGTGGGCACGGGGGAAAATAATAATCGGGATCCCGGAAATCCCTGGCAAGTCGGTCGAAGAGAGGCAACGCATCCCGGACTAGCCTCCACGTTACCGAAAATTCTGCATTATTGATGTAGCTACTGGCAGGCGCCCAACTCCAAAGCGAGAGAACCTCCCCCCTCGACAGATGTAGCCGCTCCACCAGCGGATCGTTCGCGGTACCCTCCACTAACTCCTCATATAGCCTCCACCTAGGCCGTGCAAGGTCATTGGACCCCGGCAATGCCCTAAGGGCGGCTCGGCATTCGGTCAGGAAGCACCCTTCCCCCGCTGGTCGACGGCGACCTTCGGCGGCGGGGTTGGTTAATAGCCGTGGGAAAGCGTGCTGCATGGCCGGAACCCAGGGTGCCTCCTCTATCAGTGTCCGACTCAGGAACGCCAGTCTTTCTGCGTGTTGATGGCTGCGCAAATCAGGCATCCCCAAGCCTCCCTCGCTAAGCTTCTGCGTACAGACCTGTCTACGGACATACGGCTTTCCTTCCTTCCAGAGCAGTTTGAAAAGGAGTCGCTCTAAAGCCTTACAGCGGTCCGCAGGCAGGGGAAGAACAGATAAACGGTAAAGGATCAACGGAAACACGTAAGTGGCGCATGCCTCCGCACGACCCTTCAAGGACAATCTCCTCCGAATCCAAGTCATGACAGACGATTCGACCTTAGTCTGTACCTCCGACCAATTCTTGTCCAGCTGGAGATCCGGCCCGAACCACACACCGAGGATCTTAACCGGGCCATCAGTCCAGCCGAACGCACCTGGAAGCGAGTTTACCCCGGTCCAGGCGCTCAACCGCAGGCCGACGGACTTGCTGCGATTGATCACGGCCCCTGTGACAACTTCGTACTCAGCGATCGCCTCTATCACCGCTTCGATGTCGTTACGACTGGCTGTGAAAACGGTGACGTCATCAGCGTACGCGGACACCCTGGCAACTCGGCCGCCAGGTAGAGCAATGCCGCGTAGGACTGGTCTCGCCGCCTCGTCCCTTAATTTGCGAAGGAAGGGCTCCAACGCCAGGACATAGAGCAGAGGCGACAGCGGACAGCCCTGCCGCACCGACCGGGAGACCCCAAAGGACTCCGACAACCTACCATTGACTTGCACCACCACCGCGGGGTCACGATACAGGGCGGAGATCCACTTGCGGAAGTCCGGACCAAAGCCGGCGGCCTCCACAACAGCCCTCAGGAACCCATGGTCCACCCTATCGAACGCCTTGGACTGATCTAAATTGATCAGCGCGGCTTCTGTGTCGTCTTCTAAACCCTCTATTATCGTGCGCACCAAGTGCAGATTGTTTTGAATTGTTCGACCCTTCACAGCGTAGTTCTGATCCGGTTCGACCAACTCGTCGATAACAACCTGCAGTCGGTTTGCAAGAATACGGGCCAAAATCTTAAAATCTGCGTTAAGCAGAGTTATGGGCCTATAATCATCTAAGTTCCCCCCACCATGTTGGTTTCCCTTCTTCAGAAGCTTGACCACTCCTTTGGTTACCTGCCTCGGGATCGAGTCCTGGGCAAACCAGTGGTTAAACACGCCCGTCAAGAGGGGCACAAACATGGGCGACAGCCTCAAGTACAATTCGTAGGGCAAACCATCGAGCCCCGGAGATTTGTTGTGGCCAACCTGCTTCAACGCAGTAATGCCCTCACGCTCCGTAACCACCCCCTCGCAACTAGCCGCTCGGGCCGCAGTAAGGCGGGGCGAGCCAGCTAAATAGCTGCCAAACTCCTGGCCGCGGAGTCTGGGTAGTTTGGTGAAGCGCTCCTCCAAATGTTGCCGAAACCCATTGCAGATCTCCCGCGTCGACACGAGAGAACGTCCTTCCAGGTTTTTCACCTCCCGAATGTACCCATCCGAGCCGCGTCTTAAAGCGGCCCCACGCTCAACAGCGTCAACGTTCACGGCTTCGTTGGAGACTCTATTTAACCTAGCCCTAACTACTTGACCTTCATATCGCTCGCTAGCCAAGCGACTGAGGTCCCCCTTAATTAGTGCTAGATCTAGGGAATCCCCCCCTGCCACCGCCCGGGTCAATCTATCCTCTAGGTGCTTTTTGGTCCGAGCCCTAGTTAAAGCGAGGCTTTGGCTATATTGGACACAAAAATGCCTAATGGTCACCTTAAGATTAACCCACCATCTACTCCCGGTAACCGCCCCCACTAACTCCCTCTGAATTAGTGTCGTCAGCTGCTCCCGGAAGTCGACCGACTCCAACAAGGAGACGTTCATCTCCCAGTAGCCAGCCAACCTAGGCCTATTACCTAACTTCAAACGGGCCAACACAAGTTTGTGGTCCGAATGACCTAACCAGTGGAACGTGTGACAAGATAGAAAATCTACGTCGCCCCTTCTAATTAACATCCTGTCCAAGTATGTACTTGGACTGGCGGCCGCACTAGTATGCCACGTCCACATCTCCCTGCCGGGGTGATCCAGACGGAACCTGTCGACCAGATCGCACGAGGCCATCAGGTCAGACAGGCTGCTTTCACACCTACCCGTCCCTCTAGGCCCCCCGACCTTATCTAACTTGGGGTCCAGGATGGCATTCCAGTCCCCCATTAATACTACTCGCTCCGGACCCGAAGAGAGAAACCCCTCCACCCGCCGAAAAAAGGAAACCCTCTCGCTTTGGATGTTGGGTGCATAAACTGCCATGATCCGGAGTGCGCTGCTGCTAACGGCAACATCGACCACGACCAGCCTCCCATGAGCGTCCGCATGAACAAGTGTAACCGTCGCAGATAGGGTGCGACTTACTAGCACAGAAACCCCCCGGCTCCGGAAACTGCCATATGCTGAGTAAACATCAAAATCCTTCACCAGCACATCGCAGTCCCCAGCCCCAACAAAGTGGGTCTCCTGTATTGCAGCTATGTCTACCTCAAGGGCCATGAGGTCCCTCAGCACGCGAGCAGCCTTGCTTCGAGACCTCATGCCCCTCGCATTTAAGCTAGCTAGGTTCAAGGCCATGTTTCCCTAACTAGAAATATTCCTCAACTAAGGGTCTAAAGTCCTCGGGAGTGAGGACGTCGAAGGCCTGACCAAGACTGCCCGTGAGCAGGTCGGACGTAAGCCGTCCGTCTCGAGCCAGGCCCCCCACGTCCAAGGGGAACGTCATTTTCAGTGCCCTATAGAGGGAGGGGTGAACATAAAGCGGGACCCTCCCCTCGCATTGGGTATTTATCTTACTTAGTGATGGGTGCTCCTTGTCTACTAGTTTGAGGCCTTTAAACGCTGTTTTTGCCTCCTCCACCATTCTCCAGAGCGCTTTCGCTCTACCTCCCCTATTCACTCGGACGAATGTAATTAATGACGGAGCGTCCGGAAAGTTTCTTGGGTCAGTGACCTCCTTTTTATCGACCTTTGAGAGGCTTTCTAGTTCTTTCAGGTACCTCCTCTGCCTTCCGTTGAGGTCACTGACCGTGTTGCTTATGTCGGCTTCACAAACTCTTTCCCCGGGCCAGAAAGTTCCCTTTCTGGTTTTTTCCGCTCTTACTGCCGACTTTTCTACTTTCTTTCCCGGGGCTTCTTTTTCTGCCGTCATTTCAACTGGTTCGGGTGTTTCGACTGGTTTGGACGTTTCCGCTAGAGCCTCCGAATGCTCCGTTTCGCTTGCTGGTGTGGTGAATAGGGGAGGGGTTGGCTGAACATCCTCTTGGGGGGGTTGGTTTTTTGGAGATTCAGTAGGCTGGTCTTTCTTTTCTCTTTTTTCTTGCTGTTTGTCATCCCCTCCGTCGCTCTCTGATTCGGATGACCTGCTACTGATCTTTCTCTTTGTAGCCGTTACTGTTGGTCTTGCTTCTGCTCGTGGAGCCGGTTCCACCTTTCTCCCCTTCTTTGATACCACCGTACTCCATTTTGTAGTGGTATCTACCTCCATCGGGGGCTCCTTAGTCTGGCTCTGAGTTGGTCCTTGTTTACTGGTCTCTGCTGTTTTCCTTTGAGGGCAGAATCTGGCCACGTGCCCTGGTTTTTGGCATTGCCAACATTGTGGTCTTCTGCCCTCCACGATGACCACCATGGACCAACCCTCGCATGTCAATTGGGCGAGAATTTCATGGAACTCCTTCCTTGACAGCCGCATCAGAAATTTATATTCCCCTGTTCTAATATTACGGGGGCCTTTCACAGCTTCCACTTCTTCGACTTCCCTGTACTGGGACATGATGGCCCCCAGCTGGTCTTCTAAGAAACAGGGGACTCCTGAAATTGTTACTGCTGTTCTCCTTTTGGACAAATATTCTGGTCTGATGCGGATGTCCCGCCATGTGAGATCCCCTCTTGCCAGTTTCTGTGCCTCTTCTTTTGTCGGCAAGAGGACCTCCCACATGGCATTGAATCTTCTGACGGCGTATTGGGCCGGGATCTTGACTTCGCCCAGGAGTTCCATCATTCTATCCTTCGGGACACCTTTAAGTCCCTTCCCTTTGGCATCCAATGTTAGTAGGGGGACGGAGCGCTCCCTTATTCCATCCAATGGTTCTGGGACCACTTTGATGTTATTCCCGTCCACGAGCTCTTTATATTTCGTTTCAAACAGCTGTTTGTAGTAAGCTGGGGACTTTGCCTTCCTCTCCTTTGGTCCCCAGCTCAGCTGTTCACCCGTGGACTGGACTCCTGCCGCTGCTACTACTGCTTCTGCCACCGTCTTTGCCTGCGGTGTTCTCTGGCCTGCTGGGATAGGTGAATCCGACAATACGAGGGCTGGCCATTCCTCCTTTTCCACCGGCTCCACACTAGTGTATCCCCCCGTCCCCGGGGAGCACCCTTCTAACCTGAACACCTCCATGGATCTCGCCTTCCTCATCCCTTCCACCGATCTATCCCTTGGGCTGTTTCTCTCTGACCGTGACCATTGCCTGGCTTGTCTCCTTCTATTTTTCACCTTCCACGGCCCGCCTGGAGTCTCTACAGCAAACTTTCGCCAGGCCTCCACCTTCTCCTCCCAGGACGTTGCTGTTCCCGTTACCGCTGCAGGGATGTCCTCCTGGGAGGTCATCCCAGCGCCCGAAACCCAACCGGGCGCACCTGCACTGGGGGTGCCCTGCACGGCGCCTGCAACCCTGCCAGACGCTACCGACCGCGACGCAACCGAAATCGACCCTTCTGAGTTGGGGGTGGCGACCCCCGGAACCGCACCGGCACTCGACCCTTCCGAACTGGGGGTGGCGACCCCCGAGACCCTTCTCGACACGAAACCCTTCACGGCACCTACACCTGGGGCGTCCCCCAAGGTGGCAGGAGCAGAGGCCTGCTCCATCTACTTTGTTGGCCCAAGGCCCGGCTAGACACCCGCCGATTCGGAAACCAAGGGGACCTTCGCCTAAAGAGGCACGTCAGTTTCCCTTGGCCCTGCCGGCTGCTTAAGTGCTAGCTGGACCCCGGACTATCTGAAAGAGAGGAAAAAACAAGCAGTTAATAGTTGCCCAGAGTGGGCAAAAAACAACAATAAAGTACAAAGTCCTTGCGGGTCCAAATCCCCAAAGAGGGGCTGGTCCTTGCAGGGAGCAATGCAAAAAACAAATAACCTTTGGCCAATGACCAAAAGCGCTGGCGGCAAGACTAAGCTAGCTTTGCCGAAAACCAAGCTTTTATTTAGTTGTATCGGCCCCGGACCTGGCATTATCTACTGCCAGGCCCTCATTTGGGGTCCGATACAGCTTAGGCACCAAGGCCAGTAAGGGGAAGTGGGGAAGAAAAACGGGACTTTGCTAAATTCGCTAGCTAAACTTGCGTTAGAAAGCAAGTATTTTATTTAGAAAACCTATACTAGATTCTATCATAACACATCCGCCTACATTCTTACCAGGACCTACTTAAAAGAGACAGCTCCCCAGCTTATTGGGATGGCGGGCGACACTCGTACTGTGAAAAGAGAAGAATATGTACAAAAAGAAAAACAAAACAAAATAATATTTACAAACTTAAAGTATATATATATATTTTTTTTTTTTTTTTTTTTTAATTTAATAAATGGGGGTGCGATGATGGGGAGGGGGGCAAACTAAAATACACCCAAAAAGAAAGAAAAAAGAAAACAACTTAATAAAATGCCTATGGGGGCGGGTTAGTAAGGGGACCCTTCCTACCTAACGGCTGGTCTGTCGTATGAAACGCCCACTGTCTTCCGGTCCACTTCCCCCGGGGGGAAAGGGTGAAAGCAAGCAGGTCGCTCCCTAGGGGGGAGTGGAGGAACTAGGGACTTGTAAGAAAAATAACTTAGGGTCGGGGATAACAGGGATGGATGGCGTCTTCCAAGATAAAATACGTAAGGGGTACAATCGGGCCGAGGACAAAATAAAACTGGTGGACTTTGGGCATCTTTGGAAGCTCTCCTGGTGCCAATCTTATCAGAAAACAAAGAACTACAGGGGACAGGATCAAACTCACATTCACCCTAGTCTAGGCCCTAAATAAAGTATGTGCTTTCCACTCTAGGTGGTTACTCCGCCTAACTAGCAAACCTACTCCTACCCATGATTACGGGGTAAACCCCGTATTAATATATGAGGGGCTGGGTTCCGAGTGCACGACAATCGAAACTTCAGCACCTCCAGACGAATACTACTAGGGTGGAAACACAAGCTCGTACCTAGCTCCTCGTCGGATGCACAAACTAGTGTTGTGCACCCATCTCCTATCAAAGTCGATGCGGGGCAATCTTTTCCAATCACATCTGATTTTTATTTTAAGTTGATGCTTAAAATAAAGGACCAGATCCTGATCGGAAGCAGATTGCCCCTCATAGACAATGCTCAGACGTGTAACCCACGTCACTAACCTAGCTACAGCCAGTATCGCCAGAAACACCGCCCGTTTCTCCCTGATAAACGGTGGGTCCACATTGTCAACCACGTACGCCAAATCAAGTGGCACCGACCGCTCGGGGTCGATGCGAGCCGTTACCCCCTCGACATACCTCCAGAGACTCCGCACCCCGCTGCAAAGAAAGAACGCGTGTTCACGCATTTCGTCCTCGTTCTCATCGTTGCAGCGTGGGCACGGGGGAAAATAATAATCGGGATCCCGGAAATCCCTGGCAAGTTGGTCGAAGAGAGGCAACGCATCCCGGACTAGCCTCCACGTTACCGAAAATTCTGCATTATTGATGTAGCTACTGGCAGGCGCCCAACTCCAAAGCGAGAGAACCTCCCCCCTCGACAGATGTAGCCGCTCCACCAGCGGATCGTTCGCGGTACCCTCCACTAACTCCTCATATAGCCTCCACCTAGGCCGTGCAAGGTCATTGGACCCCGGCAATGCCCTAAGGGCGGCTCGGCATTCGGTCAGGAAGCACCCTTCCCCCGCTGGTCGACGGCGACCTTCGGCGGCGGGGTTGGTTAATAGCCGTGGGAAAGCGTGCTGCATGGCCGGAACCCAGGGTGCCTCCTCTATCAGTGTCCGACTCAGGAACGCCAGTCTTTCTGCGTGTTGATGGCTGCGCAGATCAGGCATCCCCAAGCCTCCCTCGCTAAGCTTCTGCGTACAGACCTGTCTACGGACATACGGCTTTCCTTCCTTCCAGAGCAGTTTGAAAAGGAGTCGCTCTAAAGCCTTACAGCGGTCCGCAGGCAGGGGAAGAACAGATAAACGGTAAAGGATCAACGGAAACACGTAAGTGGCGCATGCCTCCGCACGACCCTTCAAGGACAATCTCCTCCGAATCCAAGTCATGACAGACGATTCGACCTTAGTCTGTACCTCCGACCAATTCTTGTCCAGCTGGAGATCCGGCCCGAACCACACACCGAGGATCTTAACCGGGCCATCAGTCCAGCCGAACGCACCTGGAAGCGAGTTTACCCTGGTCCAGGCGCTCAACCGCAGGCCGACGGACTTGCTGCGATTGATAACGGCCCCTGTGACAACTTCGTACTCAGCGATCGCCTCTATCACCGCTTCGATGTCGTTACGACTGGCTGCGAAAACAGTGACGTCATCGGCGTACGCGGACACCCTGGCAACTCGGCCGCCAGGTAGAGCAATGCCGCGTAGGACTGGTCTCGCCGCCTCGTCCCTTAATTTGCGAAGGAAGGGCTCCAACGCCAGGACATAGAGCAGAGGCGACAGCGGACAGCCCTGCCGCACCGACCGGGAGACCCCAAAGGACTCCGACAACCTACCATTGACTTGCACCACCACCGCGGGGTCACGATACAGGGCGGAGATCCACTTGCGGAAGTCCGGACCAAAGCTGGCGGCCTCCACAACAGCCCTCAGGAACCCATGGTCCACCCTATCGAACGCCTTGGACTGATCTAAATTGATCAGCGCGGCTTCTGTGTCGTCTTCTAAACCCTCTATTATCGTGCGCACCAAGTGCAGATTGTTTTGAATTGTTCGACCCTTCACAGCGTAGTTCTGATCCGGTTCGACCAACTCGTCGATAACAACCTGCAGTCGGTTTGCAAGAATACGGGCCAAAATCTTAAAATCTGCGTTAAGCAGAGTTATGGGCCTATAATCATCTAAGTTCCCCCCACCATGTTGGTTTCCCTTCTTCAGAAGCTTGACCACTCCTTTGGTTACCTGCCTCGGGATCGAGTCCTGGGCAAACCAGTGGTTAAACACGCCCGTCAAGAGGGGCACAAACATGGGCGACAGCCTCAAGTACAATTCGTAGGGCAAACCATCGAGCCCCGGAGATTTGTTGTGGCCAACCTGCTTCAACGCAGTAATGCCCTCACGCTCCGTAACCACCCCCTCGCAACTAGCCGCTCGGGCCGCAGTAAGGCGGGGCGAGCCAGCTAAATAGCTGCCAAACTCCTGGCCGCGGAGTCTGGGTAGTTTGGTGAAGCGCTCCTCCAAATGTTGCCGAAACCCATTGCAGATCTCTCGCGTCGACACGAGAGAACGTCCTTCCAGGTTTTTCACCTCCCGAATGTACCCATCCGAGCCGCGTCTTAAAGCGGCCCCACGCTCAACAGCGTCAACGTTCACGGCTTCGTTGGAGACTCTATTTAACCTAGCCCTAACTACTTGACCTTCATATCGCTCGCTAGCCAAGCGACTGAGGTCCCCCTTAATTAGTGCTAGATCTAGGGAATCCCCCCCTGCCACCGCCCGGGTCAATCTATCCTCTAGGTGCTTTTTGGTCCGAGCCCTAGTTAAAGCGAGGCTTTGGCTATATTGGACACAAAAATGCCTAATGGTCACCTTAAGATTAACCCACCATCTACTCCCGGTAACCGCCCCCACTAACTCCCTCTGAATTAGTGTCGTCAGCTGCTCCCGGAAGTCGACCGACTCCAACAAGGAGACGTTCATCTCCCAGTAGCCAGCCAACCTAGGCCTATTACCTAACTTCAAACGGGCCAACACAAGTTTGTGGTCCGAATGACCTAACCAGTGGAACGTGTGACAAGATAGAAAATCTACGTCGCCCCTTCTAATTAACATCCTGTCCAAGTATGTACTTGGACTGGCGGCCGCACTAGTATGCCACGTCCACATCTCCCTCCCGGGGTGATCCAGACGGAACCTGTCGACCAGATCGCACGAGGCCATCAGGTCAGACAGGCTGCTTTCACACCTATCCATCCCTCTAGGCCCCCCGACCTTATCTAACTTGGGGTCCAGGATGGCATTCCAGTCCCCCATTAATACTACCCGCTCCGGACCCGAAGAGAGGAACCCCTCCACCCGCCGAAAAAAGGAAACCCTCTCGCTTTGGATGTTGGGCGCATAAACTGCCATGATCTTGAATGCGCTGCTGCTAACGGCAACATCGACCACGACCAGCCTCCCATGAGCGTCCGCATGAACAAGTGTAACCGTCGCAGATAGGGTGCGACTTACTAGCACAGAAACCCCCCGGCTCCGGAAACTGCCATATGCTGAGTAAACATCAAAATCCTTCACCAGCACATCGCAGTCCCCAGCCCCAACAAAGTGGGTCTCCTGAATTGCAGCTATGTCTACCTCAAGGGCCATGAGGTCCCTCAGCACGCGAGAAGCCTTGCTTCGAGACCTCATGCCCCTCGCATTCAAACTAGCTAGGTTTAAGCTTGTGGCCATGTTTCCCTAACTAGTAATATTCGTCTATCAAGGGTCTGAAATCCTCGGGGGAAAGGGCGTCGAAGGTCTGCCCAAGACTGCCCGTGAGCAGGACAGGCGTTAGCCGCCCGTCTTTGGCCAGACCCCCACGTCCAGAGGGAACGTCAGTTTTAGAGCCCTATAGATGGAGGGGTGAACGTAAATTGGGACCCTTCCCTCGCAACGTTGGGCGATCTTCGACAGTGATGGGTGCTCCACGTCTATTAGTTTGAAGCCCGGGAACGCGGTTTTACCGGCCTCCAACATTCGCCAAAGGGCCTTTGCACGCCCACCCCTATTCGGCCTGACAAAAGTAATTAGCTGCGGCGCATCTGAAAAGTTCCTTGGGTCGGTGACCTCTTTTCCATCAACGGTTGTGAAGGTCTCTAGTACCCGCAGGTACTTCCTTTGGGTCCCGTTGAGGTCACCGGCCGCACGCTCCACTTCGCACAGGCGGTCCCCAGGCCAAAACGGAAATTTCCTGGATTTTTCCTTTCTGGGGGCCGTCTTCTCCGGGTCTTTATCTTCTGCTGCTTCCAAAGTTGCCGGAGTCTCTTCCTTAGACTCCGCGGTGTTGGTTAGGGGAGGGGTGGGCTGAGCTTCTGCTTGGGGAGTTGTTGTTGGAGGCTCAGCGCAAGGGTCTTCTATCTGCACCTCCTCAGGTGCTTCTTGATCTGTCACAATCGGCACCTTCTTGGGAGTTTTTCTAGGTGTCGCTTTGGGCGTTTCCATCCTCTCCTTCTTCTCCGGTTGTTTCTCTTTTAGTTCACTCTCCTCACCCTCCGACTCAGAGGAGTTCATCCTCAACTTCCTTTTGGTTGTTGCCGTCGCTGGTCTGGTTGTTACTGGGGGGCTTTCTGCCTCTTTCTTCTTCCCCCTTCTGGCAACGACCTTACTCCAGGTTCCGCCCTCCGCGTTCTCCTTGTCTGATTTCTCTGCTTGTGTCTTGAGACCCACTCTTTGCCCTTCTGCCTCTCCTGCCTTCTGGGTGACCTGCTCCTTTCTCAGTGGGCAGAAGCGCGCCACGTGCGCGGGCTTTACACAATGCCAGCAGTACAGCCTCCTCCCTTCTACAATTACGGCCATCTGCCAGCCCTCACAATTAAGCTGGGCCGGGATTTTGTGGAAGTTCTCCCTATTCACCCTCATGCAGACTTTATAGGACCCCGTCTGGATGTTCCTTGGGCCCTTCGTAGGTTGAACCTCCTCCACCTCTCCGAACTGGGCGAGGGTAGCTCCCAGCTGGTCTTCTCCAATGAAACTAGGGACTCCCAGGACCGTGACTCCCGCTCTCCTTCTGGACATGTATTCGGGCCTCAACCTCAGATTCCTCCACGTGAGGTCCCCTCCTGCTAGTTTTTCTGCCTCCTCCTTTGATGGCAGGAGGAGATCCCACGTGGCATGATATCTTCTCACCAGGTATTGCGCCGGAATCTTCAGATCCCCCAGGATGTCAAACATTTTTTCCAGGGGCACCCCGGTGAGACCTTTGCCGTTTGTTTCCAGGGTCACCAGGGAGACTGTTCTTTCTTTAATGTCCTCAAGCGCTCCTGGAACTATCTTCATCTCATTGCCCTCCACAAACTCTTTAAATCGGCTCTCCAGCAAGTCCTTGTAATATTTGGGTGTTTTCCTCTCCATCTTCTTTTGCCCCCAAACACTTTGTGGAGTCTCTGCTGTATCCGGTGTGGGAGTCCCGGCTGCTTCCACTACTGCTTGTCCTGCTGGTATCGGAGAGGTGTCGCTCTGACTCTGCGTAAGGGCCGGCCACTCACCACTGCTGGCTGGTGTCATACCGCCTATCGATCCCCCCTCCCTCGGGGAGCACCCATCTACAATTACCACTTCCTCCGACCGTACCCTCCTCAACTCAACTACCGGTTTGGCCGGGCTATTCGTCTCCGACTGAGACCTTGTTGGAGGGGTATTCCTTTCCTCGTCAGAACCCCACCATTTTCTAACTGCCCGCCTCAGCTTTTTCGAAACTGCTGTGGGCATCACCCAGGGATGTTTCTTTTCACCCTTCACGTCACAAGGGTTGCCTTTTGCGGTGGCAGACCCGGGAACCACACTGGGGGTAGCGACCTTACTTGGGTTACCATTCAGGGTAGCAACCCACGACCCGACCGAACTGGTGTTACCTTTCGGGGTGGCAACACCTGACACTGCTTCTACCGTACTGGGGGCAGCGACCCCCGCTCGCGATCCGGACACCGACGCTACGACAAACGACTCAGGGGTGGCGACCCCGGTAACCCTTCTCGAACTGGGGGTGCCTTGCGGGACGGCACCCCTCGGACCCTTCGCGGACACTACACCTGGGGCGTCCCCCAAGGTGGCAGGAGCAGAGGCCTGCTCCATCTACTTTGTTGGCCCAAGGCCCGGCTAGTCACCCGCCGATTCGGAAACCAAGGGGACCTTCGCCTAAAGAGGCACGTCAGTTTCCCTTGGCCCTGCCGGCTGCTTAAGTGCTAGCTGGACCCTGGACTATCTGAAAGAAAGGAGAAAACGCAGTTAATGGCTGCCCAGAGTGGGCAAAAACAACAATAAAGCACAAAGTCCTTGCGGGTCCAATCCCAAAGAGGGGCTGGTCCTTGCAGGGAGCAAAGCAAAAAGCAAAAAAATAACCTTTGGCCAATGACCAAAAGCGCTTGCCGAAGAACCAAGCTGGTATTTATTTGCTCCCCCACCGAGCAAATTAGGCACAAGGCCGATTTTTAATGTGAGGAGTGAAGGGAGGGGGAAGGGAAAAAGGGGACCAGCTCCCGAGAGGTGGGAAATGGGAGCTGGTTAATGGTCAGGCATGTGGGGTTGCCCCCACATCTGGTCTTTGCTAGTCATAGCTAGTCATAGCTAGTCATAGCTTGCAGTATCTGCCGAAACAGATACTACATATGGTCTTTGCGAGTCATGCCCCGACCCCCGAGGGGGCCGAAGAACCAAGCTTGTATTTATTTGCTCCCCCACCGAGCAAATTAGGCACAAGGCCGATTTTTAATGTGAGGAGTGAAGGGAGGGGGAAGGGAAAAAGGGGACCAGCTCCCGAGAGGTGGGAAAATGGGAGCTGGTTAATGGTCAGGCATGTGGGGTTGCCCCCACATCCGGTCTTTGCTAGTCATAGCTTGCAGTATCTGCCGAAACAGATACTACATATGGTCTTTGAGAGTCATGCCCCCCCCGAGGGGGCCGAAGAACCCAGCTGCCGAAGGTGAAAAATATCGCTGTAATATTCAGGGGACTGCTAGTCACCGGGAGCGGGCCGGAAGTTGTTTCTAAACAACAGTTAATATCAATTCTCGGATGTGTTCTTTACAAACAGTCGATGCTGAAGGAGTTCGTTGTTTGTATTTAACGAAGTTTTTCCAGGAAATTAAAGTTTGTTGTTTTTGTTTTTGTTGTAGAAAAGATGTCTTTTCTAAATTTCTTTTCTAAAACGGGGCTCTGGAATCACGTAACGGCTGCTGATATTACTTGCTACTGCTGATTTCGGCGGAGGCTATCAGTGGCTGGTCGTCTGTTGTGCTGTTGTTGTTGTTGTTGTTGTTGTTAGCGGCCAAGCCGCGACAAGGCCCCCTTCCTGGATAATTGATCGTTATCAATTAAAAGTAAATGTAGGATTTGTATTTTTCTGGGAAGGTGACCTTCTTTCCTACACGGGTTTTTCTTGGTGGAATGGTGTGTGCTTCACGATCCGCTGCTGGCTCTGGTGGAGCGGGTTGTATCCGGATGCTTTCTGGTGTAGATGGGGGATCTCTATGGATTGAGCTGCGTTCAGGCTCGTGTATTGACTTCTCTAGTCGAGCAGGTTTCACTCTATCGATCGAGACGGTGTTGTTCGATTTCCTCGCTCGATGGTGAGGTGCTTGTCCGAGCGTTTCTGGACTCTAAAGGGACCCTGGTATGTCGGTGTCAGGGGCTTCTTGACCGCGTCATTGCGGATGAAGATAAACTCGCAATCCCGGAGCTGTTGTGGAACGTGGGTGTTTGGTGTGGGTTGCCTTGCCAGTGAGTATTTTAACTGGGCCATTTTATGGCATAGTTCTTGGGTGAAGGAGTTTGTAGCAGTGAGGTCAAACTTCGTATCATCGAAAAATTGACCGGGCAAGGAGAGTGGTGTGCCAAATACTATTTCCGCTGGTGAACATTCCAAATCCTCTTTGAGGGAGTTCCGGATAGATAGGAGTATTAGGGGGAGTTCATCTACCCAGTTGTTGGTGGGGTGTTTCGTAGATAGAGAAACTTTGAGTGTTCGATGAAATCTCTCGACGAGACCGTTGGCGCATGGATGATAGGCGGTGGTTTTTATATGTTTAACGCCGAGCATCTGCGTAAATCCCTGGAAAAGTGAGGATTGGAACTGCGCGCCTTGGTCTGTGGTAATGATGCCGGTGACGCCGAAGATTGCTATCCATTCTCGCAGTACTGTCTTTGCTACGGTGTTAGCAGAGGTGTCACTGATGGGTACTGCTACTGGCCATCTGGAGAATCGGTCGACTATGGTGAGGAGGTATTGAAAATCCTGGCACATCGGAGAGGTCCGACGATGTCGACATGAATATGGCTAAACCGTGCGTCAGGGTTGTTGAATGTGCCTGGTGGAGATTTTGTGTGTCGTTGGACCTTGCATTTCTGACACTCGAGGCAAGTCGATACCCAGTTCCGGACATCGAAGTTCATGTTAGGCCAGACGAAACGGTCAGCGATAAGTTTAACGGTTGCCCGTTTGCTGGGGTGTGATAATCCATGAAAGTGGTCGAAGATTTGTTTCCTCAGTGCCGGTGGTACGTAGGGCCTGGGATTGCTCAACTTTGTGTCACAGTACAAGGTCTTACTGCTGAACGGTGCCGGAAATTCCTTTAGTCGCAGAGATGTGTTTTCTAAGGCCTCAGGGAGGGTTGTGTCGGATCCCTGAGCTGTCGCTATCATCTCTTGGCTGAGTGGGCCGTCTTCTATAGAGTTGACGTCAGAGCGGGACAGGGCGTCGGCAACAGCATTGTCCCTTCTTTTCACGTATTGGATATCGGACGTGAACTGCGAAATGTAGTCCAAATGCCTGATTGCGCGCGTTGAATACTTGTCAGAGTTGTTTGACAAGGAGGTTGTTAACGGTTTGTGATCTGTAAGAACCGTGAAATGTCTTCCTTCCAATAGGTGCCGGAAGTGTTTGATGGCAAGGTATATTGCCAGGAGTTCTTTTGAGAAGGTGCTGTACCTCGACTGGGCCGACGATAATTTAGCTGAGAAGAATGCGATTGGTCTTCGCTGATTATCGATCTCTTGTTCTACCACGGCCCCGACTCCAGTGTCTGAAGCGTCTGTCGTGAGGAATATCCGCGTTTGGACGTCCTGGTCAAGGTGTGCTAATTTCGTGAAGTTAGCCAGTGATGCTTTTGCTGTGTGGAAGGACTTCAGCTGGTCGCCTTCCAGAGAGATGGGTTTGTTTTTCCTCTGTATGATATTCGTCAGAGGGGTGAGGAGACTTGAGCATCCTGGGATGAATCTCCGATAAAAATTTATCATCCCCAGGAAACGTCGCAGCTGCTTGATTGATGTGGGTACCGGAAAGTTCTGGATAGCTTTCACTTTCTCTGGCAGAGGAGTGATTCCACGAGCGTCGGTGTGATGGCCTAAAAAGTCAATGTGGTGTGCTCCGATTTCACATTTGTCTGGGTTGATCCGGAGGCCGTAATGTGCTAGGCGGCGGAACACTTCATCCAGATGTTTCTCATGGAGGTCAGCATCTCTGCTAGCCACCAGGATGTCGTCAATGTAAGCATAGACGTAAGGTAGTCCACGCAAAACTTCGTCTATGAGTCTCTGAAATGTTTGGGCTGTGTTGCGTAATCCAAAGGGCATTTTGGTAAACTCAAAAAGTCCAAAGGGAGTTGTCACTGCTGTCTTTGGGATGTCCTCCGGGGCCACTGGGACCTGATAGTAGGCCTTAGTCAGGTCTATTTTCAAAAAAATTCTAGCTCCCTGTAGGCCGGCGGCGAAGTCATGGATGTGAGGAACGGGGTACCGGTCGGGGACCGTGGATGAATTTAGTTTTTGATAGTCCACGCATATACGGAACTCGCCGTTCGGTTTGGGTACCAGGTGCAGTGGTGAAGCATATGGGCTGTCCGATGAGCGGATGGTGTTGTCCGCCAACATCTCTTCAAATGCTTTCTTGGCGTAAGCTAGTTTGTGTGGAGGTAGTCTTCTGGGTCGGGAAAATGCTCGTTGTCCGGTCGTCTTAATGTGGTGTTGTGTCTGGTGTTCCCCTGCACCGGTCGGTAGATTTAATGGGCTGAGTTAGGTCCTTGTACCGGTGCAGGATGGCTGCGTACCGTGGATCGTGTTGTGTTGCCATGCTGATTCCCGTCGTGTTGAGGCTTGAAGGGGTTCCTATGATTTTTATCGAGGTCACGCCGTCAGACAGGGTCCTTGTCCTCATGTGGACGGACAGGTTGTAGTGGGCCAAGAAATCGGCACCAAGTAATGGTGTTTTCACATCGGCTAATGTAAATGACCATTTGAAGTCCTGCCTGAGGTTGAGGTTAAGTTCCTTGTTGCCGAAGGTTTGTATCCATTTGCTGCTCGGAGTTGAAAGGAGGTGGGTTTCAGGGTGGGTCTGTTGGTGGGTGGTATAACACTGATAGCGGCGCCGGTGTCCACTAAGAATTTGAGACCGTTATTACGGTCCCACACATAGAAAAGACGACTGTGTGGATGTGCCCCGACAGGAGTAGTCGTCGCTGTCTGTCGGTTTATTCGTTTCCCTGGGCCTTATTATAATTGCAGGGAGGTTGGCATTTTCGGGCCCGGTCGCTGAAGGATTGGTGGTACCAACATGTGCCTGGGAGGTTCCTTCGTCCTCGGCTTGGGGTGCGGGTACGGCTTCGGTTCCGGGTGTGGGGTGTTGGGCTACGTTGTCTCTGGCGTAGGGAGAGTTTGAGCTCTCTCAGCTCTGCTCGCAGTTGAGTCAGTTCGTCTTCCAATCGTCGTGAGCGGTGCCCGGGGTCACTCTCGACATGATGTATCCGTTGGTGGGCCTGTGAGTATACTTTGTCGGCCGAGTCTGACACTATTTCCAGGGGCGTCTCTACGGGTACCAGGGCCAGGACCTGGGTAATGTTTTGCGGAAGCCGATCCATCCAGAGACCGCGGAGAATGGGCTCTGCCATGCTGTTGTTACCGAGTCGGCTCTTCATCAGTCGCAGGAGCTGCGATGGGGTTCTATCCCCGAGAGTCACATTTGAAAACAGGTCTCTGATGAGATCCTCGTCTGAATGGCCGGTTCGCTTGAGGATTGCTTCCTTTAGGCAGGTATATGGGAGTTGCTCTGGTGTGTTGAGGAGGATGTCCTCTACTTCTTCTACCATAGATGGAGATAGTGCCTGCACCACTGAGGCATACTTCGAGTCCTGGCGAACGACCCTCCGGGCTGCAAAAATCGCCTCGAGCTGGATGAACCAACTCCTGGGGTTCACTGGGTTGTAAGGTGGTAACTGGACCAGCGGGGCAGAAAGGTTTATCTCCGGCTCTGTGCTTTCTGCCATCTTCTCTGCCTGACTGTTTTTCCAAGCCTGTGTCTGTAAATCACGTCGGGGTCACCACTTGTTGCAGTGAAGCCTGAAGGTGGTTAGCCAACTGACCGTGCAACTAAATAAACATCAGACACAAGGACAAGGAAGAAAACAGCAGAACAAAGAAGAATGACAAACGCGGGTAGTTTAGTTTAAAGACGAAGTTTCGCCTTTTATTTAGGCAAACAAAAGGGTGGTAAAAATGCGAATATTTTTACTGGGCGACGTTGGTCCGGGGTCCGTTGCTGGTGTATTCCGTCAGGGGGATGCTTGTCGGTTCGCCGTGAGCTGGAATGCTTGGATGACGTCGGAGAAGTCGGCGTGGTAACTGGTGCGGGTGATTGGTCGACTTGGGTCCGACTGGGACCGTACTGATGTGTTAGCCTCAGGTTATGTGAGGAATGGACGGACGAATTGGCGACGCTGAGGGATCATTGTTCATCAGGTACGGACGGGCGCTCGGATCGGACAGACACTGAGAAAGGTGTCAGTGTATGAAAGGCACGGACGGACGAATTAGCAACACTGAGGGTTCAGTGTTCATCAGGTACGGACGGGCGCTCGGATCGGACAGACACTGAGAAAGGTGTCAGTGTATGAGAGGTACGGACGGACGAATTGGCAACATTGAGGGTTCAGTGTACATCAGGTACGAACGGGCGCTCGGATCGGACAGACACTGAGAAAGGTGTCAGGGTATGAGAGGTACGGACGGACGAATTGGCAACACTGAGGGCTCAGTGTTCATCAGGTACAGACGGGCGCTCGGATCGGACAGTCACTGAGAAAGGTGTCAGTGTATGAGAGGTACGGAAAACATGGATACCGGAGTCGTGGTGATGAGGTGGACTTCTACGGCGTGGAGACCGGAGCCACGGTAGTGGTGGTGGACTTTTACGGCGTGGAGACCGGAGCCACGGTAGTGGTGGTGGACTTCTACGGCGTGGAGACCGGAGCCACGGTAGTGGTGGTGGACTTCTACGGCGTGGAGAACGGAGCCACGGTAGTGGTGGTTGACTAGACTGCTACAGTGAAGATACTGGAGTCACAGTAATTGCGCGAGCGTCGAACGGTTAGGGGACCGTGAGCAAGTGCAGAACTTTGCCGAAACCAAGCTTTTATTTATTTGCTTCCCCACTGAGCAAATTTGGCAGGAGGCCGTTTTTAATGTGGAGATAGGGGGAAGGAGGAGGGAAAGAGGGGATCCAGCTACCAAGAGGAGGGAAGTGGGAGCTGGATTAGAAACTGTTGGTATAAAGGGTTGCCCCTTCAGTGACCAAGGTCAGATATGTGGGGTTACTCCCACATATGGTCTTTGTGAGTCATGCCCGGACCCCCGAGGGGGCCGAAACCAAGCTTTTATTTATTTGCTTCCCCACTGAGCAAATTAGGCAGGAGGCCGTTTTTAATGTGGAGATAGGGGGAAGGAGGAGGGAAAGAGGGGATCCAGCTCCCCAGAGGAGGGAAGTGGGGGATGGATTAGAAACTGTTGGTATGAAGGGTTGCTCCTTCAGTGACCAAGGTCAGATATGTGGGGTTACTCCCACATATGGTCTTTGTGAGTCATGCCCGGACCCCCGAGGGGGCCGAAACCAAGCTTTTATTTATTTGCTTCCCCACTGAGCAAATTAGGCAGGAGGCCGTTTTTAATGTGGAGATAGGGGGAAGGAGAAGGGAAAGAGGGGATCCAGCTCCCCAGAGGAGGGAAGTGGGGGCTGGATTAGAAACTGTTGGTATGAAGGGTTGCTCCTTCAGTGACCAAGGTCAAATATTTGGGGTTACCCCCACATATGGTCTTTGTGAGTCATGCCAGACCCCCGAGGGGGAGGGGCGGGAGGCCAAGCTTGTATTTATTTGCCCACCCACCGAGCAAATTAGGCACAAGGCCGATTTTTAATGTGAGGAGTGAAGGGAGGGGGAAGGGAAAAAGGGGACCAGCTCCCGAGAGGTGGGAAATGGGAACTGGTTAATGGTCAGGCATGTGTGGTTGCCCCCACATCTGGTCTTTGCTAGTCATAGCTAGTCATAGCTGGTCATAGCTTGCAGTATCTGCTGGAACAGATACTACACTTTCATCCCGGCCCGAAGGCCAAGAATCCCGAGCTGGGGGCCGAGAGGCCAAGCTTGTATTTATTTGCTCCCCCACCGAGCAAATTAGGCACAAGGCCGATTTTTAATGTGAGGAGTGAAGGGAGGGGGAAGGGAAAAAGGGGACCAGCTCCCGAGAGGTGGGAAATGGGAACTGGTTAATGGTCAGGCATGTGGGGTTGCCCCCACATCTGGTCTTTGCTAGTCATAGCTAGTCATAGCTTGCAGTATCTGCCGGAACAGATGGTATTTATTTGCTCCCCCACCGAGCAAATTAGGCACAAGGCCGATTTTTAATGTGAGGAGTGAAAGGAGGGGGTGGGGAAAAAGGGGACCAGCTCCCGAGAGGTGGGAAATGGGAGCTGGTTAATAGTCAGGCATGTGGGGTTGCCCCCACATCTGGTCTTTGCTAGTCATAGCTAGTCATAGCTAGTCATAGCTTGCAGTATCTGCCGGAACAGATACTACACTTTTATCCCGGCCCGAAGGCCGAGGGGCCGAGAGGCCAAGCTTGTATTTATTTGCTCCCCCACCGAGCAAATTAGGCACAAGGCCGATTTTTAATGTGAGGAGTGAAGGGAGGGGGAAGGGAAAAAGGGGGACCAACTCCCGAGAGGTGGGAAATGGGAGCTGGTTAATGGTCAGGCATGTGGGGTTGCCCGCACATCTGGTCTTTGCTAGTCATAGCTTGCAGTATCTGCCGGAACAGATACTACACTTTCATCCCGGCCCGAAGGCCGAGAATGGGCCGAGAGGCCAAGCTTGTATTTATTTGCTCCCCCACCGAGCAAATTAGGCACAAGGCTGATTTTTAATGTGAGGAGTGACGGGAGGGGGAAGGGAAAAAGGGGACCAGCTCCCGAGAGGCGGGAAGTGGGAGCCGGTTAAAGGTCAGGCATGTGGGGCCGCCCCCACATCTGGTCTTTGCTAGTCATAGCTTGCAGTATCTGCCGGAACAGATAGTACACTTTCATCCCAGCCCGAAGGCCGAGAATGGGCCGAGAGGCCAAGCTTGTATTTATTTGCTTCCCCACTGAGCAAATTAGGCACAAGGCCGTTTTTTAATGTGGAGAGAGAGGGAGGGGGGAGGGAAAGGGGGATCCTGCTCCCGAGAGGTGGGAAATGGGAGCTGGATTGTAACTGTGGTCGTAGTGTGATCCCTACGTTGACCCAGTTCAGATATGTGGGGTTGATATTTATTTGCTGCCCACCTCAGCAAAATGTGGCACAAGGCCGGAAAGTGGGAACCCCGCAGGCTCCCCTAAAGGAGGGGCACTCCTGCAATTTTAAAAATTGCCTGAGTAACCCTGTCGGCATTCCCCGGTCGGGGCGCCTCAGGCAGCAAGCAATAAACTTGCCCCACCGGAAAGCCCGGTGGCAAGGCCTGGGAGGGTGGACCTCCTAGGTATTACCCAGGCGGTGTACCTCAGTCAAACAGGTGCTGGGCCGGTTCCCGGCCCCTCACCTGTTGGACTGAGTGTCAAGTGACGAATCCTTGACTTGACTGGTCAGATATGTGGGGTTACCCCCACATATGGTCTTTGCTAGTCTTAGCTTTGCAGTATCTGTCGGAACAGATACTACACTTTGATCTTGTCCCCCGTGCCGCCGAAGCGGGGGGGGGGGCTGTTGGGGTGCCGAGGGCAAGCTTGTATTTATTTGCTCCCCCACCGAGCAAATTAGGCACAAGGCCGATTTTTAATGTGAGGAGTGAAGGGAGGGGGAAGGGAAAAAGGGGGACCAGCTCCCGAGAGGTGGGAAATGGGAGCTGGTTAATGGTCAGGCATGTGGGGTTGCCCCCACATCTGGTCTTTGCTAGTCATAGCTAGTCATAGCTAGTCACAGCTTGCAGTATCTGCCGGAACAGATACTACACTTTCATCCCGGTCCGAAGGCCAAGAATGGGCCGAGAGTCAAAGCTTGTATTTATTTGCTCCCCCACCGAGCAAATTAGGCACAAGGCCGATTTTTAATGTGAGGAGTTAAGGGAGGGGGAAGGGAAAAAGGGGACCAGCTCCCGAGAGGTGGGAAGTGGGAGCTGGTTAAAGGTCAGGCATGTGGTGTTTCCCCCACATCTGGTCTTTGCTAGTTATAGCTTGCAGTATCTGCCGGAACAGATACTACACTTTCATCCCGGCCCGAAGGCCGAGAATGGGCCGAGAGTCCAAGCTTGTATTTATTTGCTCCCCCACCGAGCAAATTAGGCACAAGGCCGATTTTTAATGTGAGGAGTGAAGGGAGGGGGAAGGGAAAAAGGGGACCAGCTCCCGAGAGATGGGAAGTGGGAGCTGGTTTAAGGTCAGGCATGTGGGGTTGCCCCCACATCTGGTCTTTGCTAGTCATAGCTTGCAGTATCTGCCGGAACAGATACTACACTTTCATCCCAGCCCGAAGGCCGAGAGGCCAAGCTTGTATTTATTTGCTCCCCCACCGAGCAAATTAGGCACGAGGCCGATTTTTAATGTGAGGAGTGAAGGGAGGGGGAAGGGAAAAAGGGGACCAGCTCCCGAGAGGTGGGAAGTGGGAGCTGGTTAAAGGTCAGGCATGTGGGGTTGCCCCCACATCTGGTCTTTGCTAGTCATAGCTTGCAGTATCTGCCGGAACAGATACTACACTTTCATCCCAGCCCGAAGGCCGAGAGGCCAAGCTTGTGTTTATTTTCTCCCCCACCGAGCAAATTAGGCACAAAGCCGATTTTTAATGTGAGGAGTGAAGGGAAAAAGTGGACCAGCTCCCGAGAGGTGGGAAATGGGAGCTGGTTAAAGGTCAGGCATGTGGGGTTGCCCCCACATATGGTCTTTGCTAGTCATAGCTGGTCTTTGCTAGTCTTAGCTTTGCAGTATCTGTCGTCGGAACAGATACTACACTTTGATCTTGTCCCCCGAGCCGCCAAAGCGGGGGGGGGGGCTGTTGGGGTGCCAAGGGCAAGCTTGTATTTATTTGCTCCCCCACCGAGCAAATTAGGCACAAGGCCGATTTTTAATGTGAGGAGTGAAGGGAGGGCGAAGGGAAAAAGGGGACCAGCTCCCGAGAGGTGGGAAATGGAAGCACATCTGGTCTTTGCTAGTCATAGGTGGTGGGAATGCCCCCACATCTGGTCTTTGCTAGTCATAGCTAGTCATAGCTTGCAGTATCTGCCGAAACAGATACTACATATGGTCTTTGAGAGTCATGCCCCGACCCCCGAGGGGGCCGAGAGGCCAAGCTGCCGAAGGTGAAAAATATCGCCCTAATATTCAGGGGACTGCTAGTCACCGGGAGCGGGCCGGAAGTTGTTTCTAAACAACAGTTAATATCAATTCTCAGATGTGTTGTTTACAAACAGTCGATGCTGAAGGAGTTCGTTGTTTGTATTTAACGAAGTTTTTCCAGGAAATTAAAGTTTGTTGTTTTTGTTTTTGTTGTAGAAAAGATGTCTTTTCTAAATTTCTTTTCTAAAACGGGGCTCTGGAATCACGTGACGGCTGCTGATATTACTTGCTACTGCTGATTTCGGCGGAGGCTGTCAGTGGCTGGTCGTCTGTTGTGCTGTTGTTGTTGTTGTTGTTAGCGGCCAAGCCGTGACACTAGACGATAAATTATAAGAAAGAAAGAAAAAAAAAAAAAAAAGAAAACGAACAAGTTATCAGAAATATTGAGTATTTTGTGAACGGATGCGTAATGCATCATCTAAAGAAACAAAAAAAAAACAAAAAAAAAAAAAAAAACGCACAAACAAACAAATATCGAAAAAGTTTAGATCAGTTGATAGGATGTTACATTTTTTTTTTCTATACATCCGATGTATAGAAAAAAAAAACTCAAACACACAAGCAGACATTAGTCAGGATAGAGAGAAAAGACAGAAACTTTGATACAGATTGTGTTTTTTTTTTCGTTGTGGTTATGTGATACGCATCGCGTGTTTGAAAATGAAAGAAAGCAAAAAAAAACGTACTCGAAAAAAAAAGAAGAGAAAGAAAGAAAAAATCCACGTGTGTACAACGAGTTTTCGTTGGAAAAGAGTGAATATTGTGGTTTTTACACGTGTTTAAAACTTAATGACTAAATGTGTAAGTGACTGTTGGCTTTAAATGTATTTGAATGTTGTCGCAGACGCGTGGCGCGGCGCGGACATTGTTTTTTCTTTGTTTTGAAAGTATTAATTTTTTTTTTGTTTTTTTTAACAGATTTTTTCGTAACTATGTTTTTTGAAAAGAGAGGAAGACGGGGAGAATTGTTTCCCCTCTCTTTTCATTTTTTTCGGGTGATTTTTTTTTTTGTGTTTTTTAAATTTTATTTTTGTGTGTTTCGCTGCATGCTCCGGCGGGGAGGAGATACGTTCTATTGAAATATAATGATTGTTACTATTAGTACTTTTTTAAAGCCAAATATGAAAGAAAAAAAAAAAAAAAGACAAGTGAATGATTAGTTCAAAATAATTTTTTTGAAAAATTGTAGGTGTGAATGTCTAAATTTCATATTGCCTCAGTCTAAAAGGATTTCTCCTTGATTTGACCTTCAGATGGAGGTCCAGGTGGACGTTCGTTACACTGTTGTGGAATTTTAGAGTGGGGTTGGTTCACTAAATCCCTTTCACGGGAAGAAAAGAATTGTATGATTGCAGAGAATTGTTTTGTGTAAATTGGGAGTGTGTACGAACCTTGTTATTGTGTGAGATGGATAGAAATTTTTTGGGGGGGAGATGATCGATTGTTTAAGCACGCGGTATGTTGTTGGATGGGTGTGGCCGCAAGAAATTGTTTTAGTTTTATATGTTTAAGAGAAAAGGAGTCTCTTATGGTTCAAATGGTTAAAAATTGGTTTTAAAATGATGCTTTAAAAAAAAACGTATCGAGATCATTTGTTGGTTTTACAGGCGGGGATAAGTGAGGCCCCAAGAAAAAAAAAAAAAAAAAGGTTTACTTGCCGTAAGGCGGTCGTGTTGAAGAAAAATATTTAAATGATGTATTGATAAATTTTGTGAACCATGTACTGTTTTTTCTGACCAGGCGACATTGTAATTGAATGTTTTTTTTTAGTATGAAAAAAAAAAAAAAAAAACAACAAAAAAGCAAAATTGTATATATTTTTTTTTTACACAGTTTGTATTAAATTTTTCTGTAAAATATTAGCGACGATATCGGATTCCTGGTTGTTGCGAGTAGACATTAAAATTTGTTAGTAGATAATTAGTATAAAAGTTAAAGATAATTAAAAAAAAAGAAAAAGAAAAATTTTTTTTAGGCAATTACGGATAAGAAAAAAAAAAAACAGACTATGATATGAAGGTTACATAGGTCAGTGAATTAGGTAGAAGTTGATAAGTTGGGTCCTTTATTTGAATTTCAGACCGAAGCAATGACAGGTTGTAAATTGTATATATGTATATAAATTAAATGTTAAATATTATTAAGTACGACCTGAGTGGCATTGCCCGGTTGAATTGCCCCACAATGGGGGGTGGGGAGATAGATTGAGATACCTTATTAGGGATTTTAAGGTGTGTAAAAGGGGAATTTCCCAGATTTGGTTGGCTGAAGCGGTTGGCAATGAAATGGAGATACCACACGATAGAGAATCCGCTAGATAGAAGCCCCTGTCTCTGAGCTGCTAGTTTGGTTAGGGTATGGTCGATCTTTCCTCCATGAATTGTTCAGCAGTTGACACGTCACGAGCCTGGGAGATTCGAGATTTTAAATTATAGAGGGTCTCTCAAAACTAGAAACTGGCCTCAGTGAAGCAATAGGGAGAGGTTTTCTGTTAGTCCCCTGTATAATGGGTGTGTCAGTGAAGAGTATGACAGACGGGATGGGGCTTGAGTTAATGAGTTTGTGTGTGATCCAGGATTTTTTTTTTTTTTAGGTGATGATTCGTTGCGGACGGTGAAATAAGAAGTACAGGAGGATTCCTGAGGTTTATGTTGTTGTTTTTTTTTCGTAGGACCGTTTCTCTGGTACCTAGTACGGGCCAGCTTAAGCAAGTAGATGCTTATGTGTGAACGTCCTTGTTTCCGCATGCTACGGGTTAATAAAGCCGGTTTGCAGTTTCCAGACATGGGGATGTGTTTCTTCACGTAGCGGAGGCGGAAGACAATAGAATCGTGTAATACCGTGGTGATTAGTGAGATGATGAGAAGATGGAGACCGTTGACATGTAACGAACTGGCCATAGGCCGTGAGAATTGAGGAGTATGGCGACAGCCTTCTTCGCTATCCGGTGTGATATAGGGTTCCCCTTAGAAGGAAATGGGGATAGTTGAAAATGTATGTTCAGGCCATACATTTTGATAAGATGATAGGGGAGGAATGTTGTATTGGGAGTCCCAGCTTAAATGCTATCTAGGTAGTTTTTAGAAATAAAGACTATCTAGGTAGTTTTTAGAAATAAAGAAAATAAGAATGTTTATTTTCTCATTAGCTTAGAAATAAAGAAAATAAGAATGTTTATTTTCTCATTAAATAGTTTAGCAGGGTTAGTTTTGACAGCTGTCAAACTCAGTCACCTTGAGTGGCCCAGATAGAGTGCACCGGAAATTGGAAGGTGACACTGAATTCTGGGTAACTTCCGGTGATGACGAGACGGTGGAGAGAGGGTCTAGGCGGCAGATTAAGCCGACGGGAATTTGGGTGCCTCCCGACAACCAGGATTCGAGATGTAGAATTTGCCTTGAATAAAGATTGAAATTTCAAGTCCATCTTGTTTGTTCATCAATGAATCTGTCTGCAGTGACCCGACTCCCAGCAAGATGGAGAACCAGCGAAGGAGAGAATATCATCGCTGGCCAAGGCAAATTCAGGTATGTTTGCATTGCATTTGTTTGCGCATACACACCATCGGAAACATCCCTAGGCAAGGCAAAAAGACATTAGAAGAATCACACCCACACCCACATGAGAAGAACATTGATAAGAACACACCCACACACGCATATATATATAATAGTCAGGGGGCATTTGTCATTAATTAATAGCTACTTCAGAAATTTTGCCAAAATTGATTTTTCACTTGTATGTGTTGGAGGTCATCATAGATAATCACTTTCAACTTGTCTTCCAAATTTCAGAGCTGTTTTAAGCGTGTGAGAGCGATTTTCAAATTGGCTGCCTAATTTACTGAAAAAAATACCTAAAATCCCCAAAATAACCCTAAATGTCTTTATTTCTATTGATTATCTTAAGTTTATTATATTGCAATGTTCTAAATGTTGTATTTTTCCTTTGCAGGGCTGCAGCTGGCCTTAGATTTGTGTTTGGAGCAATAGTAACCAGAACAACGGCAATATGGAGGAATGCATCATATGCGACGAGAAGCTGCACGATCTGTTTTCTACTGCAACTGAAACATCCCTCTCCAATATCAGATTGTGTAGTGAAAGATGGGGTAGAATTGGCAAGAACAGAAACATTTGTGATAGAATAAATACATTGAAAATAGTTAGAGGAACAGATTACCATTACCATAGAAAGTGTTACAAATCATTCTGTAACACAAGCAATCTTGCAAAAGCTGAAAGGAGTCATGAAGAAGAATTAAAAGAGTCAATGAGCAAAAAGCGAGGAAGGCCAAGTACAAGTTTTGTATCACCAAAATCAAGGAAAACATTTGATTCAGATTTATGTGTCTTCTGTCAAGATCAAGGCAGAGAACAAATTCATGAAGTGTGCAGCGAGTCCATGGGGAAAAAATTCTTGGAAATCAAGAACTGTAGTCCAAGTGAAGATGTCCGTGCAAGACTAGCACTCCTTATGGATGCAATGCATGCATTTGCACAAGATTTAAAATACCACTTGACATGTTTAAGAAAAGAAACCAGATACCTTGAAACATCAAAGACTGCCAACAACCAACAAACAGAAAATGATGGCATTGGAGGTGCTATATATATTATTGAAATTGTCAACATTGTCCAACTAAGATTAACTAGCAGTGATACTTTTCCAGGCATTGATATGAATGTAATCAATGATGCCTACATTAAACTCCTTAAAGAACATGAAGTGCCAGTTCTAACTAGCAACTACAAGCAGCTTTTGAAAAAGCGTCTTCTTGAGAATCTTCTCCTGGAATTGATTTTGTCAAGCGTGGTCCTAAACCTGAAGTAGTTGTCTCCAAGAAAATTAAAGACAAAATTGTTTCTCGTGAGTATGAAGTGTCAGATGTAGATGAAGAGATGGAAATCCTAAGTAAAGCATCAAAGATAATTAGACAAGAAATTGATAGCATCAAAGATTGGAAATATCTAGGCTCATTTGAGGACTTTGAAACACCAAAAAAATTATTACAGTTAGTAAGGTGGATAACATATGGCCTACATACTAGTCTACATATAAAACGAGAAGAAGAAGCAGAGAAATGTCAAGAAATTTAACTCAGCACATTGTGTCTTCATATAGATCCAATCGACAAGTAAACTACGAATCTGAAGATGGTGGTGGGTTCCAGAAGGATAAGCATACACCATTTACAGTTGGTCTGGCCCTTACATCATATCAAGCAAACAGGTCACGTTCAGAAGTGGAAATGCTCAGAGACATGAAGGCGGCTGTTTCGTATGATGAGGTGGAGAGAATAACAACAAGAATGGCTTTGGCTGTAATGGATAATGTAAATGACAGTGTTCAGGGCATGCACATACCCCCTTTTCTAAAGCAGGGTGTGAGACCCTTGTTTGCAATTGACAATATTGACTGGAGTAGTGAGGTAGGGCCATTTCATGAGGCAGACTTGCTAATAGCACAGCAAGAGCTTGAAAGTAATCCTATTCTTGGTGGTAAACTTAAGTTAAACCTAGGTATCAAAGACAAGTCTTTAAAAGAAAATTTAGATGTAAAGTACTTTCAATGTGACAAACCATCAATTCCAAAGGTTGATCATGTGAATTACAAATTGTACACTCTGAAAGGCACTGACATTGTCTATGAGCAGATGAATGTAATTTGGTTCTTGACCTGTAGCTGGATTTTGTCAAATGTGTTGAGGGATGGGAAGTGGGGAAAAGATGAAGAGTGTGAAGATGGTGAAGATGTAGCTGATAATACAGGAACAGAGTCACAAGGAAAACAGGTATATGAAGAAGTTAAAGAAATGGGAGCCACGAGCACAGGCACCAAAGACAATGAAGATGAAACATATGTGTTGGAAAACATGGAGGAAGAAACTACAAACAATAGAGATGAGGAAGATGAGATGGGAGGTATATATGAAGAAACCAAAGATGGTTCAGTGACTACTGCTGTGTCAGATAAAAATTCAACAGAAATTATGACGACTGGATCAAAAAATAAAGTCTGTACTCAGAAAAAGAATCTCCAATGTCCTACGTGGTCAACCTATAATTCACTTATCACTAAGAAAACACCAATTTGGAATGTTGGAATATGTGCCCCTCTTTACAGGAGAAGTCCAACAGAGTGGCCTGTATTCTTGACTATTCTAATGCAGGCACAGAAGATTAATTGCATGACTATGGGAGATGATTGCAAGCCTGTGATTACACTAGATGGCGACTTGTATAATCGTGCAGTAAGATTGAAAGATTACAAATCGCAGTGGTGCATTAGACTTGGGAGTTTGCACACTACTATGGCTGCTCTCAAATGTTTAGGGAAGTATGTTGAAGGCAGTGGCATTGATATAGCTTGGCAAGAGTCAGACCTTTATGGACCAGTGACAGTGAGGCAAATATTAGATAAGCGACATGTGTACAGAGGAATAGAAGCACATACAGTGACACTCATAGCATTGCATCATTTGTTCTTTCAGACTGTGTTCTCAGAAAATGACAGAGCAGAAATCACACCAGGTATCAAGAAAATTGCCCAATCATTTAAGTCATACATCAATGAACCAAGCAAGGATACAGAAGAATTTCAGAAACAAATTAACCTTATGCACCATCAGCTGATGACAAATGATACTTTCAAACGGATGGAGGAATGGCAAGAAAATGGGAAAGGTATTCAAAAATTCCTGACAAACTACATGAACCAAGTAATGGTGTTGCTGATGTTCATTGCTGCTACAAGGAAAGGTGATTGGAAGCTTCATTTGGCAAAAATGGAAGAGTTGTTGTCCTACTTCCATGCACATGATCAGTTTAACTATGGAAGATGGGGTACGCTATATGTTGCTGACATGTTGGAGATGCAGACAAATGATCCTGATCTATAGAAATTTCTTAATGAAGGAAACTTTACCATTGCTAAACACAATGCATCATTTACATCAATTGATCCAGATCATGCGATTGAACAAGAACATAAGAAAATGAAATGCAAAGGGGGTTTCATCGGCATTACAGGAAATGAGTCAGCATTAGACAAATACTTTATCATTGCTCCTACATTAAGCAGAGTCATTAATGAGTTCAAAGACTATGCTGGAATAGAAAGTAGACAGACAACATCACTTCACCACGAATTAGCAGGTGGAAAAGGTACTAGATTGATACAAAATGCTGCAAAACTTGTGGATGCCATCAACAAACAAGGAAATCCATTTGAAGAAAGTGACATGTTTAATATGATGACATATGCTGTACCGCCAATTGAAGTCAGTCAGAATATTGAACAAAGAGATAAATTAGGAAGAGAGGCACTGGGGAAGTTTGTGACGAGTAGGATGGTTGAGAAAACAGTTGGCTTTTGGGATCCCCAGAAGAAAAATAACATTCCCTATTTCAAGAATGTTGGTCCAGTTGTCAAAACAAAGGTGAAGGGCCAATTAGTTGCTGTCAAACAAGAGAGGAAATTGCTTTCCAGACTATTGGTTATAGGCAAAAGAAGACCTGAATTTGAAGTGAAAGATGCTATAGGAGAATATGAATTTGACAGTGCCCCACCATCAAATTTCCAGCCAGATGGTTCAATAATTATGCTTTCTGGAAAATCCCAGTTAGTAAAGTTGGTCATGGATCTCCCTATTCCAGAAGATGTAAGCCAGCCCCCAGCAGATCAAGCAAATAGCACCCAAACTGCAATTTTAATAATTGATGCAATGTGTGTTGTCAACATGGTAACAAAAACATGTGAGAAATTTACTGCTTTAAATTTTGCAAACAAATTTGTTGAAATGGTAGAAGATATGGGGGCACAATATGATGAAATACGTGTTGTCTTTGACCAATATCGACCAGGATCTCTCAAACAAACCACAAGAGACAAGAGAACCAAGAAAACAGCAGCTATCCATTATCATGTTAATGACAGTACAGACATAAAGAATATAAGGATGTTTCTATCACATATCCAGACAAAGGCTGAGCTCACCAAATATCTATCACAGAAAGTACTAGCACACTACCAAGGAAAGTCAAAGAAGGTTCTTGTTATGTACGACACAATCATAGAAGCTAATTGCCACCTTGCCAATGTTGTGTCCATGCCACAAATGTCAGAAGGAAGTCACTGCTTAGAGGAAGGTGACCAGTTGGTACTGCTTAATGCTGTGGACGTCAATCACAAAGATGAAAATGCTAAAGTGGATATATTTTCAGTAGATACAGATGTCTTTGTGTTACTTACTGGAAACTATCCATTAATCCCGCCAATGACGTGCTTTGTTAGGAATAATACAGAGAGGATTTCAATATTTGAAAGCTATAATAAGCTCGGCATTAAGAAAGCAAAAGCATTAGTGGGATGGTATGCCTTCATAGGGACTGACAACACTGGTGCATTTGCTGGGAAAGGAGTCACAAGTCACTTCAAGGCATTTATGGCATGTGATACCCCCCTGCTTGATGCCTTTGCAGCATTTGGAAAGAGTACTGATGTTCCAGAGTGGGTTGTCAACCAGATGGAACGCTACATATGCCTTTTGTATAAACCTTCTGGAAAAGTGACATCAGAGAGTATAAAAGAACTGAGATGGGCACTCTTTGCACAAAATGCCAAGGAAGGAAGACAGTTGCCTCCTACATTAGGAACTCTCATACCGCACACACAAAGGGCATTCTACATGGCTTTGGTGTGGAATCTATCCACCAAACCATGCCCTAGCATCCCACCAGCAACTAATTTTTCATGGGAGAGGCAGGATGGTTATTTGGTACCTGTACTAAATATTAATGTGCCAGCACCAGAAGCATTGTTAGAGCTGCGTCAATGTTCCTGCCGCAGTTCCTGTATGACAAACAGATGTGGATGCCATAAGAATTCACTAATGTGCTCTGATGCTTGTGGATGCGGTGATGGCTGTGAAAATTCAGAGGACTGCAATGAAGAAATAGATGACATTAGTGAAGATGACATGGAATGATATAGAAATGTACAATATAACTATACCTAATATATAATATATTTTTTTTTTCATTAAGAATACTTGAAAATGTAAATTATCTCTCTGCCGCAAATTACTATCTAGAGCAGTCTCTATAGTGTACCCATATATTTTTTTCATCTCAATTGGCCCAGTGTTTCTCTAGTTATAAGATTTAGAACATTATGCCAAATCGGGCTGAAAATTGTTTTTTTGCCCCCTCACGTCCCCAAATTGGGGGGTATCAATTTTTTTTTTGTGCAACATTGGTAACCCAGCCTACCATATAGTACTGATAGGAGTATGAATGCCCACAAGGCAATTTCAGTTTTGAACCAAACGCTCCCCTTAATTCCTATGGGCTGTGCATTATTTTGGAGGCCATCTTAGGCAAAAGCGCCATTTGTCTACCCTGTATCCAGTGATTTTGGTTTTAAAATATGGGGGCATTCAGTATATGTTAAGAAAATCATTGAAAGACAACCCAGTGTCCTGATATTTTGGCAAAAAATAAAGTTTCTACTATATTCTCATGATTTTTCGTAGCCATTTTGGAAAAGCACCCTCTCGTGATGAAATATGATGCTAATAGTTGGAAGACAAGTTGAAAGTTATTCGTTGTGATGTTCTTGATCATATCCAAGTGAAATTTCAATTTTGGTAAAATTCTTGAAGTAGATGACAACTGCTCCCTGACTATAAGGACCTTTAGGCATAATACGCAAAGACACACACTAATGAATGTACAGTAATGAATGTACTTCTAACAAATCCCTTCTAATATAACCCAATATGTAACATAAAGATATACATATATATATGCATATATATACATATATATACATGTACATATATATACATATACATGTATATATATATATACACATGTATATAATACATGTATATATATACATGTATATATATGTACATATACATGTATATATACACATATACGTGTATATATACACATATACATGTATATACATATATATATATACATACATATATATACATATACACATATATATACATACATATATGCATATATATATACATATATATGCACGTATATATATTCATATATATATTCATATATATATATATATTCATATATATATGCATATATACATAGACATACGTATATATATACATATATATATATACGCACACACATATATATATATATATATATATATATATATATATACTTGCATTTCATTCTGGCGTTGCCCGGGTGTTGCGATGTGTATGTTTAGCAAAGTAAATAAATAAATAAAAGTGGTAGTAGGAAAGCAGGCTCGAACTCATATCACAAAGGAGGAAAAGAACGGGAAAAAAACCTTACGTCTTTGCTGTTACGACCACCGCCAAACTGGAAGTGACGTAGGTTTAAATTAAGGCTAGATAATCGAAAGGAGAGGATGACTTTCAAATATATCGGCAAAAAAGCGACCCTCCCTGCAGATATTTGCCCAATTGAAGGTGAAGATATTCATGTTTTTCGATATTTGTCGTACAAAAGCTCGAACTTCAAAACAGTACTGATCTTGGTAAAATACGTCGACTCTGTCGAAAGTTTTAGGCAGACATGCAAACATACATACATACATATATTTATATATTGGTAACTAAAATGTTTTGACCCAAACTGATGGAAAAGCTTGCCCTATCTCTGAATACCCTTTATGTAAAATTTAAAATATTTAGACCAGAAATTGTCTGAGTAATTTGGTATAGACAGCAGTGGTCAAATTTTTTTAAAATTTGACCCCTATTATGACTCCTTAAAATTTATCGTTTTGGCCTCTAATCAAGTTATTAAGTTAGATCCATGTTCAATGAACCTATATCTAAAATTTCAAGTGTCTAGACCCAAAATTGTTGAAGAGTTTGGTAGAGTTCTCAAAGGACAAATGGTTGAACTTTGACCCCCTTAACAGCCAAATTTCTGGCCGAAAACGGATCACAAATATTTTCCCACATCTCAGTACTCTGTATATCAAATTTTGAGTCTTTAGACTTAAAATTGACAAAGTTATTGCGTAGGGAAATGTACACACACACACACACACACACACACACACACACAGACACGTTCACTTTTATATATATATATATATACTAGCATGGATGCCCGGCGTTGCCCGGGTGTGAGGTGTATGCTGAGCAAAAAAAAAAAAAAAGGTCAATTCTTTAAAATTTGATCCCTATTATGACCCCTTAAAATTTATTGTTTTGGGCCATAAGCAAGTTATTAAGTTAGATCCATGCCCAAGGAAACTATATCTAAAATTTCAAGTGTTTAGACACAAAATTATTGGAGGAGTTTGGTAGAGTCCTCAAAGGTCAAATCGTTGAAGTTAGACCCCTTAACAGCCAAATATTTGGCCGAAAACCGATCACATAGATTTTCCCAAATCTCAGTACCCTGTATATCAAATTTCGAGTCTGTAGACTATAAATTGACAGAGTTATTGCGTAGGGACATGTACACAGACAGACACACACACAGATACACAAACACATAGACAGATACAGACACGTTCACTTTTATAGATATACTAGCATTTCAGCCCGGCGTTGCCTGGGTGTTAGGATGTGTATGTTGAGCCAAAAAAAAAACAAGTGGTAGTAGGAAGGCAGGCTCGAACCCGTACTGTAAAGGAGGAAAAGAACAGGAATAAAACCTGACGTCTATGGTGTAATTATTTTAACTTTGACCCCTATTATGACCCCTTAAAACTTATTGTCTTAGGCTCAAATCAAGTTCAGCCGTTAGAACCATGTCCAAGGAACCTATATCTAAAATTTCAAGTGTTTAGACCCAAAATTGTCAAAGGAGTTTGGTAGAGTTCTCAAAGGTCAAATCGTTGAACTTTGACCCCTTAAGAGCCAAAATTCTGGCCGAAAACAAATCATGAAGAATTTCCCAAATCTCAGTACCCTGTATATCAAAGTTTGCGTCCGTAGACTAAAAATTGACAGAGTTATTGCATAAGGAAATGTACATAGACAGACAGACACTTTCACTTTTATAGATATATAGATAGATAGACTAATAGATTACACAAAAATATATATGTATAAAATATATATGGAAACAATTTTTTGTTTACTGTAAAGATTTTATGCAAATATTATGCAAGTATAAATCATGTACAATATCTGCATAAATATAATTTAACGTAATAGTTAACACTAGATGATCATCCCATCAGAAAATCGAAAAAACGAATAGGGAATTTATTAAAATGAATGTTTAAAAGAATATGCAGGTTAGTTAGATCCAAGGTCTTATAATGGTCTTTACTTGCAGTATCTGCCAGGAAAGATACTGCGAGCAAAGTCCATATGTGGGGTTTCCCCCACATATAAGACCTTGGTCAATGTAGGGGAAACCCTTCATACCAATTGTCACTATCCAGCTCCCCTACTCCCCGGGGAGTTGGTCCCACCTTCCCCTTCACTCCTCACATAAAAAATCGGC
Source organism: Euprymna scolopes (assembly GCF_053919585.1). Classification (NCBI taxonomy): domain Eukaryota; kingdom Metazoa; phylum Mollusca; class Cephalopoda; order Sepiida; family Sepiolidae; genus Euprymna; species Euprymna scolopes. The sequence continues at coordinate 81,928,025 of NC_136484.1, forward strand.
CTTGTGCCTAATTTGCTCGGTGGGGAAGCAAATAAATACCAAAGACCATATGTAGGGGCGACACCACATATAAGACCTTGGTCAATGTAGGGGCAACCCTTCATACGAATTGTCACTATCCGGCTGACGTACTCCCCGGGGAGTGGGTACCCATTTCCCCTTCACTCCTCACATGAAAAATTGGCCTTGTGCCTAATTTGCTCGGTGGGGAAGCAAATAAATACCAAAGACCATATGTAGGGGCGACCTCAGAGATAAGACCTTGGTCAATGTAGGGGCAACCCTTCATATCAATTGTCACTATCCAGCTCCCCTGCTCTCCGGGGAGTTGGTCCTCATTTCCCCTTCACTCCGCACTTTAAAAATTTGCCTTGTGCATAATTTGCTCGCTGGGGGAGCAAATAAATAGCATCATATGTGGGGGTAGCCCCACATATCAGACCTTGGTCAATGTAGGGGCGACCATTCATACCAACAGTTACTATCAAGCTCCCACTTCCTATCCATCGGGAGCTGGTCCCCTTTTCCCTCCCCACTACCTCTCTCTCCACATTAAAAAACGGACTTGTGCCTTATTTGCTCAGTGGCGAAGCAAATAAATACTAAAAACTATATGTGGGGGCAACCCCACATATAAGACCTTGGACAATGTAAGGGCAACCCTTCATACCAATTGTCACTATTCAGCTCCCCGACTCCCCGATGAGTTGTTCTGCCTTTCCTCTCACTACTCACATTTAAAATCGGCCTTGTGCCTAATTTGCTCGATAGGGGAGCAAATAAATACCTTGTTTTTTTTTCTGTGGTTCTTGGCCTTCAGGCCAGGATGAAAGTGTAGTATCTGTTCCCGCAGATACTGCAAGCAAAGACCATATGTGGGGGCTACACCCACGTATAAGACATTGGAAAATGTAGGGACAACCCTTCATACCAATTGTTACTATCCAGCTCCCCTACTCCCCGAGGAGTTTGTCCCCATTACCCTTGCCTCCTCACATTAAAAATCGGCCTTGTGCCTAATTTGCTCAGTCTGGAAGCAAATAAATACCAAAGACCATATGTGGGGGACACCCCACAGAAAAGACCTTGGTCAATGTAGAGGCAACCCTTCATACCAATTGTCACTATCCAGCTCCCCTACTCGCCGGGGAGTTGGTCCCCATTTCCCCTTCACCCCTCACTTTAAAAATTTGCCTTGTGCCTAATTTGCTCGGTGGGGGAGTAAATAAATACCAAAGACCATATGTGGGGGCGACCCACAGATAAGACCTTGGTCAATGTAGGGGCAACCCTACAAACCAACAGTTACTATCCAACTCCCATTTCCTACCCATCGGGAGCTGGTCTCCTTTTCCCTCCCCCTCCATCTCTCTCCACATTAAAAATCAGCCGTGTGCCAAAGTTTCTCGGTGGGGACAAAAATAAATACCAAAGACCATATGTGGGGGCGACCCCAGAGATAAGACCTCGGTCAATGTAGGGGCAACCCTTCATACCAATTGTCACTATCCAGCTCCCCTACTCCTCGGGGAGTTGGGCCCCATTTCCACTTCACTCCTCACATTAAAAATCGGCCTTGTGCCTTATTTGCTCGGTGGGGAAGCAAATAAATACCAAAGACCATATGTAGGGGCGACCCCACAGATAAGACCTTGGTCAATGTAGGGGCAACCCTTCTTACCAATTGTCACACTCCAGCTCCCCTACTCGCCGGGGAGTTGGTCCCAATTTCCCCTTCACTCCTCACATTGAAAATCGGCCTTGTGCCTAATTTGCTCGGTGGGGAAGCAAATAAATACCAAAGACCATATGTAGGGGCGACCCACCAGTTAAGACCTTGGACAATGTAGGGGCAACCCTTCATACCAATTGTCATTAGCAAGCTCCCCTACTCGCCGGGGAGGTGGTCCCAATTAAACCTTCACTCCTCACATTAAAAATCGGCTTGTGCCTAATTTGCTCGGTATGGAAGCAAATAAATACCAAAGACCATATGTAGGGGCGACCCCACAGAGAAGACCTTGGTCAATGTAGGGGCAACCCTTCATACCCATTGTCACTACCCAACTCCCCTACTCGCCGGGGAGTTGGTCCCCATTTCTCCTTCACTCCTCACATTACAAATCGGCCTTGTGCCTTATTTGCTCGGTGGGGAAGCAAATAAATACCAAAGACCATATGTAGGGGCGACACCACAGAGAAGACCTTGGTCAATGTAGGGGCAACCCTTTATACCAATTGTCACTATCCAACTCCCCTACTCGCCGGGGAGTTGGTCCCCATTTCTCCTTCACTCCTCACATTACAAATCGGCCTTGTGCCTTATTTGCTCGGTAGGGAAGCAAATAAATACCAAAGACCATATGTAGGGGCGACCCCACAGAGAAGACCTTGGTCAATGTAGGGGCAACCCTTCATACCCATTGTCACTATCCAACTCCCCTACTCGCCGGGGAGTTGGTCCCCATTTCTCCTTCACTCCTCACATTACAAATCGGCCATGTGCCTTGTTTGCTCGGTGGGGAAGCAAATAAATACCAAAGACCATATGTAGGGGCGACCCCACAGAGAAGACCTTGGTCAATGTAGGGGCAACCCTTTTTACCAATTGTCACTATCCAACTCCCCTACTCGCCGGGGATTTGGTCCCCATTTCTACTTCACTCCTCACATTACAAATCGGCCTTGTGCCTTATTTGGTCGGTGGGGAAGCAAATAAATACCAAAGACAATATGTAGGGGCGACACCACAGATAAGACCTTGGTCAATGTAGGGGCAACCCTTTATACCAATTGTCACTATCCAACTCCCCTACTCGCCGGGGAGTTGGTCCCCATTTCTCCTTCACTCCTTACATTACAAATCGGCCTTGTGCCTTATTTGCTCGGTGGGGAAGCAAATAAATACCAAAGACCATATGTAGGGGCGACCCCAAAGAGAAGACCTTGGTCAATGTAGGGGCAACCCTTCATACCCATTGTCACTATCCAACTCCCCTACTCGCCGGGGAGTTGGTCCCCATTTCTCCTTCACTCCTCACATTAAAAATCGGCCTTGTGCCTTATTTGCTCGGTGGGGGAGCAAATAAATACCAAAGACCATATGTAGGGGCGACACCACAGATAAGACCTTGGTCAATGTAGGGGCAACCCTTTATACCAATTGTCACTATCCAACTCCCCTACTCGCCGGGGAGTTGGTCCCCATTTCTCCTTCACTCCTTACATTACAAATCGGCCTTGTGCCTTATTTGGTCGGTGGGGAAGCAAATAAATACCAAAGACCATATGTAGGGGCGACACCACAGATAAGACCTTGGTCAATGTAGGGGCAACCCTTCATACCCATTGTAACTATCCAGCTCCCCTACTCGTCGGGGAGTTGGTCCCCATTTCCCGTTCACTCCTCACATAAAAAATCGGCCTTTTGCCTAATTTGTTCTGTGGGGAAGCAAATAAATACCAAAGACCATATGTAGGGGCGACCCCACGGATAAGACCTTGGTCAATGTAGGGGCAAACCTTCATACCAATTGTCACTATCCAACTCCCCTACTCGCCAGGGAGTTGTTCCCCATTTCCCCTTCACTCCTCACATTAAAAATCTGCCTTGTGCCTAATTTGCTCGGTGGGAAAGCAAATAAATACCAAAGACCATATGTAGGGGCGACCCCACGGATAAGACCTTGGTCAATGTAGGGGCAACCCTTCATACAAATTGTCACTATCCAGCTCCCCTACTCGCCGGGGAGATGGTCCCCATTTCCCCTTCACTCCTCACATAAAAATCTGCCTTGTGCCTTATTTGCTCGATAGGGAAGCAAATAAATACCAAAGACCATATGTAGGGGCAACCCCACAGATAAGACCTTTGTCAATGTAGGGGCAACCCTTCATACCAATTGTCACTATCCAGCTCCCCTTCTTGCCGGGGAGTTGGTCCCCATTTCCCCTTCACTCCTCACATTACAAATCGGCCTTGTGCCTTTTTTGTTCGGTGGGGAAGCAAATAAATACCAAAGACCATATGTAGGGGCGACCCCACAGAAAAGACTTTGGTCAATGTAGGGGCAACCCTTCATACCAATTGTCACTATCCAGCTCCCCTACTCGCCGGGGAGTTGGTCCCCATTTCCCCTTCACTCCTCACATTACAAATCGGCCTTGTGCCTAATTTGCTCGGTGGGGAAGCAAATAAATAGCAAAGACCATATGTAGGGGCGAACCCACAGATAAGACCTTGGTCAATGTAGGGGCAACCCTTCATACCAATTGTCACTATCCAGCTCCCCTACTCGCCGGGGAGTTGGTCCCCATTTCCCCTTCACTCCTCTCATTACAAATCGGCCTTGTGCCTTATTTGCTCGGTGGGGAAGCAAATAAATACCAAAGACCATATGTAGGGGCGACCCCACAGAAAAGACCTTGGTCAATGTAGGGGCAACCCTTCATACCAATTGTCACTATCAAGCTCCCCTACTCGCCGGGGAGTTGGTCCCCATTTCCCCTTCACTCCTCACATTAAAAATCGGCCTTGTGCCTTATTTGCTCGGTGGGGAAGGAAATAAATACCAAAGACCATATGTAGGGGCCACCCCACAGATAAGACTTGGTCAATGTAGGGGCAACACTTCATACCAATTGTCACTATCCAGCTCCCCTACTCGCCGGGGAGTTGGTCCCCATTTCCCCTTCACTCCTCACATTACAAATCGGCTTGTACCTAATTTGTTCGGTCGGGAAGCAAATAAATACCAAAGACCATATGTAGGGGCCACCCCACAGATAAGACCTTGGTCAATGTAGCAGCAACCCTTCATACCAATTGTCACTATCCAGCTCCCCTACTGGCCAGGGAGTTGGTCCCCATTTCCCCGTCACTTCTCACATTAAAAATCAGCCTTGTGCCTTATTTGCTCGGTAGGGAAGCAAATAAATACCAAAGACCATATGTAGGGGCGACACCACAGATAAGACCTTGGTCAATGAAGGGGCAACCCTTCATACCAATTGTCACTATCCAGCTCCCCTACTTGCCGGGGAGTTGGTCCCCATTTCCCCTTCACTCCTCACATAAAAATCTGCCTTGTGCCTTATTTGCTCGGTGGGGAAGCAAATAAATACCAAAGACCATATGTAGGGGCCACCCCACAGATAAGACCTTGGTCAATGTAGGGGCAACCCTTCATACCAATTGTCACTATCCAGCTCCCCTACTCGCCGGGGAGTTGGTCCCCATTTCCCCTTCACTCCTCACATTACAAATCGGCCTTGTGCCTTATTTGCTCGGTGGGGAAGCAAATAAATACCAAAGACCATATGTGAGGGCCACCCCACAGATAAGACCTTGGTCAATGTAGGGGAAACCCTTCATACCAATTGTCACTATCCAGCTCCTCTACTCGCCGGGGAGTTGGTCCCCATTTCCCCTTCACTCCTCACATTAAAAATCGGACTTGTGCCTTAGTTGCTCGATAGGGAAGCAAATAAATACCAAAGACCATATGTAGGGGCAACCCCACAGATAAGACCTTTGTAATGTAGGGGCAACCCTTCATACCAATTGTCACTATCCAGCTCCCCTATTGCCGGGGAGTTGGTCCCCATTTCCCCTTCACTCCTCACATTACAAATCGGCCTTGTGCCTTTTTTGATCGGTGGGGAAGCAAATAAATAGCAAAGACCATATGTAGGGGCGACCCCACAGAAAAGACTTTGGTCAATGTAGGGGAAACCCTTCATACCAAATGTCACTATCCAGCTCCCCTACTCGTAGGGGAATTGTTCCCCACTTCCCCTTCACTCCTCACATTAAAAATCGGACTTGTGCCTTAGTTGCTCGGTGGGGAAGCAAATTAATACGAAAGACCATATGTAGGGGCGACACCACAGATAAGACCTTGGTCAATGTAGGGGCAACCCTTCATACCAATTGTCACTATACAGCTTCCCTACTCCCCGGGGAGTTGGTCCCACCTTCCCCTTCACTCCTCACATAAAAATCGGCCTTGTGCCTTATTTGCTCGGTGGGGAAGCAAAAAAATACCAAAGACCATATGTAGGGGCGAACCCACAGATAAGACCTTGGTAATGTAGGGGCAACACTTCATACCAATTGTCACTATCCAGCTCCCCTACTCGCCGGGGAGTTGGTCCCCATTTCCCCTTCACTCCTCACATTACAAATCGGCCTTGTGCCTAATTTGCTCGGTGGGGAAGCAAATAAATACCAAAGACCATATGTAGGGGCCACCCCACAGATAAGACCTTGGTCAATGTAGGGGCAACCCTTCATACCAATTGTCACTATCCAGCTCCCCTATTTGCCGGCGAGTTGGTCCCCATTTCCCCTTCACTCCTCACATTACAAATCGGCCTTGTGCCTTATTTGCTCGGTGGGGGAGCAAATAAATACCAAAGACCATATGTAGGGGCGACCCCACAGAAAAGACCTTGGTCAATGTAGGGGCGACCCTTCAGACTAATTGTCACTATCCAACTCCCCTACTCGCCGGGGAGTTGGTCCCCATTTCTACTTCACTCCTCACATTACAAATCGGCCTTGTGCCTTATTTGGTCGGTGGGGAAGCAAATAAATACCAAAGACAATATGTAGGGGCGACACCACAGATAAGACCTTGGTCAATGTAGGGGCAACCCTTTATACCAATTGTCACTATCCAACTCCCCTACTCGCCGGGGAGTTGGTCCCCATTTCTCCTTCACTCCTTACATTACAAATCGGCCTTGTGCCTTATTTGCTCGGTGGGGAAGCAAATAAATACCAAAGACCATATGTAGGGGCGACCCCAAAGAGAAGACCTTGGTCAATGTAGGGGCAACCCTTCATACCCATTGTCACTATCCAACTCCCCTACTCGCCGGGGAGTTGGTCCCCATTTCTCCTTCACTCCTCACATTAAAAATCGGCCTTGTGCCTTATTTGCTCGGTGGGGGAGCAAATAAATACCAAAGACCATATGTAGGGGCGACACCACAGATAAGACCTTGGTCAATGTAGGGGCAAACCTTCATACCAATTGTCACTATCCAACTCCCCTACTCGCCAGGGAGTTGTTCCCCATTTCCCCTTCACTCCTCACATTAAAAATCTGCCTTGTGCCTAATTTGCTCGGTGGGAAAGCAAATAAATACCAAAGACCATATGTAGGGGCGACCCCACGGATAAGACCTTGGTCAATGTAGGGGCAACCCTTCATACAAATTGTCACTATCCAGCTCCCCTACTCGCCGGGGAGATGGTCCCCATTTCCCCTTCACTCCTCACATAAAAATCTGCCTTGTGCCTTATTTGCTCGATAGGGAAGCAAATAAATACCAAAGACCATATGTAGGGGCAACCCCACAGATAAGACCTTTGTCAATGTAGGGGCAACCCTTCATACCAATTGTCACTATCCAGCTCCCCTTCTTGCCGGGGAGTTGGTCCCCATTTCCCCTTCACTCCTCACATTACAAATCGGCCTTGTGCCTTTTTTGTTCGGTGGGGAAGCAAATAAATACCAAAGACCATATGTAGGGGCGACCCCACAGAAAAGACTTTGGTCAATGTAGGGGCAACCCTTCATACCAATTGTCACTATCCAGCTCCCCTACTCGCCGGGGAGTTGGTCCCCATTTCCCCTTCACTCCTCACATTACAAATCGGCCTTGTGCCTAATTTGCTCGGTGGGGAAGCAAATAAATAGCAAAGACCATATGTAGGGGCGAACCCACAGATAAGACCTTGGTCAATGTAGGGGCAACCCTTCATACCAATTGTCACTATCCAGCTCCCCTACTCGCCGGGGAGTTGGTCCCCATTTCCCCTTCACTCCTCTCATTACAAATCGGCCTTGTGCCTTATTTGCTCGGTGGGGAAGCAAATAAATACCAAAGACCATATGTAGGGGCGACCCCACAGAAAAGACCTTGGTCAATGTAGGGGCAACCCTTCATACCAATTGTCACTATCAAGCTCCCCTACTCGCCGGGGAGTTGGTCCCCATTTCCCCTTCACTCCTCACATTAAAAATCGGCCTTGTGCCTTATTTGCTCGGTGGGGAAGAAAATAAATACCAAAGACCATATGTAGGGGCCACCCCACAGATAAGACCTTGGTCAATGTAGGGGCAACACTTCATACCAATTGTCACTATCCAGCTCCCCTACTCGCCGGGGAGTTGGTCCCCATTTCCCCTTCACTCCTCACATTACAAATCGGCTTGTACCTAATTTGTTCGGTCGGGAAGCAAATAAATACCAAAGACCATATGTAGGGGCCACCCCACAGATAAGACCTTGGTCAATGTAGCAGCAACCCTTCATACCAATTGTCACTATCCAGCTCCCCTACTGGCCAGGGAGTTGGTCCCCATTTCCCCGTCACTTCTCACATTAAAAATCAGCCTTGTGCCTTATTTGCTCGGTAGGGAAGCAAATAAATACCAAAGACCATATGTAGGGGCGACACCACAGAAAAGACCTTGGTCAATGAAGGGGCAACCCTTCATACCAATTGTCACTATCCAGCTCCCCTACTTGCCGGGGAGTTGGTCCCCATTTCCCCTTCACTCCTCACATAAAAATCTGCCTTGTGCCTTATTTGCTCGGTGGGGAAGCAAATAAATACCAAAGACCATATGTAGGGGCCACCCCACAGATAAGACCTTGGTCAATGTAGGGGCAACCCTTCATACCAATTGTCACTATCCAGCTCCCCTACTCGCCGGGGAGTTGGTCCCCATTTCCCCTTCACTCCTCACATTAAAAATCGGCCTTGTGCCTTATTTGCTCGGTGGGGGAGCAAATAAATACCAAAGACCATATGTAGGGGCGACACCACAGATAAGACCTTGGTCAATGTAGGGGCAAACCTTCATACCAATTGTCACTATCCAACTCCCCTACTCGCCAGGGAGTTGTTCCCCATTTCCCCTTCACTCCTCACATTAAAAATCTGCCTTGTGCCTAATTTGCTCGGTGGGAAAGCAAATAAATACCAAAGACCATATGTAGGGGCGACCCCACGGATAAGACCTTGGTCAATGTAGGGGCAACCCTTCATACAAATTGTCACTATCCAGCTCCCCTACTCGCCGGGGAGATGGTCCCCATTTCCCCTTCACTCCTCACATAAAAATCTGCCTTGTGCCTTATTTGCTCGATAGGGAAGCAAATAAATACCAAAGACCATATGTAGGGGCAACCCCACAGATAAGACCTTTGTCAATGTAGGGGCAACCCTTCATACCAATTGTCACTATCCAGCTCCCCTTCTTGCCGGGGAGTTGGTCCCCATTTCCCCTTCACTCCTCACATTACAAATCGGCCTTGTGCCTTTTTTGTTCGGTGGGGAAGCAAATAAATACCAAAGACCATATGTAGGGGCGACCCCACAGAAAAGACTTTGGTCAATGTAGGGGCAACCCTTCATACCAATTGTCACTATCCAGCTCCCCTACTCGCCGGGGAGTTGGTCCCCATTTCCCCTTCACTCCTCACATTACAAATCGGCCTTGTGCCTAATTTGCTCGGTGGGGAAGCAAATAAATAGCAAAGACCATATGTAGGGGCGAACCCACAGATAAGACCTTGGTCAATGTAGGGGCAACCCTTCATACCAATTGTCACTATCCAGCTCCCCTACTCGCCGGGGAGTTGGTCCCCATTTCCCCTTCACTCCTCTCATTACAAATCGGCCTTGTGCCTTATTTGCTCGGTGGGGAAGCAAATAAATACCAAAGACCATATGTAGGGGCGACCCCACAGAAAAGACCTTGGTCAATGTAGGGGCAACCCTTCATACCAATTGTCACTATCAAGCTCCCCTACTCGCCGGGGAGTTGGTCCCCATTTCCCCTTCACTCCTCACATTAAAAATCGGCCTTGTGCCTTATTTGCTCGGTGGGGAAGAAAATAAATACCAAAGACCATATGTAGGGGCCACCCCACAGATAAGACCTTGGTCAATGTAGGGGCAACACTTCATACCAATTGTCACTATCCAGCTCCCCTACTCGCCGGGGAGTTGGTCCCCATTTCCCCTTCACTCCTCACATTACAAATCGGCTTGTACCTAATTTGTTCGGTCGGGAAGCAAATAAATACCAAAGACCATATGTAGGGGCCAACCCACAGATAAGACCTTGGTCAATGTAGCAGCAACCCTTCATACCAATTGTCACTATCCAGCTGCCCTACTGGCCAGGGAGTTGGTCCCCATTTCCCCGTCACTTCTCACATTAAAAATCAGCCTTGTGCCTTATTTGCTCGGTAGGGAAGCAAATAAATACCAAAGACCATATGTAGGGGCGACACCACAGAAAAGACCTTGGTCAATGAAGGGGCAACCCTTCATACCAATTGTCACTATCCAGCTCCCCTACTTGCCGGGGAGTTGGTCCCCATTTCCCCTTCACTCCTCACATAAAAATCTGCCTTGTGCCTTATTTGCTCGGTGGGGAAGCAAATAAATACCAAAGACCATATGTAGGGGCCACCCCACAGATAAGACCTTGGTCAATGTAGGGGCAACCCTTCATACCAATTGTCACTATCCAGCTCCCCTACTCGCCGGGGAGTTGGTCCCCATTTCCCCTTCACTCCTCACATTACAAATCGGCCTTGTGCCTTATTTGCTCGGTGGGGAAGCAAATAAATACCAAAGACCATATGTGAGGGCCGCCCCACAGATAAGACCTTGGTCAATGTAGGGGAAACCCTTCATACCAATTGTCACTATCCAGCTCCTCTACTCGCCGGGGAGTTGGTCCCCATTTCCCCTTCACTCCTCACATTAAAAATCGGACTTGTGCCTTAGTTGCTCGATAGGGAAGCAAATAAATACCAAAGACCATATGTAGGGGCAACCCCACAGATAAGACCTTTGTAATGTAGGGGCAACCCTTCATACCAATTGTCACTATCCAGCTCCCCTATTGCCGGGGAGTTGGTCCCCATTTCCCCTTCACTCCTCACATTACAAATCGGCCTTGTGCCTTTTTTGATCGGTGGGGAAGCAAATAAATACCAAAGACCATATGTAGGGGCGACCCCACAGAAAAGACTTTGGTCAATGTAGGGGAAACCCTTCATACCAAATGTCACTATCCAGCTCCCCTATTGCCGGGGAGTTGGTCCCCATTTCCCCTTCACTCCTCACATTACAAATCGGCCTTGTGCCTTATTTGCTCGGTGGGGGAGCAAATAAATACCAAAGACCATATGTAGGGGCGACCCCACAGAAAAGACCTTGGTCAATGTAGGGGCAACCCTTCATACCAATTGTCACTATACAGCTTCCCTACTCCCCGGGGAGTTGGTCCCACCTTCCCCTTCACTCCTCACATAAAAATCGGCCTTGTGCCTTATTTGCTCGGTGGGGAAGCAAAAAAATACCAAAGACCATATGTAGGGGCGAACCCACAGATAAGACCTTGGTAATGTAGGGGCAACACTTCATACCAATTGTCACTATCCAGCTCCCCTATTTGCCGGCGAGTTGGTCCCCATTTCCCCTTCACTCCTCACATTACAAATCGGCCTTGTGCCTTATTTGCTCGGTGGGGGAGCAAATAAATACCAAAGACCATATGTAGGGGCGACCCCACAGAAAAGACCTTGGTCAATGTAGGGGCGACCCTTCAGACTAATTGTCACTATCCAACTCCCCTACTCGCCGGGGAGTTGGTCCCCATTTCTCCTTCACTCCTCACATTACAAATCGGCCTTGTGCCTTATTTGGTCGGTGGGGAAGCAAATAAATACCAAAGACCATATGTAGGGGCGACCCCACAGAGAAGACCTCGGTCAATGTAGGGGCAACCCTTCATACCAATTGTCACTATCCAACTCCCCTACTCGCCGGGGAGTTGGTCCCCATTTCTACTTCACTCGTCACATTACAAATCGGCCTTGTGCCTTATTTGGTCGGTGGGGAAGCAAATAAATACCAAAAACAATACGTAGGGGCGACACCACAGATAAGACCTTGGTCAATGTAGGGGCAACCCTTTATACCAATTGTCACTACCCAACTCCCCTACTCGCCAGGGAGTTGTTCCCCATTTCCCCTTCACTCCTCACATTACAAATCGGCCTTGTGCCTAATTTGCTCGGTGGGAAAGCAAATAAATACCAAAGACCATATGTAGGGGCGACCCCACGGATAAGACCTTGGTCAATGTAGGGGCAACCCTTCATACAAATTGTCACTATCCAGCTCCCCTACTCGCCGGGGAGTTGGTCCCAATTTCCCCTTCACTCCTGACATTAAAAATCGGCCTTGTGCCTTATTTGCTCGGTGGGGAAGCAAATAAATACCAAAGACCATATGTAGTGGCGACCCCACGGATAAGACCTTGGTCAATATAGGGGCAACCCTTCATACCCATTGTCACTATCCAGCTCCCCTACTTGTCGGGGAGTTGGTCCCCATTTCCCGTTCACTCCTCACATAAAAAATCGGCCTTTTGCCTAATTTGTTCTGTGGGGAAGCAAATAAATACCAAAGACTATATGTAGGGGCGACCCCACGGATAAGACCTTGGTCAATGTAGGGGCAAACCTTCATACCAATTGTCACTATCCAGCTCCCCTACTCGCCGGGGAGATGGTCCCCATTTCCCCTTCACTCCTCACATTAAAAATCTGCCTTGTGCCTTATTTGCTCGATAGGGAAGCAAATAAATACCAAAGACCATATGTAGGGGCGACCCCACAGAAAAGACCTTGGTCAATGTAGGGGCAACCCTTCATACCAATTGTCACTATCAAGCTCCCCTACTCGCCGGGGAGTTGGTCCCCATTTCCCCTTCACTCCTCACATTACAAATCGGCCTTGTGCCTTATTTGCTCGGTGGGGGAGCAAATAAATACCAAAGAGTATATGTAGGGGCGACCCCACAGAAAAGACCTTGGTCAATGTAGGGGCAACCCTTCAAACCAATTGTCACTATCCAGCTCCCCTACTCGCCGGGGAGTTGGTCCCCATTTCCCCTTCACTCCTCACATTAAAAATCGGCCTTGTGCCTTATTTGCTCGGTGGGGAAGAAAATAAATACCAAAGACCATATGTAGGGGCCACCCCACAGATAAGACCTTGGTCAATGTAGGGGCAACACTTCATACCAATTGTCACTATCCAGCTCCCCTACTCGCCGGGGAGTTGGTCCCCATTTCCCCTTCACTCCTCACATTAAAAATCGGCCTTGTGCCTTATTTGCTCGGTGGGGGAGCAAATAAATACCAAAGACCATATGTAGGGGCGACCCACCAGATAAAATTTTGGTCAATGTAGGGGCAACCCTTCATACCAATTGTCACTATCCAGCTCCCCTACTCGCCGGGGAGTTGGTCCCCATTTCCCCTTCACTCCTCACATTAAAAATCTGCCTTGTGCCTTATTTGCTCGGTGGAGAAGCAAATAAATACCAAAGACCATATGTAGGGGCGACACAACAGATAAGATCTTGGTCAATGTAGGGGAAACCCTTCATACCAATTGTCGTATTCCAGCTCCCCATGTCGCCGGGGAGTGGGTCCCCATTTCCCTGTCACTCCTCAAATTAAAAATCGGCCTTGTGCCTTATTTGCTCGGTGGGGAAGCAAATAAATACCAAAGACCATATGTAGGGGCGACCCCACAGATAAGGCCTTGGTCAATGTAGGGGCAACCCTTCATACCAATTGTCACTATCCAGCTCCCCTACTCGCCGGGGAGTAAGTCCCCAGTTCCCCTTCACTCCTCACATTAAAAATCGGCCTTCTGCCTAATTTGCTCGGTGGGGAAGCAAATAAATACCAAAGACCATATGTGGAGGCGACACCACAGATAAGGCTTTGGTCAATGTAGGGGCAACCCTTCATACCAATTGTCACTATCCAGCTCCCCTACTCCCCGGGGAGTTGGTCCCCATTTCCCCTTCACTCCTCACATTGAAAATCGGCCTTGTGCCTAATTTGCTCGGTTGGGGAGTAAATAAATACCAACATGTGTGGGGCTATCCCCACATATCAGACCTTGGTCAATGTAGGGGCAACCCTTCATACCAATTATCACTATCCAGCTCCCCTACTCGCCGGAGAGTTGGTCCCCATTTCCCCTTCACTCCTCACATTAAAAATCGGCCTTGTGCCTAATTTGCTCGGTGGGGAAGAAAATAAATACCAAAGACACTATGTAGGGGCGACCCCACGTATAAGACCTTGATCAATGTAGGGGCAACCCTTCATACCAATTGTCACTATTAAGCTCCCCTACTCGCCGGGTGTTGGTCCCCATTTCCCTGTCACTCCTCACATTAAAAATCGGCATTGTGCCTTATTTGCTCGGTGGGGAAGCAAATAAATACCAAAGATCATATGTAGGGGCAACCCCACAGATAAGACCTTGGTCAATGTAGGGGCAACCCTTCATACCAATTGTCACTATCCAGCTCCCCTACTCGCCGGGGAGTTGGTCCCCATTTCCCCTTCACTCCTCACATTAAAAATCGGCCTTGTGCCTTATTTGGTCGGTGGGGAAGCAAATAAATACCAAAGACCATATGTGGAGGCGATACAACAGATAAGACTTTGGTCAATGTAGGGGCAACCCTTCATACCAATTGTCACTATCCAGCTCCCCTACTCCCCGGGGAGTTGGTCCCCATTTCCCCTTCTCTCCTCACATTAAAACTCGGACTTGTGCCTAATATGCTAGGTGGGGAAGCAAATAAATACCAAAGACCATATGTAGTTGCGACCCCACAGATAAGACCTTGGTCAATGTAGGGGCAACCCTTCATACCAATTGTAACTATCCAGCTCCCCTACTCGCCGGGGAGTTGGTCCCCATTTCCCCTTCACTCCTCACATTAAACATCTGCCTTGTGCCTTATTTGCTCGGTGGGGGAGTAAATAAATACCAACATATGTGGGGCTATCCCCACATATCAGACCTTGGTCAATGTAGGGGCAACCCTACAAATCAACAGTTACTATCCAGCTCTCATTTCCCACCGATCTTGATCTGGTCACCTTTTCCCTCCCCCTCCCTGTCTCTCCACATTAAAAATCGGCCTTGTGCCTTATTTGCTCGGTGGGGAAGCAAATAAATACCAAAGACCCTATGTAGGGGCGACACCACAGATAAGACCTTGGTCAATGTAGGGGCAACCCTTCATACCAATTGTCACTATCCAGCTCCCCTACTCGCCGGGGAGTTGGTCCCCATTTCCCCTTCACTCCTCATTAAAAATCGGTGTTGTGCCTTATTTGCTCGGTGGGGAAGCAAATAAATACCAAAGACCTTATGTTGGGGTGACCCCAGAGATAAGACCTTGGTCAATGTAGGGGCAACCCTTCATACCAATTGTCACTATCCAGCTCCCCTACTCCCCGGGGAGTTGGTCCCCATTTCCCCTTCACTCCTGACATTAAAAATCGGGCTGGTGCCTAATTTGCTCCTATTTCCAACACATCAGAAGCTGGTCACCTATTCCCTCCCCCTCCCTCTCTCTCCACATTAAAAATCGGCCTTGTGCCTTATTTGCTCCGTGGGGAAGCAAATAAATTCCAAAGACCATGTGTAGGTGCGACCCCACAGATAAGACCTTGGTCAATGTAGGGGCAACCGTTCATACCAATTGTCACTATCCAGCTCCCCTACTCCCCGGGGAGTTGGTCCCCATTTCCCCTTCACTCCTCACATTATAAATCGGCCTTGTGCCTAATTTGCTCGGTGGGGAAGTAAATAAATACTACCATATATGGGGGTATCCCCACATATCAGACCTTGGTCAATGTAGGGGCAACCCTACAAATGAACAGTTACTATCCGGCTCCCATTTCCCACCGATCGGGATCTGGTCACCTTTTCCCTCCCCCTCCCTCTCTCTCCACATTAAAAATCGGCCTTGTGCCTTATTTGCTCGGTGGGGAAGCAAATAAATACCAAAGGCCATCTGTAGGGGCGACCCCACAGATAAGACTTTGGTCAATGTAGGGGCAACCCTTCATACCAATTGTCACTATCCAGCTCCCCTACTCGCTGGGGAGTTGGTCCCCATTTCCCCTGCAGTCCTCACATTATAAATCGGCCTTGTGCCTTATTTGCTCGGTTGGGGAGTAAATAAATACCACCATATGTGGGGGTATCCCCACATATAAGACCTTGGTCAATGTAGGGGCAACCCCTCATACAAATTGTTACTATCCAGCTCCCCTACTCCCCGCGGAGTTGGTCCCCATTTCCCCATCACACCTGACATTAAAAATCGGCCTTGTGCCTTATTTGCGTGGTGGGGGAGCCAATAAATAGCATCTATTCCTGCAAATACTGCAAGCAAAGACCATATGTGGGGGCAATTTCAGATATAAGACCTTGCACAATGTAGGTGTAACCTTCATACCAATTGTCACTATCTAGCTCGCCTACTGCCCGGCGAGAAAATATATATCTGGTCCTCATTTCCCCTTCACTCCTCACTTTAAAAATCGGCCTTGTGCCTAATTTACTTGGTGGGGAGCAAATAAATACCTTGCCTTTTTTCTGTTGTTCTTAGCCTTCGGGCTGGGATGAAAGTGGAGTATCTGTTCCGGCAGATACTGCAAGCAAAGACCATTATAAGACCTTGGTCAATGTAGGGGCAACCCTTCATACCAATTTTTACTATCCAGCTTTCCTACTCCCTGGCCTTATCTGATTCTTACAAGATGACTATACGCCCATTGATGATGGGATCAAAGTGTAGTAACTTTTCCGGCAGATACTGCAAGAAAAAGACCATATGTGGGGGCAACCACACATATAAGACCTTGGTCAATATAGGAGCAACCCTTCACACCAATTGTCACTATCCAGCTCCCCTACTCCCAGGGGAGTTTATCCCCATTTTCCCTTCACTCCTTACATTAAAAATCGGCCTTGTGCCTTATTTGCTCGGTGGGGGAGCAAATAAATACCTTGCCTTTTTTTTGTTATTCTTGGCCTTCGAGCTGGGATCAAAGTGTAGTATCTGTTCTGCAGATAATTTTTACCAGTCAATGGAAGGGAACCCCCCTATACTGGGACAATCATTATTTTTGGTAACCAGAGCACCCTCTTTTTTCCTACTTTTAGGGTAGCTGGTTTTTACCCCACATTTAAAACAGCCTTGTGCCTAATTTGCTTTGGTGGGGAAGCAGATAAATACATTAAATAAATAAAACAGATGGTTTTTTATATGAATATTAATATACACAAAAGAAAAACGAATTTATAGGAGTATATATTTAATATAACATCTAAATCTGGCACACAAGATCGCCATGGACATGGAATATGTGCCTACATTAAAGATGTATTTCCGTGTGGTAGGGATATCTCCAGAGAAGACCCTAATTTACCTTATATGTGCTTCCGGGTTACACTTGCTTACACCACCGCAGTTATATTTGCTCTCTATCACCCCCACAACAGCAGGGTTCCTATCTTTCAGAGAATATCTGAGAAAATTGACCACATCCTATCTGCTCATCCTTTGGCTAGCACTCACATTTACAGTGACTTCAATATCCATAATGTGGAATGGCGCTCCCACTCAAATAAGACAGATGATTAGGGGAGGTCCTTTCATGATTTTGCCATTGCGTATGACCTCACTCAGATTGTTCGTGAACCCACCGGTGTGCCTGATACTACCGGTTAGTATGCAAGCCTTCTAGACCTTTTTCTCACAACTTCCCTTGAGCTATGTTCATGTTCCGTTCTATCTCTCCTGGGATCCTCTGACCACTCCGTTGTATCAGTTAAAATAAAAATGAAATGTAATAAGTCTTAAGACATACCTCTCCACCGTACTGTATATCGGTATTCTATGGCTGACTGGGATAACTTCTGTACATTCATATCTGACCTACCTCTGCATTCCATGTTTATAAAGGATGTGTCCTCTATAGTGTCAGACCTGACCGAATGGTTAATTGTAGACATAGACCGATTCATACCATCCAAAATATTCTAACAAAAACCTAACAGCCAGCCATGGTTCTCCCCAGATGGTGCTGCTGCCATTGTGGACAGAAATCACTTTTTCCATTGCTATCAATGTACTGAGACTAAAGCTACTTTCAGGACTGCCAGCAACCACTGTAAAAGAGTAATAAAAAATGCAAGAGAACTATATGCTCAGTTCGTTAAATCCAAAGTAGCTGAGCAGTGGCTTAGTTCCAACCAGTTTTGGCAAATAGTAAACAGGATCCTGAACAGAGGCGTGCGTTCTATCCCAACCATCATCAATGGACGTGAAGTCATCTTGTCAGAATCAGACAAGGCCAAACTATTTGTCAAGAACGTTGCAGCTAATTCTACCCTATGCGATGAAGGCCATCAACTCCCCATATTTCCTCCTATAACAGACAACACACTATGCAACATACAAATATCTGTGCGTGAGGTCGTCAAGCTAATCAAGAATCAAGACGGCATTCCAATTATTGTGTTGAAAAAGCTTAAACCAGAACTTGCCCCCATACTTACAAAACTGTTTAAGCATTGCCTTAAGGAGAAGTGCTTTCCAACACCCTGGAAAACCTCATCAGTATGCCCTGTATTTAAGAATTCGGGTGATAAGTCATCTCCCTCTCAGTACAGACCAATAAGTCTCCTGTGTGTCATGAGTAAGCTGCTGGAATCCATATAAAATTGAGAAGTAGTCAACCACCTCATCAGAGTGACATGCAATACGGTTTCCGTTCTGCTAGATCTACAGCAAATGTGCTAACGGTTATATCTCAGAGAATTAGTGAATCTCTTGACAAAGGCTTCCTTTCTAGGGCAATTGCTCTTGACATATCAAAGGCTTTCCATAAGGTATGGCATAAGGATCTTCTTCACAAGATTTCCAGCTACGGTATAACTGGAAATGTTTTCTCAATTATTAAATCATTTCTCTCTGATAGGCTCATAAGAGTAATGGTTGATGGGCAGAAATCAGTGGCCCAGAGTATTAATGCTGCAGTCCCTCAGGGGTCCATCCGGGACCCAACTCTCTTCCTGATCTACATCAATGATCTCCCAAAACACATACTTAAATCATTCGTTGACATCTATGATGACACGACCATCTATTGCAACACATCTAAGGCCGTAAATTACAAAGTTCTCTCTGATTCTCTCTCCTCTGATCTTGAGTGCATGGTACAGTGGGGTAAGAGGTGGCTGGTTAGGGCAGAAGATCAATATATTTTGCTATAAGAGGGCCAAACAGATTGACAGGAAATCTCTTGCAGCAATCAAAGTAAAAAGAATGAAGGAACAGCTAGACAGACTGTTTGATATATCTTCTTGTAGCTGTAAACTTTCTGTCTTGCGATGTGATGACTTTGCAGTAAAGTGCAAGACTGAAAATTGTCAAACAAGGCACATAGTCTGCACTTGTCCTCCTAACAAGAAGGTAAAATTAATTCTATAGATTCACCTGCAATTATGTTCCTTTTTTGTGAAAAATAAAATAATATATTGTTATTTATTATGTAATCTGGCTCTATTATAAAACATGCAAATTTTCCAATTTTCAGGTTCCACTAGAAAAACTGCCATTTACAGCAATTTTTGATGGAACAACAAAAAGCCTAACAACATTTACTGGTCCTTTGGGGAAACTTTCTATCAATAATTATGAAGATTTGCCTCAAGTAGAATTCTAAAAAATTAGTGTCCCTCCCGATCATTATTATCTGACAGCAGAAGAAACAAATAATTTAAGTGTGAAAATGTTGAGTATGCTGTTGCCATTTCTTTTGGAGAAGTTAACTTAGAAAATTGGGCCCTTGAATCAAGGCTAACATAAGCCACAAGGTTAATGTGTTTATGGACCAGAGGTGTCTATCCTCAAATACTTTGAGAAATTAAGCATTTTGGTCAAATTTATCATCCAAGTGTATGCAGTTAGTTGGTTTGAGATCTAAACCAACAATATTTTTTTAACCAGCAACAGTATCTTTTAATATGATTCAGAGAACAAAACAGTTAACTGAAATCCAATTTACTGTTTTAAACTGTTCAAAATATAGTGTTTTTGCACTACTTCCGAAAAATATAATATAGATGCTAAACTCAGATGAATTGGATGTGAGAGACGAGGGCATTCAAACGATTTTGTCCATTAGGTAAATAAATATTTATCCATTAAATTTTATTAGTTTTATTAATTTACCCAAACAATAATTAGTTTTATTCATATTGCATTGCAAAAATATAAAAAATAAGTGTTTTCAAATAATTGTTTTTTGTTGTTGTTTTTTCCAGAAATAGTCAACAACTCAAAAAAAAAAAAAGATGAAAAAGACTGCTGCTATCAATTTTGCAGCCACACATTTGTCAAATTTAATTGATTTTTCTCAAAAAGTTGTATATGGGCAGGAAGCAAGACATAGACACATTATTACAAAGTCATCGTGCCAGAAAATTAGACCTTCATTTTCCTCAAAAGAAAATTATACAGAACAATTTAGTTCTATTATAAGTTTATATTATTGTCTCTAATAAAAAAAATAAAATACATGGTTTTGTAACTTGTATCAAGTTATTATATTGTGTAATACATCTTCACATATATTTTTGAATTGTGAAATTTAAAAGATTTAGTTGCTAATTAGCTTTTTTTTACAATTTTTGTTTAATCAATGCAGCAAAAGTTTAGATATTTTGCTAGTTGTGATTCATAATTAAAATTCATGTATTTATTTTTCTTTCAATGTATTTCATATAAATATATCAATTTTAATTGGATTTTTTATAAAAAATAGTGAAATTTCAAAGTCAATGTTGTGAAAAATGCTATGAAAATGAAGGATTTCTCAGCATTTTTCTACACGATGTTTAAAATTAAATGCTCAATTTTCTGTTCAAGATGAGAATCTAATTTTTGGTATATGTTCTTATCACATCAAATCCCAACTATCATCATCAGTGCCATGTTGATTTTCTGAAAAAAGTTGCAAATCGACCTGCCCTATTGGCCCAATACCCAGACGTTAGAGGAAAAACTAACCTGGCTCAAGCACAACACCGGGTTGTCACTGCCAAATCACCCAAACTATAATGAATTAGAAGCCACAGCGAACCTTCTCATTAAATATGCCGACGTAATTGGCACAGAGAATAACAAGAGCACATTCATCTGAACCATCCGGATACCAAACGACAGCCGATCTCGCAGCCAGAAACAACACCCGATCGCTCAAGCTCTGGAAGCAGATGTAGATGTTGAAATCAAACTCATGGTGAATGAGGGCATCATCGAGAAATGTACAGACCCGAGAGGCTTTAACAGTCCGGTGTTTGCCGACCGCAAGAAGAATGGATCGATCTGCGTGGTCGCTAATTTCAAAAGAACACTCAATAAAGTGTTAGTCGATCTTGATCCCGACCCGATACCAAGAATGGACCATCTATTTAACAAGATTGGCAAAGGCAATACATATTTCCCTTCCCTGGACCTGCGTAGTGGTTACTGGCAAACTGGACCGACACAAAACGGCATTTACATGAAAGGATCAATGCTACCAGTACACTCCTGGCCTTCGGTCTTACCTCTGCTGGGCAGATATTTTCTCATTACGTAGCAGAAGCATTGGCCATGATTATGTCACATGATAACATTTCGGCATACATCGACGACAACTTGGTTCATGCAAGGACATTTAACGAATGCATACGTGCTCTGAAGCAGCTCTTTACCACCCTCCGAGACTTTGGACTCAGATTAAACCCTGACAAATGCTCCTTCTTCACATCAGAGGCAAAGTTCCTCGGACAGATCGAGAACAGTGAAGGTTTCAAGCCCGATTCTGAATACTTTCGGGCAATCAGAGAAATGCAACCTCCAACGTCAAAAAAGGAGTTACCAAGCCTCATCGGCTGATTAGTATGGATTAGACAGTTCTTGAAGACACGTTTACAGGAACAAATTAACTCGAACACATTTTCAAAACTAATGGCTCCCATACACGATCTCAACAAGAGGCACCTGGACAGAAACCGCTGATAGAGCTTTCAGAAAGATCAAAGAACGACTATCCTCGCCACCCGTCATTTCATTACCGGACTTCTCCAAACTTTTCACCCTCGCATGTGGAGTGATTTTGATGCAAGAAGCTGACAACAGGAAGAAAAGCATCATAGCGGTCGCTTCCCAAACATTTAACTCTACAGAACGGAACTGGTCTACGACGGAATGAAAGGCATACGCGGTAAAATGGGCTATAACAAAATTCGATTATTTCCTGTGTAACCGCCCCTTCGTTATTTTCACTGACCATCGATCGTTGACATATCTGGACCAGAGAGAGTTCAACAATGCCAAAATATGCAGATGGTGAGAGGAAATCTCATTCTCATGTTCGTCTTAGAATACATCGAAGGCGAATCAAACATATGGGCAGACATGCTCAGCAGAGGTTACGGACAGAAGAAAATCAAAACTCCACGCGACCCAACCCCAGTAGGTTGGACATTCGAGTTAGGTGATTCGAAACTATGCATATGCATTCCATCATGGTGTCTCGGTGAGTTTAATGGTCTACAGCTCATGACACACCACAGAACACACGCACCCAAAAGCGTGTCAGCAATGCATTCTCCGCATTCCACTCTTCATCCTCCATTCCCACTGACAGGGATTGCAACCACCTGAGCATCGCAAACGAACAACAAAGGGACGATGCCCTAGCAAAGATCATCAGCTCTCTCCAATCACTCAGGTCAAGTGAACCACATATCAATCCCGCCGACCACCGAGCTGCGTTCTTCAAAAAGCACTCACAGCATATTTTTCTGGAACCAGGCACCTCTGTTCTGATGATAAGACACAGCAAAAACTCCCCCAAGCTGGTTGTACCATATAAACTCTGCGTCAGATACCTCTCCCAAGCACACGAGGGCAACAACCACTCAGGCATCACACGCATGCAAGAGCTCATGTCTGGCTGTTGGTGGGAATTCAAAAACCATGACATTAAGGCCTATGTTAACTCCTGCAACACATGCACGAAATGCAAAGGGAACTACAGCAGGCTCACCTACTGGCCAATCGGTCATGGCAAATGGGAACAGAGACCGTTCAAAGTCATCTATATGGACTTTGTGACAATGCCAAACTCAAACGGGATGCGATACATCCTGACCATTTTGGACAGTTTCAGCCGACACTTCATGGCCATACCATGTGCAAGGAACTGCGCCATTGATGCCGCCCACGGATTGTATCAGTTCTTCCTTCAGCATAGGGAAATCCCTCGCATAGTATCCTTGGACCGAGGCACACACTTCACAGGAGAAGTCTATAGACAGTTCTGTAACCAAATGTCCATTACGCAAGAACTCCATTGCCCTTGGCGACCACAAAGTTCAGGAAACATCGAACGTCAACATCGCACAATGAAGAATGCCCTATACATGCTGTGTGAAGACAGAGGCTATGAATGGACAGACGTTCTTAAATCCGTCGTCTCATCTATGAACGCTACTATCAACAATGTCACCGGCGTCTCTCCCCATTACGCAATCACTGGTCGTCACCCAAACATTGGCCTACCTACGCTTCATAGAAAAGAAGTCAGAGGTGACGACCCGAGAGCTTACAGCATGAAGATCAACACCCTATTGAAACAGGTTCACCACTGCGTCGCCCTGGCCAATGATGAGGCTGACCACAAACTTGAGTGGGATGTACATCGCCCCACTGATAAGGACTCGATACAGGTGGGCGACAAGGTCTTACTCCATCGACCACAATCAGCAGTGGCCCAGGGATCTTATCTGTCCTGGGTGGGAAATTTCACAGTCACAAAATCATATGATGTGATGTGCCAGGTACGAAACAAAAAGAGCGATACAGCCTGGGTCCACTGTGCACATATCAGATGCTTGGCCCCTCGACCGCCACACCTATGCAGCAGGATCCCACTCCCTCCACCATGTACCAACCACCAAGATCATACCCCCACAACAGGCATCAAACGACCCTACACTAGTTCATCCTACAAACTCACAGGAAGTCAATACGGACTGAATTCAACCTCCAGTGAGAATAACAAGGGGACAAGTCCCCGCGCGTTTCAGAGACTTTATCATGTAAATATGATCGAGATCTGGAGGAGCATTGTTATATTGCATATCCCTCCATATTTTCATGAATAAACCGGAAACCAGCAATGGCGACGCTAGGACAAATCTGTTCATCGGTACAACGCAAATGAACACAATAAATACACATGACAACTTCAAATCTCATTTCTTTAGATACACACATCATTAGAATAACTCACACCTTAATTCAACAAAGAAAACCGCCAGAGAAAGCCGCACAGCAAAAGAAAAAAACAAAATACAAAACACAAACATCACAGTAAACGCAACTCCTAAGCATATAAACACCAATATATAATTCACAAAACATTGCGACTTCACAACACCGACAATTTTATCAGCTTGAAATCGATATAGCACATGCACAAATACACCAAACAGAAAATTCTCTACAACTCATTAAAGCACGAAAAAATAAACACAATCAAAAAGTGAAACTCAAGCCAGCAACAAAAAAATAACAGTGACTACTACTACTACGTTCGCTTCATGACTATAAAACACAAGCCCTTTTCGACAACAGACAGATCAGTCCTAGCGTGGTGCACTGTGAACTCGCTCCGTCTTCAACCAGCATCTGACCTCTCGCCAGCGACATCAGACACAGCCGGCATCGCCTACCGCTACCATCTCACCCACGATCCTGATACAAGCCCCTTTCCTTCTTCGGCTGATACCAAATCATCACCCTGTGCTAAGCGACATCAGCTAACAAGGACCGCCGCACACGCTAAGCCACATTTCTGCCATCACCGCCCTGCACCCAACCGAACCCAAAGAAACTTTGATCGTTGACGAGTTTATCTCAAGCCCGACCAGCCATCATAACGACGCCGCCTTAAATCTCTGATTTGGTGAGAAATATAATATATATATATTTAACCTTAACTCGGTTGTCTGTATTTTTCTTGCAACCATACGTTTGTTTATTTCATTTGTTTAGTAGACCCCCTGTCTGTGGCAACGGATTTACCACACCAGCAAAGATAAAAAAATTTTAAAACCTCTGCTGGATAGGGGGGAAAAATGTTAATGTCTCCTCTAATTTCCCGGACCCCCCCCACTGCTAACAACTTTTGTCAGGCTTCCAGAGGCCTGCAAGACCAACGTGTGGACAATGCTGGAGGCCGCTGAAGAGGCTGTTCACATTAGAAAAAAATGACCCTCCCCTGGACGAACTGTCAAAACAATGCAAGGGAAGGGTCCCAGTGTTGGTTCATTCGTCACTTTATAGGGTCCTGGAATTGACTTTTCCTTTAGACGTCAGCGGCATTGTGAGAGAAGGTCAAGACATGAAAAACCTTACCACCTTGAGCATTGCATACAATGTCGGCGTCCTTTTCCCAACTGACTTCGGAGCTGAGTGTGACACACCTTAAGGTAGGTACCATAGCTTTGAATTTGGCTAGTCTGAATGCAAGGGGCTTGAGATCATCATGCCGTGTGGCTCGCCTCTGGCACAACCTCTTATTCCTGGGAGTGGATATGGCTGCTATTCAGGAGACGCATTTCGTTTCTTCTGTGGACTGTCAGGGGCTGGCCCGAGATTTTGAGGTTTTCTCAGCATATGGCAGCCCGTGGGGGAAGGGAGTCTCCTTGCTAGTTAAGATCAGTTAAGAGTCTAATTAAAAAGGCATTAGTGGGGGGGGGTTACCAGGAGTAAGGGGTGGTTAGGTTTCAAAGCCAAGATCAGAAGCTTCTCCGACAAGTATGCCCAGTGCCTTGCACTAGATAAGGCCAAGACGAAACTAGCCCGGGCTACAGGGAAGGGTGATAGGTTTAGTCAGGAACTAGCTAAGCAGGACCTTCTACGCGAGACTAGCAAGTGTTACGAAGGCCAAGTAGCTAGGCTTAGAAAGATAGGCAACGAAGCAGTCAATTCTGATGCAGACGTGTGCCGTGAGGTTTCTAGGCATGGCTCGGACAAATACATTGCAAAAGTCAGATGTCTGGATGGATGCACCCTGGAATCAACTCCGTTGATCTGGAAGGGGTTTTGAGAACATTTTGATGAGCATTTTACGCAGCAGCCTGATCTTCTGGTCCTTGAGTTTAGTGACTATTTGGCTGACTCTCCCCGCCTCGAGGTGGCTAGAGCAGCTAGTTGCGAGGACCGGGTGATGCAGTGGGAGGTCTTTACTGCGCTAAAGCAGGTCAGCTGTAACAGATCTCCGGGACTCGATGGTCTGCCATTTGAGGCTGCCGCCCATGTTTCTGCCTCTTCTGACGGATGTGATCAACCATTGGTTTTCTCAGGGATCCATCCCAGGGCAAGTCACCAAGGGAGTGATCACATTGCTGAAGAAAGGTGACGGTCATGGAGGGGAAAATTTAGACGACTACAGGCCCATAACTCTGCTCAACACAGAGTTGAAGATTTTGGCCAAGGTCCTGTCGAATCGGCTACAGTTTGTTATTGGCGAGTTGGTTGAGCTGAAACAGAACTACGCTGTGAAGGGTAGATCGATTCAGAACAACTTGCACCTGATCCGCACGATCATAGAGGAGGGAATAGATGACGATATGGAAGCCGTGTTGATCAATTTAGATCAGTCCAAGATGTTCGATAGGGTCAACCATTGTTTCCTGGCATCTGTCTTAGAGGCCGCCGGTTTTAAACCGGACTTCTGCAAGTGGATCTCTGTGATGTATCAACAGCCCACAGCTGCCATGCAAGTCAATGGAAAGTGCTCGAAACCCTTTGTTATCTCTCAGTCGGTTCGTCAGGGTTGTCTGCTGTCACTCCTGCTTTACGTACTGGCCTTAGAGCCTCTGCTCTACAAGCTGAGACAAATTCAGAGAGGCAAATTCAGCCCTGCACGGAATGGCTCTGCCTAGCGGCTCAGCTGCCAATGTATCCGCGTTTGCCGATGATGTCACAGTCTTTGTGTTGAGCTTCAGAAACATGAAGATCATGTCAGAGGCGCTCGCATGGTACGAAAGAATCACAGGAGCCAAGATAAACCGCAGTAAGTCGGTCGGACTGGGGTTGATCACCTGGAGTGGCAACGCAAACCTCCCGGTGCCTTTCAGCTGGACAGATGGCCCGGTTTGGATCCTCAGTGTGTGGTTCGGACTGGGTCTCCAGCTTGATAAAAATTGGTCGGAGGTATGATCAAAGGTGGAGGCTGCGATCAACTCGTGGCTTCCTAAGAAACTTTCCTTAAAGGGTAGAGCCGAGGTGTGTGCCACATATGTCTTCCCTCTCATCCTTTACCAACTGGCTATACTTCTCCTGCCTGCACCAAACCTAAAGGCTCTTGTCGAACTCTTGTCTTTGCTCCTTTGGGACAGAGGAAGACACTAGGTTAGCAGACAGGTCTGCATTCAACGTCTGTGTGAGGGAGGTTTGGGAATGTGTCATTGAGACGCCAAGAGGCTGGCCTTCAAGAGGAGCAACCATGGCACCCCGCGATTACTGCCGCCTTTCCCGACTTCATTCTCGCCCCTCTATTGAGAGTCGTTGCAGGCTGCAGGGAGATTAAGCCTTCCTTAAAGAGTGCCGAGCAATGCTAAAACAACTACCAAGGTCCAGCGACCTTGTGACTGCTTACCCGTAGGGAACTTCACAGGGATCTAGTAAGGGAGGCCGCCGCCGACCCATTATGTGCGCATTTAGGTTGGCAACAGAGTAAGATCCACTCCATGTGGAATTGGGCGCCAGGTTCGAGTCATCTGAGTAATTCGGAGTTCTGTCTGACCTGGCGATTGGCCCGAAATGCACTTCCACTTAACAACATACAATGCAGTTCTAGTTTTTTGGAGTCACCTACTTGTCCCCATTGTGGAACAACAGCCGTAGAGATGACTGATCATGCTTTCTTCGATTACAGCAAACTCCACCAGTACTGATCATATGTCAGTGATGTGACTGCTTGCATCGATCCCGAGCAACCTCGCCCGATTACCGTATCCAATGTCGTTGACAATGTGAGGCCGCCGTGGGACAGAGAAAGACAAATGGTCTACATTATGATCCAGGCCGTGGCGAGAATGGTGATTTGGACGTCGCGTCTGCAAGGTGGCCAGGGGGTGTTGTCTTTTTCTGATCAGGATCTGATCGCTTTCTTTAAACACCAACTACGGGTGAAGATCAGATGTGATAGGAGAAGGCTGCATCACACGGCAATTGATACATGTAGCAAGTCTGTGTGTACGAAAAGAAGCCAAATTTCAATATGTGTTCCCCGCCTAGGTGTGGAACGCACAGTTCCGTCAAGTATAATTTTATCTTTAGCCTCTTAGCTAGCTGAGTGAGTGCCCCCCCCCCGATTAGGAAGGCTCCAAGATCTCCACCCCCACCTACTTGCAATTTTTTCTTTTCGCCCCTCTCTATAAATTTCACCCATCTTGGAGAGAAAAAAATCAATCACTAATCCCCCCCCCCGCCTGCTCCCACCCCCAAAATTTTCTTTTCTCCATTTCATCCCATCTAGAAAGCATCCCCACTTAGAGACTGGCTTGCAGGAGTTCAGGTTCCTTTGCAAACCAAAGTGTAACGGGCAGTCTATCAACTAGACGGGGTTGGGAGGGCCCTACTCACCACTACTGGTATTTTTTTTTCTTCCCCCGCCCTCGACACAAATGAATTATTGTATTACCTTCATTGCTATCTTTTTGTTTTTACACGCTAATAACAAATGTTTTAAATAATTGGGTGCTAAATAAAACTTCCTCAAGTACGAATGTGGTATTATGTCAATGCGGATAAGACAAAGTTTATTACTTTCAATCTGGATAAGACAAAGTTTATTACTTTCACTGCGGATAAGACAAAGATTATTACTTCATATGCGGATAAGACAAAGTTTAGTACTTTCAATGAATATAAGACACAGTTCATGGCTTTCAATGCGGATAAGACAAAGTTTATTGCTTTCAATCTGGATAAGACAAAGTTTATTACTTTCAATGCGGATAAGACAAAGTTTATTACTTTCAATGCGGATAAGACAAAGTTTATGACTTTCAATGCGGATAAGACAAATTCTTTACCTTCTTCGTGGATAAGACACAGTTTATTACTTTCAATGCGGATAAGACAAAGTTTATGACTTTCAATGCGAATAAGACAAAGTTTATTACTTTCAATGCGGATAAGACAAAGTTTATTACTTTCAATGTGGATAAGACAAAGTTTTTTACTTTCAATGCGGATAAGAAAAAGTTTATTAATTTCAATGTTTATAAGACAAAGTTTATTACTTTCAATGCGGATAAGACAAAGTTTATTACTTTCAATGCGGATAAGAAAAAGTTTATTACTTTCAATACGGATAAGACAAAGTTTATTACTTTCAATGCGGATAAGACAAAGTTTATGACTTTCAATGTGGATAAGACAAAGTTTATTATTTTCAATGTGGATAAGACAAAGTTTATTACTTTCAATGCGGATAAGACAAAGTTCATTACTTTCAATGTGGATAAGACAAAGTTTATTACTTTCAATGCGGATAAGACAAAGTTTATGACTTTTAATGTGGAAAAGGCAAAGTTCATTACTTTCAATGCGGATAAGACAAAGTTCATTACTTTCAATGCGGATAAGACAAAGATTATTACTTTATATGCGGATAAGACAAAGTTTAGTACTTTCAATGTGGATAAGACAAAGTTTATTACTTTCAATGCGGATAAGAAAAAGTTTATTACTTTCAATGTTTATGACTTTCAATGTTTCAAAAGTTTATTACTTTCAAAGTTTAAGACTTTCAATGTGGATAAGAAAAGTTTATTACTTTCCATGCGGATAAGACAAAGTTTATGACTTTCAATGCGGATAAGACAAAGTTTATTACTTCCAATGAGGATAAGAAAAAGTTTATTACTTTCAATGCGGATAAGACAAAGTTTATGACTTTCAATGCATATAAGAATAGTTTATTACTTTCAATGTGGATAACACAAAGTTTATTACTTTCAATGCGGATAAGACAAAGTTCATTACTTGCAATGTGGATAAGACAAAGTTTATTACTTTCAATGCGGATAAGACAAAGTTTATGACTTTCAATGCGGATAAGACAAAGTTTATTACTTTCAATGCGGATAAGACAAAGTTTATTACTTTCAATGTTGATAAGACAAAGTTAATTACTTTCAATGCGGATAAGACAAAGTTTATTACTTTCAATGCGGATAAGACAAAGTTTATGACTTTCAATGCGGATAAGACAAAGTTCTTTATTTCTTCGTTGATAAGACAAAGTTTATTACTTTCAATGCGGATAAGACAAAGTTTATGACTTTCAATGTGGATAAGACATAGTTGATTATTTTCAATGTTGATAAGACAAAGTTTATGACTTTCAATACGGATAAGACAAAGTTTATGACTTTAATGCAGATAAGACAAAGTTTAGTACTTTCAATGAGGATAAGACAAAGTTTATGGCTGTCAATGCGGATAAGACAAAGTTTATACTTTTCAATCTGGATAAGACAAAGTTTATTACTTTCACTGCGGATAAGACAAAGTTTATTACTTTCAATGCGGATAAGACAAAGTTTAGTACTTTCAATGAATATAAGACAAAGTTCATGGCTTTCAATGCGGATAAGACAAAGTTTATTACTTTCAATGTGGATAAGACAAAGGTTGTTACTTTCAATGCGGATAAGACAAAGTGTATTACTTTCAATGCGGATAAGACAAAGTTTATGACTTTCAATGCGGATAAGACAAATTCTTTACCTTCTTCGTGGATAAGACACAGTTTATTACTTTCAATGCGGATAAGACAAAGTTTATGACTTTCAATGCAGATAAGACAAAGTTTATTATTTTCAATGTTAATAAGACAAAGTTTATTACTTTCAATGCGGGTAAGACAAAGTTTATTACTTTCAATGCGGATAAGACAAAGTTTATTACTTTCAATGTGGATAAGACAAAGTTTTTTACTTTCAATGCGGATAAGAAAAAGTTTATTAATTTCAATGTTTATAAGACAAAGTTTATTACTTTCAATGCGGATAAGACAAAGTTTATTACTTTCAATGCGGATAAGAAAAAGTTCATTACTTTCAATGCGGATAAGACAAAGTTTATTACTTTCAATGCGGATAAGACAAAGTTTATGACTTTCAATGTGGATAAGACAAAGTTTATTATTTTCAATGTGGATAAGACAAAGTTTATTACTTTCAATGCGGATAAGACAAAGTTCATTACTTTCAATGTGGATAAGACAAAGTTTATTACTTTCAATACGAATAAGACAAAGGTTATGACTTTCAATGTGGATAAGACAAAGTTCATTACTTTCAATGCGGATAAGACAAAGTTTATGACTTTCAATGCGGATAAGACAAAGTTTATGACATTCAATGTGGATAAGACAAAGTTTATTATTTTCAATGTGGATAAGACAAAGTTTATTACTTTCAATGCGGATAAGAAAAAGTTTATTACTTTCAATGTTTATAAGACAAAGTTTATGACTTTCCATGTGGATAAGAAATGTTTATTACTTTCCATGCGGATAAGACAAAGTTTATGACTTTCAATGCGGATAAGACAAAGTTTATTACTTCCAATGAGGATAAGAAAAAGTTTATTACTTTCAATGCGGATAAGACAAAGTTTATGACTTTCAATGCGGATGAGAATAGTTTATTACTTTCAATGTGGATAACACAAAGTTTATTACTTTCAATGCGGATAAGACAAAGTTCATTACTTGCAATGTGGATAATACAAAGTTTATTACTTTCAATGCGGATAAGACAAAGTTTATGACTTTCAATGTGGATAAGACATAGTTTATTATTTTCAATGCGGATAAGACAAAGTTTATTACTTTCATTGCGGATAAGACAAAGTTTATGACTTCAATGCAGATAAGACAAATTTTAGTACTTTCAATGAGGATAAGACAAATTTTATGGCTGTCAATGCGGATAAGACAAAGTTTATTACTTTCCCTGCGGATAAGACAAAGTTTAGTACTTTCAATGAATATAAGACAAAGTGTATGGCTTTCAATGCGGATGAGACAAAGTTTATTACTTTACATCTGGATAAGACAAAGTTTATTACTTTCAATGCGGATAAGACAAAGTTCATTACTTTCAATGCGGATAAGACAATGTTTATTACTTTCGATGCGGATAAGACAAAGTTTATTACTTTCAATATTGATAAGACAAAGTTCATTACTTTCAATGCGGATAAGACAAAGTTTATGACTTTCAATGCGGATAAGACAAAGGTCATTACTTTCTTTGTGGATAAGACAAAGTTTATTACTTTCAATGCGGATAAGACAAAGTTTATGACTTTCAATGCAGATAAGACAAAATTTAGTACTTTCAATGAGGATAAGACAAAGTTTATGGCTTTCAATGCGGATAAGACAAAGTTCTTTACTTGCTTCGTGGATAAGACAAAGTTTATTACTTTCAATGCGGATAAGACCAAGTTTATGACTTTCAATGTGGATAAGACAAAGTTAATTATTTTGAATGTTGATAAGACAAAGTTTATTACTTTCAATGCGGATAAGACAAAGTTTATGACTTTCAATGCAGATAAGACAAAGTTTAGGACTTTCAATGAGGATAAGACAAAGTGTATTGCTGTCAATGCGGATAAGACAAAGTTTATTACTTTCAATCTGGATAAGACAAAGTTCATTACTTTCACTGCGGATAAGACAAAGTTTATTACTTTATATGCGGATAAGACTAAGTTTAGTACTTTCAATGAGGATAAGACAAAGTTTATGGCTTTCAATGCGGATAAGACAAAGTTTATTACTTTCAATCTGGATAAGACAAAGTTTATTACTTTCAATGCGGATAAGACCAAGTGTATTACTTTCAATGCGGATAAGACAAAGTTTATGATTTTCAATGCGGATAGGACAAATTCTTTACCTTCTTCGTGGATAAGACACAGTTTATTACTTTCAATGCGGATAAGACAAAGTTTATGGCTTTCAATGCGGATAAGACAAAGTTTATTATTTTCAATGTTAATAAGACAAAGTTTATTACTTTCAATGCGGGTAAGACAAAGTTTATTACTTTCAATGCGGATAAGACAAAGTTTATTCCTTTCAATGTGGATAAGACAAAGTTTTTTACTTTCAATGCGGATAAGAAAAAGTTTATTAATTTCAATGTTTATAAGACAAAGTTTATTACTTTCAATGCGGATAAGACAAAGTTTATTACTTTCAATGCGGATAAGACAAAGTTCATTACTTTCAATGCGGATCAGACAAAGTTTATTACTTTTAATGCGGATAAGACAAAGTTCATTACTTTCAATGCTGATAAGGCAAAGTTTATGGCTTTCAATGAGGATAAGACAAAGTTTATTCCTTTCCATCTAGATAAGACAAAGTTTATTACTTTCAATGCGGATAAGACAAAGTTTATTACTTTCAATGCGGATAAGACAAAGTTTATTACTTTCAATGCGAATAAGACAAAGTTTATAGCTTTCAATGCGGATAAAACAAAGTTTGTTACTTTCAATGCGGATAAGACAAAGTTTAGTACTTTCAATGCGGATAAGACAAAGTTTATTACTTCCATTCCGGATGAGACAAAGTTTAATACTTTCGATGCGGATAAGACAAAGTTTATGACTTTCAATGCGGATAAGACAAAGTTCTCTACTTTCTTCGTGGATAAGACAAAGTTTATTACTTTCAATGCGGATAAGACAAAGTTTATGACTTTCAATGTTTATAAGACAAAGTTTATTACTTTCAATGCGGATAAGACAAAGTTTATTACTTTCAATGCGGATAAGACAAAGTTTATTACTTTCAATGCGGATAAGACAAAGTTCATTACTTTCAATGCGGATAAGACAAAGTTTATTACTTTCAATGCGGGTAAGACAAAGTTTATGACTTTCAATGTTGATAAGACAAAGTTCATTACTTTCAATGCGGATAA
The DNA here is from genome assembly GCF_053919585.1 of Euprymna scolopes. NCBI lineage: Eukaryota > Metazoa > Mollusca > Cephalopoda > Sepiida > Sepiolidae > Euprymna > Euprymna scolopes. The sequence goes on from NC_136484.1 coordinate 81,962,058, forward strand.
GACAAAGTTTATTACTTTCAATGCGGATAAAACAAAGTTTATGATTTCAATGCGGATAAGACAAAGTTCATTACTTTCTTTGTGGATAAGACAAAGTTTATTACTTTCAATGCGGATAAGACAAAGTTTATGACTTTCAATGCGGATTAGACAAAGTTTATTACTTCCAATGAGGATAAGAAAAAGTTTATGACTTTCAATGCGGATAAGAAAAGTTTATTACTTTCAATGTGGATAAGACAAAGTTTATTACTTTCAATGCGGATAAGACAAAGTTCATTACTTTCAATGTGGATAAGACAAAGTTTATTACTTTCAATGCGGATAAGACAAAGTTTATGACTTTCAATGTGGATAAGACAAAGTGTATTACTTTCAATGCGGATAAGACAAAGTTTATTACTTTCAATGCGGATAAGACAAAGTTCATTACTTTCAATGCGGATAAGACAAAGTTTATTACTTTCAATGCGGATAAGACAAAGTTTATTACTTTCAATGTTGATAAGACAAAGTTCATTACTTTCAATGCGGATAAGACAAAGTTTATGACTTTCAATGCAGATAAGAAAAGGTTTATGACTTTCAATGTGGATAAGACAAAGTTCATTACTTTCGATGTGGATAAGACAAAGTTTATTACTTTCAATGCGGATAAGAAAAAGTTTATGACTTTCAATGTGGATAAGACAAAGTTTATTACTTTCAATGATGATAAGACAAAGTTTATGGCTTTAAATGCGGATAAGACAAAGTTTATTACTTTCGATCTGGATAAGACAAAGTTTATTACTTTCAATGCAGATAAGACAAAGTTTATTACTTTCTTTGTGGATAACCCAAAGTTCATTACTTTCAATGCAGATAAGAAAAAGTTTATTACTTTCAATGTGGATAAGACAATGTTTATGACTTTCAATGCGGATAAGACAAAGTTTATGACTTTCAATGCGGATCAGAAAAGTTTATTACTTTCAATGTGGATAAGACAAAGTTTATTACTTTCAATGCGGATAAGACAAAGTTTATTACTTTCAATGTGGATAAGACAAAGTTTATTACTTTCAATGCGGATAAGACAAAGTTTATGACTTTCAAAGTAAATAAGACAAAGTTCATTACTTTCACTGCGGATAAGACAAAGTTCATTCCTTTCAATGCGGATAAGACAAAGTTTATTATTTTCAAAGTGGATAAGACAAAGTTTATGACTTTCAATGCGGATAAGAAAAAGTTAATTACTTTCAATAATTATGAGACAAAGTTTATGACTTTCAATGTGGACAAGAAAAGTTTATGACTTTCAATGTCAATAAGAAAAGTTTATTGCTTTCAATGCGGATAAGACAAAGTTTATTACTTTCAAGGAGGATAAGACAAAGTTTATAACTTTCAATGCGGATAAGACAAAGTTTATTACTTTCAATGTTGATAAGACAAAGTTTATGACTTTCAATGTGGATAAGACAAAGTTTATGACTTTCAATGCGGATAAGAAAAGTTTATTACTTTCAATGTGAATAAGAAAAAGTTTATTACTTTCAATGCGGATAAGACAAAGTTTATGACTTTTAATGTTGATAAGACAAAGTTTATTATTTTCAATGTGGATAAGACAAAGTTTATTACTTTCAACGCGGATAAGAAAAAGTTTATTACTTTCAATGTTTATAAGACAAAGTTTATGACTTTCAATGTTGATAAGAAAAGTTTATTACTTTCAATGCGGATAAGACAAAGTTTATGACTTCCAATGCGGATAAGACAAAGTTTATTACTTTCAATGAGGATAAGAAAAATTTTATTACTTTCAATGCGGATAAGACAAAGTCTATGACTTACAATGCGGATAAGAAAAGTTTATTACTTTCAATGTGGATAAGACAAAGTTTATTACTTTCAATGCGGATAAGACAAAGTTCATTACTTTCAATGTGGATAAGACAAAGTTTATTACTTTCAATGCGGATAAGACAAAGTTTATGACTTTCAATGTGGATAAGACAAAGTTTATTACTTTCAATGCGGATAAGACAAAGTTCATTACTTTCAATGCGGATAAGACAAAGTTTATTACTTTCAATGCGGGTAAGACAAAGTTTATGACTTTCAATGTTGATAAGACAAAGTTCATTACTTTCAATGCGGATAAGACAAAGTTTATTACTTTCAATGCGGATAAAACAAAGTTTATGATTTCAATGCGGATAAGACAAAGTTCATTACTTTCTTTGTGGATAAGACAAAGTTTATTACTTTCAATGCGGATAAGACAAAGTTTATGACTTTCAATGCAGATAAGACAAAGTTGATGACTTGCAATGTGGATAAGACAAAGTTCTTTACTTTTAATGTGGATAAGACAAAGGTTATTACTTTCAATGCGGATAAGACAAAGTTTATGACTTTCAATGTGGATTAGACAAAGTTCATTACTTACAATGCGGATAAGACAAAGTTTATTACTTTCAATGCGGATAAGACAAAGTTCATTACTTTCAATGCGGATAAGACAAAGTTTATGGCTTTCAATGCGGATAAGACAAAGTTTAGTACTTTAAATGTGGATAAGACAAAGTTTATTACTTTCAATGCGGATAAGACAAAGTTTATTACTTTCAATGCGGATAAGACAAAGTTTATTACTTTCAATGCGGATGAGACAAAGTTTATTACTTTCAATGTGAATAAGACAAAGTTTATGACTTTCAATGTGGATGAGAAAAAGTTTAGTACTTTCAATGCGGATAAGACAAAGTTTATGACTTTCAATGTTGATAAGACAAAGTTCATTACTTTCTTTGTGGATAAGACAATGTTTATTACTTTCAATGCGGATAAGACAAAGTGTATGACTTTCAATGCAGATAAGACAAGTTTATTACTTTCAATGTGGATAAGACAAAGTTCATTACTTTCAATGTGGATAAGACACAGTTTATTACTTTCAATGTGGATAAGACAAAGTCTTATCCACATTGAAAATAATAAGAGAAAGTTTATTACTTTGAATCTGGATAAGACAAAGTTTATTATTTTCAATGTTGATAAGACAAAGTTTATTACTTTCAATGCGGATAAGACAAAGTTTATGACTTTCAATGCGGATAAGACAGTGTTTAGTAAGTTTAATGCGGATAAGACTATGTTTATGGCTTTCAATGCGGATAAGACAAAGTTTATTACTTTCAATCTGGATAAGACAAAGTTTATTACTTTCAATGGGGATAAGACGTAGTTTATTACTTTCCATGCGGATAAGACAAAGTTTATGACTTTCAATGCGGATAAGACAAAGTTTATTACTTTCTATGAGGATAAGACAAAGTTTATGGCTTTCAATGCGGATAAAACAAAGTTTATTACTTTCAATGCGGATAAGACAAAGTTCATTACTTTCAATGTGGATAAGACAAAGTTTATTACTTTCAATGCGGATAAGACAAAGTTTATGACTTTCAATGTGGATAAGACAAAGTTTATTATTTTCAATGTGGATAAGACAAAGTTTATAACTTTCAATGCGGATAAGAAAAAGTGTATTACTTTCAATGTTTATAAGACAAAGTTTATTACTTTCAATGCGGATAAGAAAAGTTTATTACTTTCAATGCGGATAAGACAAAGTTTATGACTTCCAATGCGGATAAGACAAAGTTTATTACTTTCAATGAGGATAAGAAAAAGTTTATTACTTTCAATGCGGATAAGACAAAGTTTATGACTTTAATGCGGATAAGAAAAGTTTATTACTTTCAATGTATATAAGACAAAGTTGATTACTTTCAATGCGGATAAGACAAACTTCATTATTTTCAATGTGGATAAGACAAAGTTTATTACTTTCAATGCGGATAAGACAAAGTTTATGACTTTCAATGTGGATAAGACAAAGTTCATTACTTTCAATGTGGATAAGACAAAGTTCATTACTTTCAATACGGATAAGACACAGGTTATGACTTTCAATGTGGATAAGACAAAGTTTAATATTTTCAATGTGGATAAGACAAAGTTTATGACTTTCAATGCGGATAAGAAAAGTTTATGACTTTCAATGGGGATAAGACAAAGTTTATGACTTTCAATGTGGATAAGAAAAGTTTATTACTTTCAATGCGGATAAGACAAAGTTTTTTACTTCCAATGCGGATAAGACAAAGTTTATTACGTTCAATGAGGATAAGAAAAAGTTTATTACTTTCAATGCGGATAAGACAAAGTTTATTACTTTCAATGTGGATAAGACAAAGTTTATTACTTTCAATGCGGATAAGACAAAGTTCATTACTTTCAATGTGGATAAGACCAAGTTTATTACTTTCAATGCGGGTAAGCCAAAGTTTATGACTTTCAATATTGATAAGACAAAGTTCATTACTTTCAATGCGGATATGAAAAAGTTTATTACTTTCAATGCCAATAAGACAAAGTTTATGACTTTCAATGCGGAAAAGACAAAGTTCATTACTTTCTTTGTGGATAAGAAAAAGTTTATTACTTTCAATGCGGATAAGACAAAGTTTATGACTTTCAATGCAGATAAGACAAAGTTGATGACTTTCAATGTGGATAAGACAAAGTTCATTACTTTCAATGCGGATAAGACAAAGTTTATTACTTTCAATGCGGATAAAACAAAGTTCATTACTTTCAATGCGGATAAGACAAAGTTTATGGCTTTCAATGCGGATAAGACAAAGTTTATTATTTTCAATGTGGATAACACAAAGGTTATTACTTTCAATGCGGATAAGACAAAGTTTATTTCTTTCAATGCGGATGAGACATAGTTTATTACTTTCAATGTGAATAAGACAAAGTTTATGACTTTCAATGTTGATGAGAAAGAGTTTATTACTCTCAATGCAAATAAGACAAAGTTTATTACTTTCAATGCGAATAAGACAAAGTGTATGGCTTTCAATGCGGATAAGACAAAGTTTATTACTTTCAATGCGGATAAGACAAAGTTTATTACTTTCAATGCGGATAAGACAAAGTTTATTTTTCTTTCAACGTGGATGAGACAAAGTTTATTACTTTCAATGCGGATAAGACAAAGTTTATGATTTTCAATGTTGATAAGACAAAGTTCATTACTTTCAATGCGGATAAGACAAAGTTTATTACTTTCAATGCAGATAAGACAAAGTTTATGACTTTCAATGCGGATAAGACTAAGTTTCTTGGTTTCTTTGTGGATAAGACAAAGTTTATTTCTTTCAATGCGGATAAGACAAAGTTTATGACTTTCAATGCAGATGAGACAAGTTTATTTCTTTCAATGTGGATAAGACACAGTTCATAACTTTCTATGTGGATAAGACAAAGTTTATTACTTTCAATGCGGATAAGACAAAGTTTATGAATTTCAATGCGGATATGACAAAGTTTAGTACTTTCAATGCGGATAAGACAAAGTTTATGGATTTCAATGCAGATAAGACAAAGTTTATGACTTTCAATTCGGATAAGACAAAGTTTATTACTTTCAATGCGGATAAGACAAAGTTTATTACTTTCAATGCGGATAAGACAAAGTTTATTTCTTTCAATGCGGATGAGACATAGTTTATTACTTTCAATGTGAATAAGACAAAGTTTATGACTTTCAATGTTGATGAGAAAGAGTTTATTACTCTCAATGCAAATAAGACAAAGTTTATTACTTTCAATGCGAATAAGACAAAGTGTATGGCTTTCAATGCGGATAAGACAAAGTTTATTACTTTCAATGCGGATAAGACAAAGTTTATTACTTTCAATGCGGATAAGACAAAGTTTATTACTTTCAACATGGATGAGACAAAGTTTATTACTTTCAATGCGGATAAGACAAAGTTTATGATTTTCAATGTTGATAAGACAAAGTTCATTACTTTCAATGCGGATAAGACAAAGTTTATTACTTTCAATGCGGATAAGACAAAGTTTATGACTTTCAATGCGGATAAGACTAAGTTCATTGCTTTCTTTGTGGATAAGACAAAGTTTATTACTTTCAATGCGGATAAGACAAAGTTTATGAGTTTCAATGCAGATGAGACAAGTTTATTTCTTTCAATGTGGATAAGACACAGTTCATAACTTTCTATGTGGATAAGACAAAGTTTATTACTTTCAATGCGGATAAGACAAAGTTTATGACTTTCAATGCGGATATGACAAAGTTTAGTACTTTCAATGAGGATAAGACAAAGTTTATTACTTTCAATGCGGATAAGACAAAGTTTATGACTTTCAATGCGGATAAGAAAAGTTTATTACTTTCAATGCAGATAAGACAAAGTTTATTACTTTCAATGCGGATAAGACAAAGTTCATTACTTTCAATGTGGATAAGACAAAGTTCATTACTTTCAATGCGGATAAGACAAAGTTTATTACTTTCAATGCGGATAAGACAAAGTCTATTACTTTCAATGCGGATAAGACAAAGTTTATTACTTTCAATGCGGATAAGAAAAAGTTTATGACTTTCAATGTTGATAAGACAAAGTTTATCACTTTCAATGCGGATAAGACAAAGTTTATTACTTTCAATGCGGATAAGACAAAGTTTATGACTTTCAATGCGGATAAGACAAAGTTCATTTCTTTCTTTGTGGATAAGAAAAAGTTTATTACTTTCAATGCGGATAAGACAAAGCTTATGACTTTCAATGCAGATAAGACAAAGTTGATGACTTTTAATGTGGATAAGACAAAGGTCATTACTTTCAATGTGGATAAGACAAAGGTTATTACTGTCAATGCGGATAAGACAAAGTTTATGACTTTCAATGTGGATAAGACAAAGTTTATTATTTTCAATGTTGATAAGACAAAGTTTATTACTTTCAATGCGGATAAGACAAAGTTTATTACTTTCAATGCGGATAAGACAATGTTTATTACTTTCAATGTGGATAAGACAAAGTTTATGACTTTCAATCTGGATAAGACAAAGTTTATTACTTTCAATGTGGATAAGACAAAGTTTATGACTTTCAATGTTTATAAGACAAAGTTTAGTACTTTCAATGTTGATAAGACAATGTTTATGACTTTCAATATGAATATGACAACGTTTATGACTTTCAATGCGGATAAGAAATGTTTATTACTTTCAATGTCGATAAGAACAAGTTTATTACTTTCAATGCGGATAAGACAAACTTTATTACTTTCAATGTGGATAACACAAAGGTTATTACTTTCAATGCGGATAAGACAAAGTTTATTTCTTTCAATGCGGATAAGACAAAGTTTATTACTTGCAATGTGAATAAGACAAAGTTTATGACTTTCAATGTTGATGAGAAAGAGTTTATTACTCTCAATGCAAATAAGAAAAAGTTTATTACTTTCAATGCGAATAAGACAAAGTTTATGGGTTTCAATGCGGATAAGACAAAGTTTATTACTTTCAATGCGGATAAGACAAAGTTTATTACTTTCAATGCGGATAAGACAAAGTTCATTACTTTCAATGCGGATAAGACAAAGTTTATTACTTTCAATGCGGATAAGACAAAGTTCATTACTTTCAATGCGGATAAGACAAAGTTTATGGCTTTCAATGCGGATAAGACAAAGTTTATTATTTTCAATGTGGATAACACAAAGGTTATTACTTTCAATGCGGATAAGACAAAGTTTATTTCTTTCAATGCGGATGAGACATAGTTTATTACTTTCAATGTGAATAAGACAAAGTTTATGACTTTCAATGTTGATGAGAAAGAGTTTATTACTCTCAATGCAAATAAGACAAAGTTTATTACTTTCAATGCGAATAAGACAAAGTGTATGGCTTTCAATGCGGATAAGACAAAGTTTATTACTTTCAATGCGGATAAGACAAAGTTTATTACTTTCAATGCGGATAAGACAAAGTTTATTTTTCTTTCAACGTGGATGAGACAAAGTTTATTACTTTCAATGCGGATAAGACAAAGTTTATGATTTTCAATGTTGATAAGACAAAGTTCATTACTTTCAATGCGGATAAGACAAAGTTTATTACTTTCAATGCAGATAAGACAAAGTTTATGACTTTCAATGCGGATAAGACTAAGTTTCTTGGTTTCTTTGTGGATAAGACAAAGTTTATTACTTTCAATGCGGATAAGACAAAGTTTATGACTTTCAATGCAGATGAGACAAGTTTATTTCTTTCAATGTGGATAAGACACAGTTCATAACTTTCTATGTGGATAAGACAAAGTTTATTACTTTCAATGCGGATAAGACAAAGTTTATGACTTTCAATGCGGATATGACAAAGTTTAGTACTTTCAATGCGGATAAGACAAAGTTTATGGATTTCAATGCAGATAAGACAAAGTTTATGACTTTCAATGCGGATAAGACAAAGTTTATTACTTTCAATGCGGATAAGACAAAGTTTATTACTTTCAATGCGGATAAGACAAAGTTTATTTCTTTCAATGCGGATGAGACATAGTTTATTACTTTCAATGTGAATAAGACAAAGTTTATGACTTTCAATGTTGATGAGAAAGAGTTTATTACTCTCAATGCAAATAAGACAAAGTTTATTACTTTCAATGCGAATAAGACAAAGTGTATGGCTTTCAATGCGGATAAGACAAAGTTTATTACTTTCAATGCGGATAAGACAAAGTTTATTACTTTCAATGCGGATAAGACAAAGTTTATTACTTTCAACGTGGATGAGACAAAGTTTATTACTTTCAATGCGGATAAGACAAAGTTTATGATTTTCAATGTTGATAAGACAAAGTTCATTACTTTAATGCGGATAAGACAAAGTTTATTACTTTCAATGCGGATAAGACAAAGTTTATGACTTTCAATGCGGATAAGACTAAGTTCATTGCTTTCTTTGTGGATAAGACAAAGTTTATTACTTTCAATGCGGATAAGACAAAGTTTATGAGTTTCAATGCAGATGAGACAAGTTTATTTCTTTCAATGTGGATAAGACACAGTTCATAACTTTCTATGTGGATAAGACAAAGTTTATTACTTTCAATGCGGATAAGACAAAGTTTATGACTTTCAATGCGGATATGACAAAGTTTAGTAATTTCAATGAGGATAAGACAAAGTTTATTACTTTCAATGCGGATAAGACAAAGTTTATGACTTTCAATGCGGATAAGAAAAGTTTATTACTTTCAATGCAGATAAGACAAAGTTTATTACTTTCAATGCGGATAAGACAAAGTTTATTACTTTCAATGCGGATAAGAAAAAGTTTATGACTTTCAATGTTGATAAGACAAAGTTTATCACTTTCAATGCGGATAAGACAAAGTTTATTACTTTCAATGCGGATAAGACAAAGTTTATGACTTTCAATGCGGATAAGACAAAGTTCATTTCTTTCTTTGTGGATAAGAAAAAGTTTATTACTTTCAATGCGGATAAGACAAAGCTTATGACTTTCAATGCAGATAAGACAAAGTTGATGAATTTTAATGTGGATAAGACAAAGGTCATTACTTTCAATGTGGATAAGACAAAGGTTATTACTGTCAATGCGGATAAGACAAAGTTTATGACTTTCAATGTGGATAAGACAAAGTTTATTATTTTCAATGTTGATAAGACAAAGTTTATTACTTTCAATGCGGATAAGACAAAGTTTATTACTTTCAATGCGGATAAGACAATGTTTATTTCTTTCAATCTGGATAAGACAAAGTTTATTACTTTCAATGTGGATAAGACACAGTGTATGACTTTCAATCTGGATAAGACAAAGTTTATTACTTTCAATGTGGATAAGACAAAGTTTATGACTTTCAATGTTTATAAGACAAAGTTTAGTACTTTCAATGTTGATAAGACAATGTTTATGACTTTCAATGTGAATATGACAACGTTTATGACTTTCAATGCGGATAAGAAATGTTTATTACTTTCAATGTCGATAAGAACAAGTTTATTACTTTCAATGCGGATAAGACAAACTTTATTACTTTCAATGTGGATAACACAAAGGTTATTACTTTCAATGCGGATAAGACAAAGTTTATTTATTTCAATGCGGATAAGACAAAGTTTATTACTTGCAATGTGAATAAGACAAAGTTTATGACTTTCAATGTTGATGAGAAAGACTTTATTACTCTCAATGCAAATAAGAAAAAGTTTATTACTTTCAATGCGAATAAGACAAAGTTTATGGGTTTCAATGCGGATAAGACAAAGTTTATTACTTTCAATGCGGATAAGACAAAGTTTATTACTTTCAATGCGGATAAGACAAAGTTTATTACTTTCAACGTGGATGAGACAAAGTTTATTACTTTCAATGCGGATAAGATAAAGTTTATGATTTTCAATGTTGATAAGACAAAGTTAATTACTTTCAATGCGGATAAGACAAAGTTTATTACTTTCAATGCGGATAAGACAAAGTTTATGACTTTCAATGCGGATAAGACTAAGTTCATTACTTTCTTTGTGGATAAGACAAAGTTTATTACTTTCAATGCGGATAAGACAAAGTTTATGACTTTCAATGCAGATAAGACAAGTTTATTTCTTTCAATGTGGATAAGAGACAGTTCATAACTTTCTATGTGGATAAGACAAAGTTTATTACTTTCAATGCGGATAAGACAAAGTTTATGACTTTCAATGCGCATATGACAAAGTTTAGTACTTTCAATGCGGATAAGACAAAGTTTATGGATTTCATTGCAGATAAGACACAGTTTATGACTTTCAATGTTTATAAGACAAAGTTTATTACTTTCAATGCGGATAAGAGAAAGTTTATTACTTTCCATGCAGAGAAGACAAAGTTTATTTCTTTCAATGCGGATACGACAAAGTTTATTACTTTCAATGTGAATAAGACAAATTTTATGACTCTCAGTTTGGATGAGACAAAGTTTATTACTTTCAATGCGGATAAGAAAAGTGTATTACTTTCAATGCGAATAAGACAAAGTTTATGGCTTTCAATGCGGATAAGACTAAGTTTATTACTTTCAATACGGATAAGACAAAGTTTATGACTTTCAATGCGGATAAGAAAAGTTTATTACTTTCAATGCAGATAAGACAAAGTTTATTGCTTTCAATGCGGATAAGACAAAGTTCATTACTTTCAATGTGGATAAGACAAAGTTCATTACTTTCAATGCGGATAAGACAAAGTTTATTACTTTCAATGCGGATAAGACAAAGTTTATTACTTTCAATGCGGATAAGACAAAGTTTATTACTTTCAATGCGGATAAGAAAAAGTTTATGACTTTCAATGTTGATAAGACAAAGTTTATCACTTTCAATGCGGATAAGACAAAGTTTATTACTTTCAATGCGGATAAGACAAAGTTTATGACTTTCAATGCGGATAAGACAAAGTTCATTTCTTTCTTTGTGGATAAGAAAAAGTTTATTACTTTCAATGCGGATAAGACAAAGCTTATGACTTTCAACGCAGATAAGACAAAGTTGATGACTTGTAATGTGGATAAGACAAAGGTCATTACTTTCAATGTGGATAAGACAAAGGTTATTACTGTCAATGCGGATAAGACAAAGTTTATGACTTTCAATGTGGATAAGACACAGTTGATTATTTTCAATGTTGATAAGACAAAGTTTATTACTTTCAATGCGGATAAGACAAAGTTTATTACTTTCAATGCGGATAAGACAATGTTTAGTACTTTCAATGAGGATAAGACAAAGTTTATGGCTTTCAATGCGGATAAGACAAAGTTTATTACTTTCAATCTGGATAAGACAAAGTTTATTACTTTCAATGTGGATTAGACAAAGTTTATGACTTTCAATCTGGATAAGACAAAGTTTATTACTTTCAATGTGGATAAGACAAAGTTTATGACTTTCAATGTTTATAAGACAAAGTTTAGTACTTTCAATGTTGATAAGACAATGTTTATGACTTTCAATGTGAATATGACAACGTTTATGACTTTCAATGCGGATAAGAAATGTTTATTACTTTCAATGTCGATAAGAACAAGTTTATTACTTTCAATGCGGATAAGACAAACTTTATTACTTTCAATGTGGATAACACAAAGTTTATTTCTTTCAATGCGGATAAGACAAAGTTTATTACTTTCAATGTGAATAAGACAAAGTTTATGACTTTCAATGTTGATGAGAAAGAGTTTATTACTCTCAATGCAAATAAGAAAAAGTTTATTACTTTCAATGCGAATAAGACAAAGTTTATGGGTTTCAATGCGGATAAGACAAAGTTTATTACTTTCAATGCGGATAAGACAAAGTTTATTACTTTCAATGCGGATAAGACAAAGTTTATTACTTTCAACGTGGATGAGACAAAGTTTATTACTTTCAATGCGGATAAGACAAAGTTTATGATTTTCAATGTTGATAAGACAAAGTTCATTACTTTCAATGCAGATAAGACAAAGTTTATTACTTTCAATGCGGATAAGACAAAGTTTATGACTTTCAATGCGGATAAGACAAAGTTTATGACTTTCAATGCGGATAAGACAAAGTTTATTTCTTTCAATGTGGATAAGACAAAGTTTATTACTTTCAATGCGGATAAGACAAAGTTTATGACGGTCAATGCAGATAAGACAAGTTTATTACTTTCAATGTGGATAAGACAAAGTTCATTACTTTCGATGTGGATATGACAAAGTTTATTACTTTCAATGTGGATAAGACAAAGTTTATTACTTTGCATCTGGATAAGACAAAGTTTATGACTTTCAATGCGGATAAGACAAAGTTTATTTCTTTCAATGTGGATAAGACAAAGTTTATTACTTTCAATGCGGATGAGACAAAGTTTATTACTTTCAATGCGGATAAGACAAAGTTTATGACGGTCAATGCAGATAAGACAAGTTTATTACTTTCAATGTGGATAAGACAAAGTTCATTACTTTCAATGTTGATAAGACAAAGTTTATGACTTTCAATGCGGATAAGACAAAGTTTAGTACTTTCAATGTTTAAAAGACAAAGTTTATGGCTTTCAATGCGGATAAGACAAAGTTTATTACTTGCAATCTGGATAAGACAAAGTTTATTACCTTCCATGCGGATAAGACAAAATTTATGACTTTCAATGCGGATAAGACAAAGTTTTGTACTTTCAATGAGGATAAGACAAAGTTTATGGCTTTCAATGCGGATAAGATAAAGTTTATTACTTTCCATGTGGATATGACAAAGTTCATTACTTTCAATACGGATAAGACAAAGTTTATGACTCTCAATGTGGATAAGACAAAGTTTATTATTTTCAATGTGGATAAGACAAAATTTATTACTTTCACTGCGGATAAGAAAATGTTTATTACTTTCAATGTTTATAAGACAAAGTTTATGACTTTCAATGTGGATGAGAAAAGTTTATTACTTTCAATGTGAATATGACAAAGTTTATTACTTTCATTGCGGATAAGACAAAGTTCACTACTTTCAATGTGGATAAGACAAAGTTCATTACTGGCAATGCGGATAAGACAAAGTTCATGACTTTCAATGTGGATAAGACAAAGTTCATTACTTTCAATGCGGATAAGACAAAGTTCATTACTTTCAATGCGGATAAGACAAAGTTTATTACTTTCAATGCGGATAAGACAAAGTTTATGACTTTCAATGCGGATAAGACAAAGTTCATTACTTTCAATGCGGATAAGACAAAGTTTATTACTTTCAATGGTGATAAGACAAAGTTCATTACTTGCAATGCGGATAAGACAAAGTTTATGACTTTCAATGCGGATAAGACAAAGTTTATTATTTTCAATGTGGATAACACAAAGGTCTTACTTTCAATGCGGATAACACAATGTTTATTTCTTTCAATGCGGATAAGACAAAGTTTATTACTTTCAATGTTTATAAGACAAAGTTTATGACTTTCAATGTGGATGAGAAAGAGTTTATTACTCTCAATGCGAATAAGACAAAGTTTATTACTTTCAATGCGAATAAGACAAAGTTTATGGCTTTCAATGCGGATAAGACAAAGTTTATTACTTTCAATGCGGATAAGACAAAGTTTATTACTTTCAATGCGGATAAGACAAAGTTTATTACTTTCAACGTGGATGAGACAAAGTTTATTACTTTCAATGCAGATAAGACAAAGTGTATGATTTTCAATGTTGATAAGACAAAGTTAATTACTTTCAATGCGGATAAGACAAAGTTTATTACTTTCAATGCGGATAAGACAAAGTTTATGACTTTCAATGCGGATAAGACAAAGTTCATTACTTTCTTTGTGGATAAGACAAAGTTTATTACTTTCAATGCGGATAAGACAAAGTATATGACTTTCTATGCGCATATGACAAAGTTTAGTACTTTCACGGAAGATAAGACAAAGTTTATGGCTTTCAATACGGATAAGACAAAGTTTATGACTTTCAATGTTTATAAGACAAAGTTTATTACTTTCAATGCGGATAAGACAAAGTTTATTACTTTCCATGCAGAGAAGAAAAAGTTTATTTCTTTCAATGCGGATAAGACAAAGTTCATTACTTTCATGTGAATAAGACAAATTTTATGACTTTCAATGTGGATGAGAAAAGTTTATTACTTTCAATGCGGATAAGAAAAGTTTATTACTTTCAATGCGAATAAGACAAAGTTTATGGCTTTCAATGCGGATAAGACAAAGTTTATTACTTTCAATGCGGATAAGACAAAGTTTATGACTTTCAATGCGGATAAGACAAAGTTTATTACTTTCAATGTGGATAAGACAAAGTTTATTACTTTCAATGTGGATAAGACAAAGTTTATTACTTTCAATGCGGATAAAACAAAGTTTATGACTTTCAATGTTGATAATACAAAGTTCATGACTTTCAATGCAGATAAGACCAAGTTTATTAATTTCAATGCTGATAAGACAAAGTTTATGACTTTCAATGCGGATAGGACAAAGTTCATTACTTTCTTTGTTGATAAGACAAAGTTTAATACTTTCAGTGCGGATAAGGAAAGTTTATTACTTTCAATGCAGATAATACAAATTTTATTACTTTCAATGTGGATAAGACAAAGTTCATTACTTTCAATATGGATAAGACAAAGTTCATTACTTTCAATGCGGATAAAACAAAGTTTATGACTTTCAATGTGGATAAGACAAAGTTTATTATTTTCAATGTGGATAAGACAAAGTTTATGACTTTCAATGCGGATAAGACAAAGTTCATTACTTTCAATGAGGATAAGAAAAAGTTTATTACTTTCAATGCGGATAAGACAAAGTTTATTGCTTTCAATGCGGATAAGACAAAGTTTATTACTTTCAATCTGCATAAGACAAAGTTTATTACTTTCAATGCGGATAAGACAAAGTTGATTACTTTATATGCGGATAAGACAAAGTTTAGTACTTTCAATGAGGATAAGACAAAGTTTATGGCTTTCAATGCGGATAAGACAAAATTTATTACTTTCAATCTGGATAAGACAAAGTTTATTACTTTCAATGCAGATAAGACAAAGTTTATTACTTTCAATGCAGGTAAGACACAGTTTATTACTTTCAATGTGGATAAGACAAAGTTTATGACTTTCAATGTGGATAAGACAATGTTTGTGACTTTCAATGCGGATAAGACAAAGTTTATGACTTTCAATGCGGATAAGAAAAGTTTATGTCTTTCAATGTTGATAAGACAAAGTTTATTATTTTCAATGCGGATAAGACAAGGTTCATTACTTTCAATGTGGATAAGACAAAGTTTATTACTTTTAATGCGGATAAGACAAAGTTTATGACTTTCAATGTAAATAAGACAAAGTTCATTACTTTCAATGCGGATAAGACAAAGTTCATTACTTTGAATGCGGATAAGACAAAGTTAATGACTTTCAATGTGGATAAGAAAAAGTTTATTATTTTCAATGTGGATAAGACAAAGTTTATTACTTTCAATGCGGATAAGAAAAAGTTTATTACTTTCAATGTTTATAAGACAAAGTTTATGACTTTCAATGTGGATAAGAAAAGTTTATTACTTTCAATGCGGATAAGACAAAGTTTATTACTTTCAATGAGGATAAGAAAAAAATTATTACTTTCAATGCGGATAAGACAAAGCTTATGACTTTCAATGCGGATAAGAAAAGTTTATTACTTTCAATGCAGATAAGACAAAGTTTATTACTTTCAATGCGGATAAGACAAAGTTCATTACTTTCAATGTGGATAAGACAAAGTTTATGACTTTCAATCTGGATAAGACAAAGTTTATTACTTTCAATGTTGATAAGACAAAGTTTATGACTTTCAATGTTTATAAGACAAAGTTTAGTACTTTCAATGTTGATAAGACAATGTTTATGACTTTCAATGTGAATATGACAACGTTTATGACTTTCAATGCGGATAAGAAATGTTTATTACTTTCAATGTCGATAAGAACAAGTTTATTACTTTCAATGCGGATAAGACAAAGTTTATTACTTTCAATGTGGATAAGACAAAGTTTATTACTTTCAATGTGCATAAGAAAAAAGTTTATTACTTTCAATGCGGATAAGACAAAGTTTATGACTTTCAATGTGGATAAGAAAAGTTTAGTACTTTCAATGCGGATAAGACAAAGTTTATGACTTTCAATGCGGATAAGACAAAGTGTATTACTTTCAATGCGGATAAGACAAAGTTTATGACTTTCAATGTGGATAAGACAAAGTTTATTACTTTCAATGCGGATAAGACAAAGTTTATTACTTTCAATGCGGATAAGACAAAGTTCATTACTTTCAATGCGGATAAGACAATGTTTATGGCTTTCAATGCGGATAAGACAAAGTTTATTACTTTCAATGTAGATAAGACAAAGTTTATTACTTTCAATGCGGATAAGACAAAGTTTATTACTTTCAATGCGGATAAGACAAAGTTTATGACTTTCAATGCGGATAAGACAAAGTTTATGGCTTTCAATGCGGATAAGACAAAGTGTATTACTTTCAATGCGGATAAGACAAAGTTTATTACTTTCAATGCGGATAAGACAAAGTTTATTACTTTCAATGTGGATAAGACAAAGTTTATTACTTTCAATGCGGATAAGACAAAGTTTATGACTCAATGTGGATAAGACAAAGTTCATTACTTTCAATGCGGATAAGACAAAGTTTATGACTTTCAATGCGGATAAGACAAAGTTTATGACTTTTAATGCGGATAAGACAAAGTTTATGGCTTTCAATGCGGATAAGACAAAGTTTATGACTTTCAATGCGGATAAGAGAAAGTTTATTACTTTCAGTGCGGATAAGACAAAGTTTATTTCTTTCAATGCGAATAAGACAAAGTTCATTACTTTCAATGTGGATAAGACGAAGTTTATTACTTTCAATGCGGATAAGACAAAGTCTATGACTACAATGTGGATTAGACAAAGGTTATTATTTTCAATGTTGATAAGACAAAGTTTATTACTTTCAATTCGGATAAGACAAAGTTTATTACTTTCAATGCGGATAAGACAAAGTTTATTACTTTCAATGCGGATAAGAAAAAGTTTATGACTTTCAATGTTGATAAGACAAAGTTTATCACTTTCAATGCGGATAAGACAAAGTTTATTACTTTCAATGCGGATAAGACAAAGTTTATGACTTTCAATGCGGATAAGACAAAGTTCATTTCTTTCTTTGTGGATAAGACAAAGTTTATTACTTTCAATGTGGATAAGACAAAGTTTATGACTTTCAATGCAGATAAGACAAAGTTGATGACTTTTAATGTGGATTAGACAAAGGTCATTACTTTCAATGTGGATAAGACAAAGGTTATTACTTTCAATGCGGATAAGACAAAGTTTATGACTTTCATTGTGGATAAGACAAAGTTTATTATTTTCAATGTTGATAAGACAAATTTTATTACTTTCAATGCGGATAAGACAAAGTTTATTACTTTCAATGCGGATAAGACAATGTTTAGTACTTTCAATGAGGATGAGACAAAGTTTATGGCTTTCAATGCGGATAAGACAAAGTTTATTACTTTCAATCTGGATAAGACAAAGTTTATGACTTTCAATGTGGATAAGACAAAGTTTATGACTTTCAATCTGGATAAGACAAAGTTTATTACTTTCAATGTTGATAAGACAAAGTTTATGACTTTCAATGTTTATAAGACAAAGTTTAGTACTTTCAATGTTGATAAGACAATGTTTATGACTTTCAATGTGAATATGACAACGTTTATGACTTTCAATGCGGATAAGAAATGTTTATTACTTTCAATGTCGATAAGAACAAGTTTATTACTTTCAATGCGGATAAGACAAAGTTTATTACTTTCAATGTGGATAAGACAAAGTTTATTACTTTCAATGTGCATAAGAAAAAAGTTTATTACTTTCAATGCGGATAAGACAAAGTTTATGACTTTCAATGTGGATAAGAAAAGTTTAGTACTTTCAATGCGGATAAGACAAAGTTTATGACTTTCAATGCGGATAAGACAAAGTGTATTACTTTCAATGCGGATAAGACAAAGTTTATGACTTTCAATGGTGATAAGACAAAGTTTATTACTTTCAATGCGGATAAGACAAAGTTTATTACTTTCAATGCGGATAAGACAAAGTTCATTACTTTCAATGCGGATAAGACAATGTTTATGGCTTTCAATGCGGATAAGACAAAGTTTATTACTTTCAATGTAGATAAGACAAAGTTTATTACTTTCAATGCGGATGAGACAAAGTTTATTACTTTCAATGCGGATAAGACAAAGTTTATGACTTTCAATGCGGATAAGACAAAGTTTATGGCTTTTAATGCGGATAAGACAAAGTGTATTACTTTCAATGCGGATAAGACAAAGTTTATTACTTTCAATGCGGATAAGACAAAGTTTATTACTTTCAATGTGGATAAGACAAAGTTTATTACTTTCAATGCGGATAAGACAAAGTTTATGACTTTCAATGTGGATAAGACAAAGTTCATTACTTTCAATGCGGATAAGACAAAGTTTATGACTTTCAATGTGGATAAGACAAAGTTTATGACTTTTAATGCGGATAAGACAAAGTTTATGGCTTTCAATGCGGATAAGACAAAGTTTATGACTTTCAATGCGGATAAGAGAAAGTTTATTACTTTCAGTGCGGATAAGACAAAGTTTATTTCTTTCCATGCGAATAAGACAAAGTTCATTACTTTCAATGTGGATAAGACGAAGTTTATTACTTTCAATGCGGATAAGACAAAGTTTATGACTACAATGTGGATTAGACAAAGGTTATTATTTTCAATGTTGATAAGAAAAAGTTTATTACTTTCAATTCGGATAAGACAAAGTTTATTACTTTCAATGCGGATAAGACAAAGTTTAGTACTTTCAATGAGGATAAGACAAATTTTATGGCTTTCAATGCGGATAAGACAAAGTTTATTACTTTCAATCTGGATAAGACAACGTTTATTACTTTCAATGCAGATTAGACAAAGTTTATTACTTTCAATGCGGATAAGACAAAGTTTATTACTTTCAATGTGGATAAGGCAAAGTTTATGACTTTCAATGTTTATAAGACAAAGTTTATTACTTTCAATGTGGATAAGACAATGTTTATGACTTTCAATGCGGATGAGACAAAGTGTATGACTTTCAATGCGGATAAGAAAATTTTTTTACTTTCAATGTTGGATAAGACAAAGTTTATTACTTTCAATGCGGATAAGACAAAGTTCATTACTTTCAATGCGGATAAGACAAAGTTCATTACTTTCAATGCGGATAAGACAAAGTTTATTACTTTCAATGTGGATAAGACAAAGTTTATTATTTTCAATGTGGATAAGAGACAGTTTATTACTTTCAATGCGGATAAGAAAAAGTTTATTACTTTCAATGTTTATAAGACAAAGTTTATGACTCAATGTGGATAAGACAAAGTTCATTACTTTCAATGCGGATAAGACAAAGTTTATGACTTTCAATGCGGATAAGACAAAGTTTATGACTTTTAATGCGGATAAGACAAAGTTTATGGCTTTCAATGCGGATAAGACAAAGTTTATGACTTTCAATGCGGATAAGAGAAAGTTTATTACTTTCAGTGCGGATAAGACAAAGTTTATTTCTTTCAATGCGAATAAGACAAAGTTCATTACTTTCAATGTGGATAAGACGAAGTTTATTACTTTCAATGCGGATAAGACAAAGTCTATGACTACAATGTGGATTAGACAAAGGTTATTATTTTCAATGTTGATAAGACAAAGTTTATTACTTTCAATTCGGATAAGACAAAGTTTATTACTTTCAATGCGGATAAGACAAAGTTTATTACTTTCAATGCGGATAAGAAAAAGTTTATGACTTTCAATGTTGATAAGACAAAGTTTATCACTTTCAATGCGGATAAGACAAAGTTTATTACTTTCAATGCGGATAAGACAAAGTTCATTTCTTTCTTTGTGGATAAGACAAAGTTTATTACTTTCAATGTGGATAAGACAAAGTTTATGACTTTCAATGCAGATAAGACAAAGTTGATGACTTTTAATGTGGATTAGACAAAGGTCATTACTTTCAATGTGGATAAGACAAAGGTTATTACTTTCAATGCGGATAAGACAAAGTTTATGACTTTCATTGTGGATAAGACAAAGTTTATTATTTTCAATGTTGATAAGACAAATTTTATTACTTTCAATGCGGATAAGACAAAGTTTATTACTTTCAATGCGGATAAGACAATGTTTAGTACTTTCAATGAGGATGAGACAAAGTTTATGGCTTTCAATGCGGATAAGACAAAGTTTATTACTTTCAATCTGGATAAGACAAAGTTTATGACTTTCAATGTGGATAAGACAAAGTTTATGACTTTCAATCTGGATAAGACAAAGTTTATTACTTTCAATGTTGATAAGACAAAGTTTATGACTTTCAATGTTTATAAGACAAAGTTTAGTACTTTCAATGTTGATAAGACAATGTTTATGACTTTCAATGTGAATATGACAACGTTTATGACTTTCAATGCGGATAAGAAATGTTTATTACTTTCAATGTCGATAAGAACAAGTTTATTACTTTCAATGCGGATAAGACAAAGTTTATTACTTTCAATGTGGATAAGACAAAGTTTATTACTTTCAATGTGCATAAGAAAAAAGTTTATTACTTTCAATGCGGATAAGACAAAGTTTATGACTTTCAATGTGGATAAGAAAAGTTTAGTACTTTCAATGCGGATAAGACAAAGTTTATGACTTTCAATGCGGATAAGACAAAGTGTATTACTTTCAATGCGGATAAGACAAAGTTTATGACTTTCAATGGTGATAAGACAAAGTTTATTACTTTCAATGCGGATAAGACAAAGTTTATTACTTTCAATGCGGATAAGACAAAGTTCATTACTTTCAATGCGGATAAGACAATGTTTATGGCTTTCAATGCGGATAAGACAAAGTTTATTACTTTCAATGTAGATAAGACAAAGTTTATTACTTTCAATGCGGATGAGACAAAGTTTATTACTTTCAATGCGGATAAGACAAAGTTTATGACTTTCAATGCGGATAAGACAAAGTTTATGGCTTTTAATGCGGATAAGACAAAGTGTATTACTTTCAATGCGGATAAGACAAAGTTTATTACTTTCAATGCGGATAAGACAAAGTTTATTACTTTCAATGTGGATAAGACAAAGTTTATTACTTTCAATGCGGATAAGACAAAGTTTATGACTTTCAATGTGGATAAGACAAAGTTCATTACTTTCAATGCGGATAAGACAAAGTTTATGACTTTCAATGTGGATAAGACAAAGTTTATGACTTTTAATGCGGATAAGACAAAGTTTATGGCTTTCAATGCGGATAAGACAAAGTTTATGACTTTCAATGCGGATAAGAGAAAGTTTATTACTTTCAGTGCGGATAAGACAAAGTTTATTTCTTTCCATGCGAATAAGACAAAGTTCATTACTTTCAATGTGGATAAGACGAAGTTTATTACTTTCAATGCGGATAAGACAAAGTTTATGACTACAATGTGGATTAGACAAAGGTTATTATTTTCAATGTTGATAAGACAAAGTTTATTACTTTCAATTCGGATAAGACAAAGTTTATTACTTTCAATGCGGATAAGACAAAGTTTAGTACTTTCAATGAGGATAAGACAAATTTTATGGCTTTCAATGCGGATAAGACAAAGTTTATTACTTTCAATCTGGATAAGACAACGTTTATTACTTTCAATGCAGATTAGACAAAGTTTATTACTTTCAATGCGGATAAGACAAAGTTTATTACTTTCAATGTGGATAAGGCAAAGTTTATGACTTTCAATGTTTATAAGACAAAGTTTATTACTTTCAATGTGGATAAGACAATGTTTATGACTTTCAATGCGGATGAGACAAAGTGTATGACTTTCAATGCGGATAAGAAAATTTTTTTACTTTCAATGTTGGATAAGACAAAGTTTATTACTTTCAATGCGGATAAGACAAAGTTCATTACTTTCAATGCGGATAAGACAAAGTTCATTACTTTCAATGCGGATAAGACAAAGTTTATTACTTTCAATGTGGATAAGACAAAGTTTATTATTTTCAATGTGGATAAGAGACAGTTTATTACTTTCAGTGCGGATAAGAAAAAGTTTATTACTTTCAATGTTTATAAGACAAAATTTATGACTTTCAATGTGGATAAGAAAAGTTTTTTACTTTCAATGCGGGTAAGACAAAGTTTATGACTTTCAATGCGGATAAGACAAAGTGTAGTACTTTCAATGAGGATAAGACAAAGTTTATGACTTTCAATGCGGATAAGACAAAGTTTATTACTTTCAATCTGGATAAGACAAAGTTTATTACTTTCAATGCAGATAAGACAAAGTTTATTACTTTCAATGTGGATAAGACAAAGTTTATTACTTTCAATGTGGATAAGACAAAGTTTATGACTTTCAATGTTTATAAGACAAAGTTTATTACTTTCAATGTTGATAAGACAATGTTTATGACTTTCAATGTGGATAAGACAAAGTTTATGACTTTCAATGCGGATAAGAAAAGTTTATTACTTTCAATGTGGATAAGACAAAGTTTATTACTTTAATGCTGATAAGACAAAGTTCATTACTTTCAATGTGGATAAGACAAAGTTTCTTACTTTCAATGCGGATAAGACAAAGTTTATGACTTTCAATGTGGATAAGACAAAGTTCATTACTTTCAATGCGGATAAGACAGAGTTCATTACTTTCAATGCGGATAAGACAAAGTTTATGACTTTCAATGTGGATAAGACAAAGTTCATTACTTTCAATGTGGATAAGACAAAGTTTATTACTTTCAATGCGGATAAGAAAAAGTTTATGACTGTCAATGTGGATAAGACAAAGTTTATTATTTTCAATGCGGATAAGACAAAGTTTTTGGCTTTCAATGCGTATAAGACAAAGTTTATTACTTTCAATGCGGATAAGAAAAAGTTTATTACTTTCAATGAGGATAAGACAAAGTTTATTACTTTCAATGCGGATAAGACAAAGTTTACGACTTTCAATGTGGATAAGACAAAGTTTATTACTTTCAATGTGGATAAGACAAAGTTCATTACTTTCAATGCGGATAAGACGAAGTTTATGACTTTCAATGCGGATAAGACAAAGTTTATGACTTTCAATGCGAATAAGACGAAGTTTGTTACTTTCAATGCGGATAAGACAAAGTTTATTATGACTTTCAATGTGGAGGGGAGATGAAAGCTCTAGATGGCACAACGCTTTAAGAAGTCACTGAGTTAACGTATTCCCCAAGCAACAACATAGGTTCCACGGGGAGAGATATCGAAATTTCTATTTCAAAAGCATGAAGAAGCTGCGGTCTGTATGGACTTCAAAAGCATGAAGAAGCTGCGGTCTGTATGGACTTCAAGTCAGTTTTTCAAAACAGTCGTAGATTCTGTCTTTTTTTACAGTGCTAAAACCTGGACACCCGCCAAAAAGATTGGAAAGAAAGCTAGTCAGCATGTACACCTGTATGCTACAAATAGTGCTAATTATATCTTAGCAAGATCATCCGATGAAGTAGCAACTTTATGGCAACCTACCTGTCATATCTACTACCATCAGGGAGCGACGACTTCGATTTTCCTGTCACTGCTAGAGAAATAAGCAAGAACTGGTGAGAAATGTATTGCTGTGCATGAGCATAGGATGACCTAATACAGCAAATTGTGCATAACATCAACTTTGATCGTAAAGATCTGAAGTAGCTGATGGAAAACAGGGTTATCTGACGAGAGAGAGAGAGAGAGAAAGAGAGAGAGAGAGAGGGGGTAGAGAGAGAGAGGAAGAGAGAGAGAGGAAGAGAGAGAGAGAGAGAGGAAGAGAGAGAGGGAGAGTCACATTGGTCGGGGCAAGATATTTTACGATAAAAAAGTTGATAAAATAAAACAAAACAATCAGAAAAATTATCACAGATTTGAAAAGCAAATTTCCTCACGTTTTTTTTCTCCAGATGAGCGCAGTTGTGCACAAAAATAGAAATTCACTTCGAATTAAAAGAAAATGTTAAACCGATTTTTAAACGTAAAGCAAAAGTACCATTTTCGAAACAGCAATAAATGAGGAATTAGAAAAGTTGTAAAAATGGCTTTATTTCAAAATTTGATTACTCGGAT
Source organism: Euprymna scolopes (assembly GCF_053919585.1). Classification (NCBI taxonomy): domain Eukaryota; kingdom Metazoa; phylum Mollusca; class Cephalopoda; order Sepiida; family Sepiolidae; genus Euprymna; species Euprymna scolopes. The sequence continues at coordinate 81,986,730 of NC_136484.1, forward strand.
TCAGCGTCGCCAGCAGTATAAAAAAATTCGAAAAATCAGAACATGCGCTAACTTTTCAACAGGTGTCAACGACTGTTTGAAAGACCACTGTCGAAAGACCATGTTTGAAAGACCACTGTTGAAAGACCATGTTTGAAAGACCATACATAACCATAACAATCTCTAGAAGAAATATTCACGAAATTAAACGGATGTATTTTCAAAATTCGATTTGCCGGACGCTTACCTTTAGAGTAAGGTCAGTGATGATTGTACGAAGTAACTGACAATAGGATTTTAAAGCTTAATCGTCTTTCTTTTGGATTAAAGCTAGCCCTAAACATGTTTTAGGATATAATGGATACAATATTGATAAATATGGAATATGCAACCGTATATTTGGATGATTTAGAAGCCAAAATGAGATATAACACAAAGCCCATATTCAAACGGTATTTCAGAAAATTAAAGAATATGGATTTAAACTGATGTTTGAAAAATGCGGCTGTCTAGATATCTAGGGCAGATAGAGAGAAAAGGAAGAAAACCAGACCCAGAAAGGACTGAAGCTATTATGAATATGCTCGCACCTGCTAAACTCCAGGCTTTCTTGGGATTAGTAAGTTACTATAGCATATCTCAAAATATGAGAGTGTTGTTGAATAAATAAAAAATAGATAAAAAGGGCACAAAGTGGATATGGTCATTAGAATGTCAACAGGCGTTTAAAATAATAAAATACTATCTAGTAGCAGACATATCATTGGCACATTCTGACTTAAATGCTAGCAATTAGAGTCTAGGTCAGTGGTTCTCAACCGGAGTCCACATGGACCCTAGGTGTCCATGGAATATTTCTGAGGGTCCACAGGCAAAACATAACAAAATTATCATAATTATTATAGTTGTTGTAGAATATTTTATTTGCATTAAATTAGTTCTCATTTAAAAATAAAGCTTAATTATATAATTTCTTAGATTATTAAAACCTCAAAATTTATATTAGTGAAAAATAGAAGATTGTCTTATGACCAATAGTTATGAAGGGGTCCACCATGATAAAAAGAAGGGAAAAGGGGTCCATGAGTAAGAAAAGGTTGAGAACCACTGGTCTAGATGCTGTATTGCTGAACAAATTCGTAGATGAATCTACAAAGCCAATAACACATGCCCCGAGAACGTTGCTACCAACAGTAGGGAAAATTGTGACTTACCATTTAAAGTGTCTGCGCGTGTGTGCGTCATGAGAAATCAATCTGTGGCTGAGGCGTGGGGGAGAAAAACTGAAGATGGCGGCACCCAGAGCTTTATAACTAAGCAGTCTAGCAAAGTAAAGGAAAAATTTGTGGCTCGTGTATAAAACATCACCGCTTGACTGAATAAAATGAAGCCGTGGGGAGAATGCAGACAGACTGTTACAAGAATCTTTGGAGACTGTTGTACGAAAACCCTTGGAGACTGTTGTTGCATGTTACTGAGTAACTGTCTTGCCCTTTTTTATTACTTTTTTGTTTCCCTTCCTTTTCTCCGTGTTACACCCACACGGAATTACAGTACAGTTGAAACAGAGTTTAACAAGATTTTATGCTGTAAAAGTTTCACAGATTTGTATATTTCTCTTTTTAACACAGCAACTCATGATGCACATGAGACTAATTGGTCTGTGCTGAGAGGGAGATAATCGGTCACCTAAATTTTTAAATACTGAAGAGGTGTTCCAGTGTGTTGGGAAGCATTCCTCCTTAAGACAACGTTTAAACAGCTTTGTAAGTATGGGAGCTAGTTCAGGTTGAAGCTTTTTGAGGACTATAATTGGAATGCCATTAAGGCCATATTTTTTTACTGGGATCGAGATTTTTGATAAGCTTGGCAACATCATACACAGTTATTTGTATGTCGCGTTTTCAGACACTCGCAGCGGCCCTGATTGCTGCAAAATTCTTAGTAAAGTGTTTGAGGCTGTGTGACATGACCGACCCAAAGGGTGGTTAGGCTCCCCAAGGGAGGGTGTGGCAACTTAAAATTCATTATAAAAATGGGCATACAGAACTCTTTATCAAATTTAGTGTGCCCGGGCGACAGCAAAACTTCCCTGCTGAAAGAAAATTGTAAATAGTAAATAGTAAATTGATTATGTTTTAATCATTTTTTATTATCTGTCAACAGCAATGTCATTTTAAAGGTTGAGCGGAAATATATGCGGTGAACCAGTGCAAATACTGCGATTTCATGTATTGAAGAACAACTACTACATTGACATCTTGACCAAGGTGATCCTAAGGGCCTGGTAACCTGCTTGCGACCTTTCCAGGTGCGATTGCGTGAGAATTCGAAGAGGGATCCAATCTAGACAAGGCGACACTGTCATAGTTGATTGTGTGGGGAAAACGCCCCACATTACCTCGCCCCACATTATATAACGATGTGCAGAGACGAAAAAAGTCAGTTAGTTTTTGAGTTGTTTTTGAGTTTTCGGAGTTGAGTTTTGGAGTTCAGAGTTGAGAGTGATCGCTTACCTCCCTCTCCACGACGCCTCGTATCACTAAGCCGCACTACAAAGAAGAGAAAGAAAGGAAAAGGCCTCAAGACTAATTGTCGACTATATGAACTTGAAGGTTCAATCACCGGTTGGGGAAATGTGTTTGTCTAGCCGCACTGATGAGTTGTGATACAACGAAACAATACTGTCTGTGGATGACAATTAAAGCCCCCCTGTTTGTGTTGAGCACTTTGTAAACATATTTTCAACCGACGTGTATTTAAAAAGCGATTAAGCGAAGCCCACTGTTAATTTGTTTGTAAACAAGTTGATGGTTCGAGCACTGTGTGACGGGAGAGTATGAGTTTAATACACACTCTATGAGAAATAGTCACGGCACTAATTCGTAGCCAAATAGTGAGAGCCGCCGATTGTTAATGCGACGGTTGTAGGTTCAATGCACGGCTGGGGAAAGGTGTTTGTCTAGCCACACTGATGAGTTGTGATACAACGAAACAGTACTGTCTGTGGATGACAATTAAAGCCCCCCTCTTTGGGTTGAGCACTTTGTAAATATATTTTCACCCGACGCGTATTTAAAAAGCGATTAAGCGAAGCCCACTATAAATTTGTTTGTAAACAAATTGATGGTTCGAGCACTGTGTGACGGGAGGGTGTGAGTTTAATACACACTCTATGATAAATATTTACGGCACTGATTCGTAGCCGAATGGTGAGAACCGCCGACTGTCAATGCGACGGTTGTAAGTTCAATCCATGGCTGGGGAAAGGTGTTTGTCTAGCCGCACTTATGAGTTGTGATACAACGAAACAGTACTGTATGTGGATGACAATATATACAAATATATATATACATAAATTTTTGTTGAATTAATCAGTAGACTAGAAGAGCTGAGTTTGTTTTCTTGTTTTCATTCTCTGTGTACTAAACGCTTTCCTATTGGATTGCGAATTGCGAATCATTGTTTCTTTTTTCTAGCAAGACGACGGCATATCAGCGTTGACACATAAGAAAAAACTTAATAGGCACCGGCAGCGAAGGAAAGACTGATCGGCGCCACCGAAGTGTTCTACTGCATTGACGAGAATAGGTCACAGGTGACCTGCGTCTAGGGTAGCAACACACTTTGGTTCCATAACCAAAGATTGCCTCTTCTGTTACAAAAGGGTCCCTTGGCAAGGTGTCCAGTCACAGCTAATGAGATGATGGTTGGGATAGAGCATATGCTTTGGTTCAGGATCTGGTTAGTTTTTTGCCAAAACCTATGAAAATCAAACCGCTTTTCAACTACTTTGTACTGGACAGACTGAGCATACATCTCTCTCACATTCTTTATTATTCTTTTACAGTGGTTGCTAGGACTCCTAAAGGCGGCTTTAGTTTCAGTACATCTATTTTGCTGAAAGCAGTGGAAATGGTGGGTTCAGTGCACAATGGCAGTGGCACATTCTGAAAAAAAAAAGTCATGGCTGGCTGTTGTTTTTTTACTGGAATTTCTTGAAAGCTATGAAACAGTCTACACATTCAGTCAGATCTGTTACTATAGAGGAAGCGTTCATTTAAAACATGGAGTACAGAGGGAATATCTGATATCCCACTCAGCCATAGAATATCGATATACAGTACGATAGAGAGGTACATTATATTAGTATAAGTACATATTACATTTTGTTTTGATGTTAACTGAGAAAACAAGTGGTAGGAAAATCCCAGTGGGAACAAAATGGAGAAAGACCATAGTTCTAGGCAAAGTTGTAAGAAAAAAGTCTAGGAGACTTGTGTACTGATCGCCAGTGTCGGGCACATAAGTGAGTTCGTGAATAATTTGAGGTCAAAGGTGATGGAGAAATCATGACAGAACCTACCCTCACCATCCGTTTCGTTTGAGTTGGTTAGTCATTCAACATTGGGAACATTGAAGTCTCCACAGACATAATGCAAAGCCGAAGGATGAGCAGACAGGATGTGATCAATTTTCTCAGAGATGCTCATAAAAATAGTAACAGCTGGGTGTGATAGAGTTCAAATATGAATGCGGTTAGGGTTAGCAAGGGTCTATTCAGAAGCATGTATAGGGCAAATTTGTGTCTTCTCTGGAGATGTCCCTACCACATGGAAAGCAATCTCTAATGTCGGTATATATTCCATACCCATGGTGATCTTGAGAGCCAGATTTTTTATGTTAAGTAAGAGTATCCTTTCATCATGAAGTCATATAGGGAAACAGTCAGTTCAATGTCAGGTTCGTACAGGAACTGGTCTGATTTCTTGTAACTGGGTTTCAAGCTCTGGAATGTTAGAACGTGCACGATTGATGTTAGAGAAGGAGACCTAGTAGTGGAGATCTATATTTGAAGTTGGAGTTCTGGGTTTATATTTGTATTGTTTTTTAGACTTTTCATGATTGAATATAGGGATATATGAATGAAGTCGGCAGAGTTTGTTAGAGCACAGCAGAGAGGGAAAGTAAGGAAGAAAAAGAGACAAAGAATTTTTTCAGACCATGATAATGTAATGCCGTAAGATTATCTACTAATATGACATGATTATCATATCGGAAATCCAACTGAGCATGCAGGCCTAATTAGTGGCCAGGCGTAATGTCGTCATATCCCACTGGGGGCCCAAGTCGATCTGCTCTTGGGCCAGTGCCTGACAGTCCACAGAAGAAACAAAATGCGTCTCCTGAATCACAGCCACATCCACTCAAGAGGTCGTGCCGGAGGCGAGCCGCCCGGCCCAATGATCTCAAGCCCCTCGCATTCAAACTAGCCAAATTCAAAGCTAGGGTACCTACCTGAGGGTGTGTCACACTCAGCTCCAAAGTTAGCCCGGGAGAGGACGCCGACGTTATGTGCCGTGCTCAAGGTGATGAAGTTGTTCATATCCTGACCTTCTCTCACAATGCTGCCAACATCCAAAGGATAAATTAATATCATGGTCCTGTAGAGTGATGAATGGACCAACACTGGGACCCTTCCCTTGCATTGTTTTGACAGTTCGTCAAGAGAAGGGTCATTTTTCATAACCAGTTCGATTCCTGGAAACGCCCCTTCAGCAGCCTGCAGCCTTGTCCACAAGTTGGTCTTGCAGGCCTCTGGAGTACTGACAAAAGTTATTAGGAGCGGGGCGTCTGGGAAATTTGAGGGGATATTTACATCTTTCCCCTCTAACCCTCTATCTGCTTGTAATCGAGGAGAGGTTTTAAGTTTTTCCTCTGCCGATGGGAAATGTCTGTTGCCACAGATCTACATAACATAGTTCCTTGGGGGCAAGGGCTTTTAATTTGGTTGGTCTGCGAGAGGCAGAGAAGTCTCTCCCTTCCCTCGGTTCATTCTTTTCCTTTTCTTTTTGGGGTGGTGGCTCAGTTTGCATTGGTGTGGAGACGGGTGTTTGTGTGGTGCCTGGTGTTGGTGCTGGTGTAGTGTCTGGTGTTGGTGCGGTATCTGGTGTTGGTGCGGTATCTGATGTTGGTGTGGTGTCTGGTGTTGGTGTGGTATCTGATTTGGGGGTGGAAGTGGATTTTGTTGTTAGGGTTGGTGTATGTTCACAGGGAGTGGGGGCCACCTTTTCTTCCCCTTTTCTTTTTTTGTTTTTCTTTTTTATTCTTTTGAATGAACCGGGGAGAGGTGAGGTTGAGTTCTTCTCCCTCTCACCTGCAGATTCATCCTCAGAGGAGCAGTCTTTTCTCCACTTGATCCCCATCTCGATTGGTGTGGGGACCGTTGGTTGTGTCTGTCCATAACACTTGTGTGCTTGGCCTTTTTGGTTAAGATCAAAGGTCTGTTGTTAATAGATGCTGTTCTTAGGTTTTTAAGCTTTTCTTGGCCTTTTGCGATGCTGCTGCGGCTGTTTTTGTTGCTGCTGCTCTCGCTGGTGTCGTTGCTGCTGCTGCTTCTGCTTCTGCTGCTGTTTCTGCTGCACTTGCTGCTTTTGCTGTTGCAGTAGTTGTTGTTGCTGCAGCTGTTTCCGTGGCATCGGCCGAGGTGGCTGTTGTTGTTGCTGCATTTGAAGAGGCTGCTGCCTCGATTTTTTGGCTGGTGGTGGGACGGTGGCGGAAGGGATTATGGGCTTCCGTTTTTGTCTCACTACTGTGCTCCATTCCTCCCCCTTGGCCTCCTGGGTGGTTTGGGTTTTCCTTGGAGCTGGGGTTGGTGCCATGGTTGCAGGGGTTGTTATCACCTGTTTTGGCGCGGGCGCTGTCTCAGGAGTTGTGACCGGCTTTTGGGTCGTTTGATTAGGGTTACTCTTTGGGGGCAGCTCCTAGCCATGTGGCCTTGCTTTTGGCAGAACCAGCAGTGCAGACGACGACTCTCCACCACTACCGTCATGCTGGCGTCCTAGTATGTCAGCAGCGCTGGTATCGCCCAAACACACTCCCTCTTCAGCCTCATTGCTATTGTGTAGCAGCCCAGGTGAGTCACAGTTTTTGACCGTACTGGGGTTCCACCTCACCGTACTGGCTGAAGAGGAATCCTAGCAGTTCCACAGGTATTTGGGTTGGCACATTAAATATGTGCACCTGAGTTCTTCTCTTGCCCTGGTATTCGGGTATTAGTTTGACTCTCCCATGCTTTCTTGGCCAAAAGGCCAAGAAAAGCTTAAAAACCTAAGAACAGCATCTATTAACAACAGACCTTTGATCTTAACCAAAAAGGCCAAGCACACAAGTGTTATGGACAGACGGACCGACGGACGGACCGACGGACCGACCGACGGACCGACAGAGTAACTTATAGACTAAAAATCCATCTGCGAGATTTCAAAGATATATAGACTGTGTTTTTATATATGTATATGATATTTTAATCGTCAATGAGGACAAACAGAGAAAGATATAGACACGATTTTTAGAATTTTACAAGGAAACAATTTAAAAATATCAACATCCAAATCTCATCGCAGTCTCAAATCACCGCTCCTATGAACTCGAACCCCATCAGCAGAAAACTGACACTCCTCATGTCATGACCAAAAATAGTAACAAATTCTTCAACAACAAAAAACATAAAACTCATTTTTTTTTTTTTTTTGTAAAAAACAAAATGCAAAAACAAAATACATTTTTTTTTATTTTTAGACCGGGATTTAAATAAATACTGGCAATAAACGAATTAATGATAATCATTCGTCGTTTAGCAACACCCATCATTGATGTAACACGAATGGCTCTCCACAAAGTCTTTTCACAGCAAATCATTCAGTTCGACCCTGGGAGTTTGGAGCACTCCCATTTTGACTTAACGCTTATCAAGTTGGCTTTCCACTGAGATTTCTCCATGGTAAACAGGGCAGAAGCAGCAGTACCCAAACATTTCTTTTCAGAGCTACTCAACAAACTACTTGTTGTGAAAAGGTATGACGAAATGAGATTGAAGACAAAGTTTATATTTATATAGCTTGTATTCTTTATATAGCTTTATTCAACAAAAAAGAGCACCGGCAGAAAAAACACAAGGTGAGAAAGATGGCTGGTCGCTGCTACTGCTGTGTCACAGAGGGAGAGAAAAACAGGGGAGGTAATTCGGGGCAGGAAAGAAAAGAAGGGTTCTTTTATTTTTAGGTCATTCTCCGCGGCCTAAGAAAATCCAGTATCACAAGGTACTTCTACGACATATTTTTTGACAGCTTGTGCTCAAACTGAAAAAGAAAAGAAAGGGAAATTCAAAGCTGATAATTTTCAGCTAAATACGAAAATACGGGGGTTTGCGATGAACTTGAGACGAGCGTCTGAGATCTAATACATCAGCATCTTCAAGGGAAGTTCTTTGCAAATCATCCAAATGTAAGGGGTGAGGAGATGTAGGAGTGCCGGTTTCAGAGGCATAGTTTTTGATGTCCGCTAGAGTATCAATAGCAGAGTTTTTGGTGACGCTTGGCGGAGGAGGATGACTAAGGCTAGACTTGATAGGGTCCTCCGTAGCATCAAGTTCAGGCTGTGAATAGTTATTTTCATCACCAAGTGGTGCAATATGGTGTAGAGACACCGTTGTTTTTCGTCCATTATTAAGTCGCACATGAGCATAGTTCAGATTGACATCCAGAATTTCCACTGTCTCAACTAAGGGTTCATATTTACTTTCTCATACATGGCGCTTCAGGAGCACAGATTTTGATTTGGCTAACCAAGTCAGTATAGAATCGCCGGAAGCAGATTTCCTTTGGAAATTAAACACGTTCATGAGGAGTACAGTTAGAGGCGGTAGAGAGCAACAAGCGAATGCCGTGTAGTGCTACATCTAGCACCTTTTCCCCAACTAGTTATGGAGAGATTGTTTGATCGTAGAGCGAGGCTCACTGTTTGCCAGATGGTTCCATTATATCTCTCTACTTGACCATTGCCTTGTGGATTAAAAGCAGTCGTTCGACTGGTAGCAATGTGCCGAGAGAGAAGGATACCTTGAGTTCGTCAAACATGAAATCAGTGCTTCGACCAGAATATATGTATGAAGGATTTCCGAAAATAGAAAATAAATTGGTTAGGTGTTTCTTGACAGTTGCTGCCAAGACATCCGCACAAGGGTAAGCCAAGGGGAAACGGGAATATTCATTTACTACAGTTAGCAAAAATCGATTTTGGGAATTTGTTGGCAAAGGTCCCTTAAAGTTTATACTTAACCTTTCAAAGCGTTGACTTGCCTTAATGAGCATTTGAGGTAAAGTTTTAACGAATCTAGGCTTTATCTTAGAACAGATTTGGCATGATCTGGTTACCGCTCTAAATCCTCTACGAAGTATGGCATATTCTTGCTTCTAACAAAGTGTACCATTCAGGTTACTCCAGGGTGACACAAATCCCTGTGCAGAGCGTATAGTTTCTCGATAGAAATGGTGGCTGAGCAAATTTGAGATAGAGCGTCCGCAACTGCATTTTGTTTATCTGGATGATAGATTATGTCGTAGCTGAAGCAGGCGAGTTCTAGCTTCCATCTTGTGATCTTCTCATTTTTTATTTTGCTCTCGTTTTTAGGGTTGAACATAAAAAAAACAGATTTTTGATCCATGACAAGTTTAAAATGTTTTCTGAGTAGTAGGTGTTGCCATTTTTGAATGGCTTCTACGATAGCGTAGGCCTCTTTTTCAACTGAAGAGTGTTTCTGTTCAGCAGATGTTCTAGAAAAGAAAGCCACAAGACGACCGTTTTGAGTGAGTGAGGCGGCGATGGCATGTTCTGAAGCATCAGTTTCAACCTCAAAGGGTAGTGTTGAGTCTATGGCTATCAGGGATGCTTTTGCAATTTCTTTCTTCAGATACTTGAAGGCATCCGTTTGTTCCTTGTTGAGGGGAAAGTGGGTGACCCTAGTTAAAGGATGTAGTTTTTCTGAAAAGTTTGAAATTCACAGAGTAGTGGGAAAATATCCCCTTAGCTCGTTGAAGAAAAGTATGGTCTAGAGGTAGAGGCAGGTCCACCAATTCCTTGAGTCTGTAGGGGTCAGGTCTTACTGAACTGCTGCTTATTGTATATCCGAGCAGATTCACAGAGCTAAACGAATAATAGCATTTGTTTTTGTTCAGTGTCAAACCGTACGTATCCACGCTATTCATGAACTGCTTCAGATGGTTATCATGTTCTGCCTGATTTTGGCCACAGGTAGTGACGTTGTCAATGTAGGCATAGGTTCCTTTGGGGTCGCTACACTTGATTATGTCATCCATAATTCGCTGGAAGCTAGCTACTCCATTGGTCACTCCGAAAGGGATCCGGCAAAATATACTGCTCCGAAAGCAGTATATTTTCTTTCTTCTGGTGTGATAGCAACCTGGTGATAGGCACTGGTTAGATCCAGAGTGCTAAATACTTTATAACCAGCAATCTCGTTTACCATGTCCTCTATCCGAGGTAGGGGATAAGCGTCTAGAAGAGCAAATCTGTTTATTGTCTGGGAATAATCTACTACGAGTCTTTTCTTGTGGTTATCAGGGGATATCACAAGCGTTTGAGCTCGCCATGGAGACTGAGAGGGTTTGATAATCCCTTCATATGTGCAATATTTCGGATTTGATGAATTTAGCATCTGGTAAGCTGTGCCTCCTTGATTTTACCGCTATTGGACGACAGTCGGGGGTTAGATTCGTAAACAGAGAAGGATAAGGAATATTATTAATTGCTGTCAATCCACAAATCGTAAGAGGGGGGAGAGGTCCCCCAAAAGGTATTTTTATAGAAGAGTGTTGGCGTAAGAAATTATGTCCGAGAAGAAATTCCATTAATAAAAGCGTCTCTGCCGTAGTCATCCCTCGCCTGCGTAGCTGTAACGGCTTGGAACTCACAGTACTTGGCGAGTTTATTAAGGACCTGTAAGTACTGGTCTATGCTTTCGTTTGTTGACGACTAGTAGCCAGTACATGCCTGCAGAATATCGTATTTTTAGGCTGCACGAACACAACTTCAAGAGTATCCATAGCAGTGTTGTAGTCGTCCATGTCCGATATATATTTAAATATAGTTGGAGAGACAAGGTTTATCAGTAAACATATTTCTTGCCTGTCTGTTAGAGGAGTCGGCCGCCTCAAGAAAGATGTGAAAAGATTTTTTCCAGTGACGCCATGTGTCCACATCCAGTCGGTCCAGTTTAAGATATTTTTCCATCTTTTACTTTTTAGCTGAATAAATTGTGAAAATGTATGATGAAATGAGATTGAAGACAAAGTTTATATTTATATATAGATTGTATTAAACTTTATTCAACTAAAAAGAGTGCCAGCAGAAAAAATCACAAGGAAAGAAAGATATCCGATCGCTGCTACTGCTGTCTCACAGAGGGAGAGAAAAGCAGGGGAGGTAATTCGGGGCTGGAAAGAAAAGAAGGGTTCTACTTAGGTCACTACTAATGCGAATCACAAACTACATGTGTGCGATACACATTCTACTTTCTACTCGTACTCCCCCTCACATCCTACCACTACAGTCTATGAACCTGCTTCAACTCCAGTTCACTTCCAGCGACTCCACCTCAAATACGACCTAGATCAACCTCAGGCACATCATTAAACATCAGGAATGCAACGATTTCAACACAGCGAGATACTCTGATTCTGATACACGATCTCCATTTGGCCCTTTTCTTCAGAAAAATAAAATACGATATTTATCGTCTTTAACCAATCATCTGTGTTTGTCATCCTTCTTTGCTATTTGCTTTCCTTGTCTTTTGTAAAATGTATTAGTTCTATGATCAATTGTAACCTCCACACTTTCAGCCCTCTACAACATGTGGTAATCTCGACGTGATACTTGGACACAGGCAGGCGATAGCGAAAAAATGACATTTTGCTCAGACTTGAGATTGAATATCAGTCCAGAACCAATACTCTTGACTTCATAGTGGATGTAAAAAGCCAAGCTCAGCAAGCATGAACAACTCTCTGACAACAAAAGCTCCATGGATATTTGTAGAGTTGAATGTAATAATCAAAGAGGAAAGCGCCCCCGTGTGTGTGTGTGTCGTGCAGTCATACAACTTACTTTCGGATGGGATCTAAGAGAAAGAGAAATTAAAGATGGCAGCCGTGGATTTATAAGGTGTAGTCTCGTGGAATCTCACGAGATCTCATCTTCCACTGCACATGTATGCAAATGGAATGGGGTCAGTTTTCTGATAAAATGTCTGTTGGCAGAGGCAGTGGGGACAGACGTGCTGGAAGTTAAGAGAGAAAGTTGTCAGTGACGAATTCTAGCTGGACTTTTGTGTATTGTATTTGGTTTATTTTGTTTTGTTGTTTACCAGCCCATTTAACGTCAACATTCAAGCATCATAAAAATACAACAACAACAACAACAATGAAAGAATGGCAATAATTCAAGACGAGTTAACCCTAACGCACACTGAAAAACTCAACGACTGGATGTTTGATGATTCATTCCAGGCACAGAGACCCATCACACGTTCTTACACCACTACAAACGTGGCCTGCTGACTCATTTGCAAGCCTTGACTTTGACCAAAGTGTACCATCAATCTTAACAATTCATTCCACAATAAGGATGACACAATCAACAAGTGCAGACGTACTTACACACACATCTCGAACTATTCAGACACACTTGAAGATTAATAATGCAAAGGATCATGTAGACCCATCACAACGTTCACCCATCACTTTCAACAAACCGTGCAGAGGCACACACACCACAGATTTTCTCCTCCTCCTCCTCCTCCTCCTCCTCCTCCTCCTCCTCCTCCTCCTCCTCCTCATCATCATCATCATCATCATCATCATCATCATCATCATCATCATCATCATCATCATTCCGACCATTCTTTCGGATACATTCACACACATTCGCATGCACTTTGATACGACTATCCACAACCGTTTTTTGGTAATTGATAAAGATCAAGGCGAGAGCCTTGTTGCGGTCTCAAATCACTGCTCCCACAATGTCAACAAACTCGAATCCCCATCAGCAGAGAACTGACACGCCATAAAACATGTCATCACAATGTCAACAAACTCGAATCCCCATCAGCAGAGAACTGACACGCCATAAAACATGTCATCACAATGTCAACAAACTCGAATCCCCATCAGCAGAGAACTGACACGCCATAAAACATGTCATCACAATGTCAACAAACTCGAATCCCCATCAGCAGAGAACTGACACGCCATAAAACATGTCATGACCACGCGTGCTAAAAATAGTAACAACTTCTTCAACAAAAAAGGGGAAAAACAGAAACTCAGTTTGTCCCAATGAAACAAAATAAAAACTTTTATTCTAGATGCAAATTTATATAAATACTGACAATAAACGCCACATACATTTTTGCTGGTATAAAAATCCAGCTTAAAATTAATGATAGTCATTCGTTGTTTAGTGGCACCATTGTTGACACGAATGGCTCTCCATAAAGTCAGTGGCTTTAACAGCAAATCATTCAATCCAATCCAAAACTAGGAGCACTCCCATACCGACTTAACACTCGTCAAGTTGATGAACCTAGTCGCCGTGGGAAGCAGGGTCAGAAGCAGTAGTACCCAAACAACAATTTTCAGGGTTGCTCAATAAACTTCTAATGTGAATCACAAACATGATACCTGGAACCTCACTTTCACAGCCTGCCAAAGAAAAAAAAGAGTACACAAAATCTCAGCTCACTGCAGCAGCGTCGTCTGTTGGTATTTTCTGTAGACTAATTTTCATGTCAGTTTCCATCTGCTCCAATGGTCTGTTTTTATAAAAGACAGAGTCCTCCAAATTTGCATATTTGCATATGTGTGCGAGATGACACGAGATTCTACGAGACTACATTGTTATATAAGGATGCAGGCGCTATCTTGGACTCTTTTCAGCATCATGACACTGCGTTGGCAAAGCGCACACCAAGGCTGTTTAAGAGGTAAGCATGCATTCCCACAATTTTCGCCACACACACTTCCCTCTGATATCATCATCACAGAGAGGGCAGGGACGTGGTGTCCTTTTTCTTCGGGGGCTTCATCCTTGCCTGTGCTTTCGTCCTCGGTTTCAGGGTCAGTGAACCTTAGGCTGCTAATCTTATGGTCGCTGTCCGATGAAGTCGGCATAACCCAGAATGATGGTTCACTCGTCTCGGATCCAGCCTTGCTCTCATTGCCGAGTGGCAGCTGCACTTGTGATGTTGATCGAAGATCCTTGATGTGACGGGGCACCCCGTTAACCTGCACACAATTGTGGGCTGATCACCTGAGTAACACGCCCGGTTCTGTAGTGTGTGGTGCACTTGCCACGGAAGTTCTTAACCCAGACGACATCCCCCTCTTTCATACTCTCTCTCGTCACCTCCAGCTCGGGTAGTGGGCTGGCCTCCACACCTCTCACCCTGACATGGTACCTGTGCAGTGCATAGGCTGGTGCGGTAGAGGGTGAAATGTTGTCTTAGGGGTGACGTTATACCAATAGACTGCCTCAGGCACTGTACAGCCCTTCCTAGCTGCGATGGTCTTGACGGTCCTGTGGTTTCTCTCAATAATTCCATTCCCACTAGGCACATGGTGGCACCGAAATTGCAGATGTATACCTCAGTTGTCTGCGAACTGTTTAAACTGCTTGCTAACAAAGGTTGTCAGTCAGTATCTCAGAAGGGGGACCACACTCAAGGAAGATACTTTGGTAATTTACGTCCATTGCGAGCCTGTTCCAATTTCCTCTCACACTCAGTTTTCCCTTCTTCCACTGGACGGGTGCTGGGTCGATCGACTAGCAGGTTTCGCAGCTCCCTACAACAGATTTCATGTCCCTCTTTGACACATAGGGGTCGACCAGCCTAGTGAAGTAAAGGGTTCGGTTACACCAGGGTGCCCGCTTTGCCAAAGGACATCAGCAACACGGCCCGGGCTGTCGATGCCCCACTGTGACACAATTCACAGGTGCCGGTTCGTCCACTTCTTTTGGCAGGTACAGCCAATGGTGTGACACTCTGGTCAGGCGATCCACGTGATTCTGACAGGATTGCACCAGTGTCACATCTACGGTCAGGTTGAATTCCTTGATGATCTCGGTCAGGGTAGCAAGTCATCTCTGTATTAGCATTTCGGCCTATGCCTTCGTCGTCAACCATGCTTTCCCACTCGAGGCATCGGTTATCCAGCAATGCATGCACATAGAGTCTGAAGCGCCACATTTACCCCTTTGAGTGTAGCATCAAGCTCTGCTAGGTTTACGTGCCCGGCATCATTTTCTGGCCAGAGCCAGCAGGCATCTTCTAGGATAAATCTGTCGACCACCAGAGCAATGTCAAGGGCGAGTGAGCTGGCATTCACCCAAACTGTAAACTCGCTCCCATCGATGCACCAGCTCCCTTGCACAGGGTCATCCTCAGTCACTCTGGCCACAGCTTCCACCAGCATGCTTTGCAGGGCGGGATCACACACCTCATCGTCCCATCCCGTTGACATGGAAGTCACATGTCGCTTTATGGCTGCCATCACCACCGCCACCCAGAGCCACCCATACACGGGGAATTGGCCCACCAGTTTTCCACAGACGGAAAAAACACTCTGACGCGTGATGTTGGATGGAACTTCCAGGATGTCACCACCTCTTCCCCAGTGGAGTCCGTCTACGCTGCCACTCACATTGAAGCCAAGAACTTTTGCTCCATCTTGCAGGCATTCTGGCTCCTTGCAGGACAGACCGAAGCTCTCAAAGTGTTCTTTCACCGCCTGGGTAGATATGAGACTCTCGTTCACAAAAATCTCATCAATATACGACGACGTTGCCTATCACACGACTTCATCCTGATGCCGGATCGTCTGCATAATCACTGTCATATGTTTTGGGGCCACGTTCAAGCCGAACCCCAGCCTGGTGAAACAATAGCGAGTCCCTTTGATCTTGACCGTCTGGAACGGCCACAGCGATTTCTTGATGCGTATCTGCAGATAGGCTCATCGTAGGTCCAGGATTGCTATGTACGCCCCCTGCTGCCACCACTCCCTCAGTTTGTGTATGCAGACGTCAGTCCCCACTGTGTGTGGGTCGATGTGTTCATTGAGTTCATGGTAATCCATGACGGGTCGGACCTTCTATTTATTCTTTTGGTGGCCTGAGCCCATCCTCTGGGTACGGAACAACCAGCCATTATCCATCCAAACCTGGAGTTCTGCCTTGTACTGCTCCCTAAGCCACGTGGGAGAGGGGTACTCCGTCAGCCGATTCCACAAGGACACTAGTGGCTGGTCACCTGACCACTTCCAGGACGTGGTCCATGCATCTGTGCCCTTGTCGTATTCCATGTGGAAGTCGGGTTCATCAAGAGTGATTGCCGCGCAGACCTGTTACTTGCATTGGGAAAACATCACATCACTGGCGCTGTCCATAGTGATTCCACCCAGCTGTGTAATAGTGTCCATTTCAAGGAGAAGGTCATATCCAAGAAACTCCCTATCGACCACCAACGCCTTCACAGCCACCGGGGGGAGGGCATCACCAACGTTTATATGGACAATGCTCACCCCACAACACATCAGTGAGCCTCCACCAACGATTAATACTGGGACCTTCTGTTTCGTCCATGTGGTGCAACATTTCCTGTGTATGAGGGTTTGGGTGCATCGGATGTCAACCAGCACTTAGTGCCTACACCCATCAACTCGCACTGTCACTACAGGAAGCGCCTTGTTCAGTGTTGCTTTGAGGGGGGTGCTGGTGCTGCACCTTCCTTCCCTTGCCCATTTTCTGGACAATTCCGCACTACGTAGCTTGGCTTGTTGCATCGCTGACAGCGTTCTCGTTTCCGTGCTTCATCCTCGACCAGGGTGCGCTTCGCACCACTTCTGCAGTCTCTGGCGAAGTGGTTAGGACCACCTCATTTGTAGCCCCATATGCTCTTTGTAGGCGTTCCAGTGCGTCAACCACTGCCGAGACCTGCTCCACATTGTCCTTTAGGAGGTTTCAAGCTCTAGCCAACAGTTCCTCCAACTCAAGCTCATTAAGCTTTGGCGATGCCCGCAACAGCCGACTGGCATCATCTGGAAGCCCAGACAAAGAAGCGCATGCCAATATTCGAAGAGAGCAGCAAGCGTCTTCAGTAGACGTCCACAGTTTCCCCTGACCCAAGCCAACGTTCTGAGAATTACCTCCAGGCAACAAAAGGGTCCGCACTGAATGCTCATACAATGCTTGTTTTTTCTGCTCCATTGTCACCTCATCCTCGAGCTGCTGGTACACGGCATAAGCCCCCTTAGTGAGCCTCAATGGGATGACCATAGCTGGATCCTTAATTTTGCACAACTGGCAAATGTGCTTGGCCTTCTCCAGCAATTCAACCACTGAAGGACCAGCTGGGGACCCGTCAAACTCTGGTATCAGCTTCAGGTCGAATCTGTTGATGGTAAAAAATGTACGCCAAAATAGCTTGTTGTTGCAAAGAAAAAAAAAGAGTACACAAAACCTCAGCTCACTGCAGCAACGTCATCCATCGGTACTTTCAGTAGACTCGTTTTCATGTCTGTCCCCATCTGCTCCAGTGGCCTGTTTTTATAAAAGACAGAGTCATCCAAATTTGAAGATTCTGCAAGACTGCATTTTTATATAAGGCTGCAGGCGCCATCTTGGACCCTTTTCAGCATCATGATGCTGCGTCGGCAAAGTGCACACCAAGGCCGTTTAAGAGGTAAGCCTGCATTCCCACAATGTTCTCCACACACCTGCTTAAACGGTTCACTTCCAGCTCACTCCTGCAGCTTCCAGCGACTCCAGCTCATTCTTGCAGCTTTCAGCCACTCCAATTAACCCATGCAATTCTAGCACCTCCAGCTACCTGTACCGGTGCCCACTGATTTTTAACTACCCGATTCTAGTGACTACTGACATCGATCAACCCATTTTCAGTGCCCACTGACGTCTAGCAATCCGTATCATTGCCCATTGATGCCCAGCTACTCGTTTCCAGTGCCCACTGACATCCAGCTAACTGTTTTTTTCCTCACTAACATCCAGCTAACTGTATTTTCCTCACTGACGTCCAGCTACCTGTTTCCAGTGCCTTCTGATGTCCAGGTACTCGTTTCCAGTGCCCAATAACGTCTAGCTACCTCTTTTCTATGTTAGGATCGATGTATACCAATCTATAAAAAAATAAGAACGTGTTCAGTAACTCAGACCTTAGTTAATTATACCGAGTTACAAAAAATATACAAGAAACTACAAAGGAAAATAACATTAAAACATTCCTTTCAGTTTCATTGTGTAAAAATGCGTGTATTGAATGTTCATAAAAGTTCATTAGTTGAATTTTAGGAATAATTGATTGTTCTTGACGTCCAGCTATGCTAGACTTTGCCTATATGACTCGGATCAATCTGAGGTACGGCATTCTAAATTAGGAACATAACAATTTCAACACAGTGAGATGTCCTTTCTTGCCATAACTGATCCTGATACACAACCTTTATTGTCGTCCATTTTGTTTTGTTAAAAGTAAAACATGACACTGACACCTTAACCGATCACCTGTGTTTGTCTTCTTTTCTATTCCTGTCACTTTCCTCTCTTTGTGTCTACTTTCACAGTTCACCTTTTCGGCCCTCTTCAGCAATCTATTTTTAGTGTAATTTCTTTAGATTTCTTGGGCGCCAAAATTAATTCAAAGAGAATTACACCAACTACTTTATTAGAATCATTTCCATGTCCTAAATATGTTAAAAGCAGACTTTTCGGTATGATAGGATTATACAGAATGTTAATATCAGATTTTTATTGCATATCACTGAAGGTTTGCATACACAAAACGTTAATATCAATGCCAACAAAATACAGAATTAGCAGGAGCAACGATAATGACAGCAATGGCAGTGCTGGAAACTAACCCTGTTCCTTGACCAAATCGGACATATTTAACACATACGAAGGCGTCAAAGACTGTTTTTTCCCTGTGGACACGTTATTAGTACAATTCACAGTTCAATTTAGCAAGAAAAATACCATAAAGGAGTATTTGGCTTAAAAACAATAAAAACTAAAGTGTGTACATCACAGTTCACAGATCTCTCAGGACGTGTATTGGCATGAATAATTAATTCAAAGGATTAATTATGAGTATAATTTTTACTCGAATATATCCACAAATTTATCAGCTGTTATCCAAAATGGGCATATGAAGATATCCCCTAAACTGATAACCATACAACTAGCTCAAAGAGCGACTCTCTACCTCGTGGTGGTCCAGATCGCTCTTTGGGCTTGTCGTATGGTTTGCATCAACGTCAGAAAGTACAGCGAAGATTTGGAAATGAGTTTTGTTAGCAGAACGTCGAGATTCAGAGTAGTGCGGTTTTAGCTACAGTGGGTTAAATAATTAACATTTTTTAACCACAAACTATTTCAGCGAACAAAGAAAATGGGAAAACGAGTAGGGTTAAGCAGTGACCATTCACTGAGGCCATTCACTGGAGAAGGTGATGTGGTCTTAATAAGCTAAAGCTAGTTGCAAAAGTGCAAAAACTCGAAGACGAAGCAACATTGATTTTACATTGATACTGCCAACTTGGCAACCAGTTTATACCGAGAATGATAAGTGCATCCAGTAGAAATAGTATTCAACCGACGAAACTCAGGCCATGTCAGATTGAGCCTATTTTGATGGTGATACACTTCGGTATGTTGGGGCATTACAAACAGCAGAATAAGGCAGAAAACAAGATCCCTGAAGTCAAGGATGGCCTAATCAAGAGAGAACTTTTTTCGATATGCAGAAGATTGGTTGACTATTACACTGTAGTCGGATGGTTGCAAACTGTTTTATCAAAAGGCAGAGAAGTGTGGACCGATGGGAAGATGTAATTGACCAACAAGTGTTGCTCATGATACAAAACGTCATTGCAGAAATAGAAAAAATGGACCCTATAAAAGGAGAATGGTATATAAAAGAAAGCTGTGAAGGGGTAATATTGAGCGACACTAGTAGCCTGGTATTAGGCTAACAATTAGAAATAGAAGGTGTAACTGCCGAAGATGTTGCTTGGCTGTGAAAAAAGATGATAGCGCCCATATCAATGTTGCAGAGCTCAATGCTGTGACAAAGGGCATTAATCTGGCTTTAAAATAGGGCCTACAGGTAGTGGATTTTAGGACAGACTCATCGACAGTAGCATCATCGGTTGAATCGGAGGTGTCAGGAGGTAATCGGATCAAAACAAGATGGGTAGCGGAGATGCTTATCAAGCGTCGCTTTGGAGCATTGGGAGATTTAATTCAAGAATTTGTACTGAATATAACTTTCACCTTGGTTCCATCACAGAAAAGCCTGTCTGAAGGAAAAAAAAGATATGGCCTTGGTGTGCTGTGCAGTAGAGCAATTAAAGAACCTGCACAAGATGTATCATTTTGGAAAGGAACAAACTCTATGTCTAGCAAGAAAAGCGAATTTGCACATCACGATGGGAGATGTTCAGGAGATAGTGAAACAATGTAGGGTATGCTAATCAATTGATTCTGCGCCAACTAAACATGAAAAAAGGGGAATTGCATATTGCAGCAAATTGGCAGCAACTGGCCATTGATATCACGCATTGTCTGACTATGATTGACTGTGGGGCTGGGAGGGTAGCAATATGGCAAAAAATCAGAATGGAAACAGGTGAAGAGGTGAAGAGAGTTGTTGAGGAGGTGTAATACAATGACTGGAGTATGATGTTTTACTAAGAATCGAGCTGTGTACAAAAAGGAGCTTCAGATTGATAATGGTTGGCTGATATCATATCCTCAGGAAAGGTTGCCTCCCCCCCCAGATTAATTCCACTAATGGTTATTGAGCATCTGCAAAAGACAAAGTGCGACCAATAATGGATTACCGAGAATTGAATTAACATCTTGCCTGAAATTAAGATTTAAAAAATGATAAATATCCATCCGAATTCTTTCTTGCCATCTCTTGACTTCAACTGTAATCGCCACTGTCCATTCTCCCGCTACCTCTCTCAGCAGTCCAAAAAGAAAAGACATTTCTGTGCTTTCCCATTCGTCCTTTTCACAGCCGTCACTGTCCTTATAGACGAAAGTTTTTTTCTGTTCTCTTTCCTTCTTCGATTCCGTCATCCGACAGGATAGACAGAGGTACTGTCACTTGTGTAAGTTACGTTTTGAATAATTTTCACCACATTCTTCATCATGAACAGCCGGGTGTGGGCCTTTTTGTATGGGCTCTCGTGCAAAGTGGAGAAACAGCAATTTCCTCCACCAGAGAATTATGTCCAAGAATATCATCATCATCATCGTCGTCGTCGTCGTCGCCGTCGTCATTGTTGTCGTTGTCGTCGTCGTCGTCGTTGTCGTCGTCGTCATTGTTGTCGTCGTCATCATCGTCGTCATCGTCGTCGTTATCTTCAGAGGTTAGGAAACTTATGATGATAACAATGAGCTACTAGTAATGGAAGCATCGTTTTTCAATACTGACATTAATCTATTCACTTTCTTCTGGCGAGTCACTGACGAGTATTGAATGGTATGTGAGCTCTTGAACAAGGGTCACAAATGTGGATGTTAAAACACAGTCTTTTAATGTGACGTTATACCAGTAAGTCACTTCTGGTTTTCACACTTCTGTGGCTTCTCTCAACCACACCATTTCCTCCTGGTTCATAGGCACACTAGTCTTGCAGGAACTACTGAAAATATTGGCTGGTCATTTACCAGGCAACACAATGTAATTCGATTGGTGAGCTTCGTTCATCAAATATGGCATAATGGCTCCTGAGCGAGGGATCCTGCGTTTCATCATTTAAAAATAATAATAAATATTCGCCCAAACCTTTTCTTGCCAACTCCTGATTTCAACTGTAATCGTCACTGTCTGTTCTCCTTCTGTTAACTTTGGCTCTCCAAATAAAAAAAAAGAGTCTGTACTTTCCCATTCGTTCTTTTCACAACTGTCATAGCCCTCATATGCAAATTAATACCATATGTATATCAATAAGCCGTCTATAGACGAATATTGATATGTGCACTGCAAAATTATAGGTCGGAAAGGGATTAATGTAGCACTGTTGGATTTAAAGAGGGCCTACCTGCATTTTAAACAATAATGATCAAGGCAAAAATATTGTGTGACATGCTTAGACTTTGGCCTAAACGAGGCAGTCTTAATAATGACACCTCTTATTAAAACTATTTTGATGCAAGATGACTCCACAATGAAACTATTCAGCTATGTTGACAGCACATTACTAAATAGAAAGGATCCAGTTTCATTCGAATCACATCTGCAGACATTATGTCCTCATTAGAGTGCTAAAAGAATGAGTGTGGTTATCATTGTCAACATCTGTGCAACAATCAGCACCATCACCATTTTTCAACCGTCAAGCAGCAGCACCGACACCATCCTTCAACAATCAACAACAAAGCCGTCGTCATCACCACCTTGATCGCCAGCAATCAACAATACAAACAACAAGAACTGCTATCTATCATTAAACCGGCTACCTCTATCGACTCGATGGACAGAGGCACTCTTACAATTAACAGAGGACAATACCAATCTCACTATATAATAAAAATAAGTTTTAATCTAAAATTCCTTGTCTGTCCTTCTTGTTTCCATGCGTTCATTTATTTACAATAAATCATACGATCGGAGTTGAGTTATAACAACTGATATCATTGTAACAGAACAGTTTAACAGCCCAAGAGAGGTAATTTAGATTATTGTAGTGGTATCTCTGTTGTATCTGACCAATGGTCACTAATCATTGTGTCTATGTGTTTTTCTAAAACGCCAAAGCAACATAATTATGTAAAAATGAATGAAAACTGGATTTAAAGTTAAGCGAAAAACAAAACAAAGAAAACCAAAAAAGGATTTAACTGCAGTGATTAGTTTGTCGCAATCGAAACTTGCTACAATAGCAGGCCAGGGCAAAATCTTGCAGCTCAAGATCTAAATCTCCCTGTCAGTCCAATTACAAGCAAGCTCTCAATCACGTGACCGAGTACATAAAAGGCGATATCGGCAACTCTTCCTCCTCTCTTTCTTCCTGGCTTTCGCTGGAAGCAAGACATTCAGCTGGGCCTTTGGCCCCAGGCTAACGTGAGTACACTTCTTACACAGATGCCGCAACATGAACTGGTCTCGTCGATTCACCGACACACACTCCTCGTACCCATTACAACATGTAGACGCTGAAAACTTTAACAGGCCTCCCCATGATTACTGGCTACAAACACTTTTAAATTGAATTATTCTCTCCTTCAACAAGCTGACATAATATTAAATCTATCTTTATACGAGAACACTTTCAGCTACTATCTCATTTTTCTCTTGTACACTGTAGTGAAGTAGAAAAAAAAGAAAATTAAAAAAATATATAAGGTCGAGCTCTTCAACGTCCAAAAATAATTCACCGTCACAAAAAGAATTTGCCGTCACTTCTTCCAACCGTCGTTTCACTCTCTGCGCTCTTCACGCCTGCTTTAAAAAAAAGTACCGTTTATATGCTGCCCATTTCTCCACTTATGCAAATTGACTATCAACCAGAGCCATCTAGTTTTCCATTTCTCCAAACAGCCAATTTGCAAAGGGGGACAACTCAAACCACACAGAGCCATCTAGTTTTCCATTTCTCCAAACAGCCAATTTGCAAAGGGGGACAACTCAAACCACTGAAAAACTGAAATAGTGCTGCACTCCCCACTTATCCAACACATTCTCCATGGCAGCTGAGCGAAAGGCAGTCCATTAGCACTTCCGTCACTGGATCCCTCTCTAAAAACACCTCTTCCAAGACTTTTGCAATGTCACCTGCATTTTCCGCCTTGATTTCCCTCCAAATGGCTACTCTTCCTGGTCCACAGTCGACCATTGACAGATACGGCCTCTGTTGATAGTGCATTACGTCTATCGCCAACCTGCTCCAGTTCTCTGCCACCTGAACCTCACCAGCTTTGTGTCTACTCAGCGCAGGGTCGATTGATTGACACCGGCTGCATCTCTCAACCACTGTCCTAACGGCCTCCTTTGTGATTCTGGGGTCCACCTTCCTGGCCAAAAACAAGGTTCTATCCACTCCAAAATGGTGCATGTCATGCAAATCCTTCAGAGTGTCTTCATTCAAACAACATATTGCAACAGCCGCCTCATTCGGCACCTTTAGCCAGGTCTTCCGCACCCTCGTCATCACATCTGCTCTGTTCTTCGCTGAAGGAACGATAGTGACCCTAAGTTGAAGATCAAATTCCCTAATCAGCTCCCTTAACATCATCAATCGACGCTTTACTAGCATCTCGGCAGTGTCTTTCGTCTTCACCCTCCTTTCTCCTGTAGCTTTGGACTGGATCCAAGAGAACACAGTGGCTAAGTCAACGTCCAAAAATAATTCACCGTCACAAAAAGAATTCACCGTCACTTCTTCCAACCGTCGTTTCACTCTCTGCGCTCTTCACGCCTGCTTTAAAAAAAGTACCGTTTATATGCTGCCCATTTCTCCACTTATGCAAATTGACTATCAACCAGAGCCATCTAGTTTTCCATTTCTCCAAACAGCCAATTTGCAAAGGGGGACAACTCAAACCACACAGAGCCATCTAGTTTTCCATTTCTCCAAACAGCCAATTTGCAAAGGGGGACAACTCAAACCACTGAAAAACTGAAATAGCGCTGCACTCCCCACTTATCCAACACATTCTCCATGGCAGCTGAGCGAAAGGCAGTCCATTAGCACTTCCGTCACTGGATCCCTCTCTAAAAACACCTCTTCCAAGACTTTTGCAATGTCACCTGCATTTTCCGCCTTGATTTCCCTCCAAATGGCTACTCTTCCTGGTCCACAGTCGACCATTGACAGATACGGCCTCTGTCGATAGTGCATTACGTCTATCGCCAACCTGCTCCAGTTCTCTGCCACCTGAACCTCACCAGCTTTGTGTCTACTCAGCGCAGGGTCGATTGATTGACACCGGCTGCATCTCTCAACCACTGTCCTAACGGCCTCCTTTGTGATTCTGGGGTCCACCTTCCTGGCCAAAAACAAGGTTCTATCCACTCCAAAATGGTGCATGTCATGCAAATCCTTCAGAGTGTCTTCATTCAAACAACATATTGCAACAGCCGCCTCATTCGGCGCCTTTAGCCAGGTCTTCCGCACCCTCGTCATCACATCTGCTCTGTTCTTCGCTGAAGGAACGATAGTGACCCTAAGTTGAAGATCAAATTCCCTAATCAGCTCCCTTAACATCATCAATCGACGCTTTACTAGCATCTCGGCAGTGTCTTTCGTCTTCACCCTCCTTTCTCCTGTAGCTTTGGACTGGATCCAAGAGAACACAGTGGCTAAGTCGGTCCTCACCTCAACATTCTGTAGCCCCATTTCAAGGCTAAGTTGATGCCCTTCATAACCGCATCCAGTTCCGCCACGTCATCCTTCTTCTGCAACCAAGCAGCATCTTCTGCAGTAACACCACCTATCTCCAAGGTGACCCCCACTGCTATACAGCTTGCGTCACACCACACAACACCTTCTGCACTGTTGGGTACATGCCAAACACCTCTCACTGGATCCTCCTTCTTCATCTCTTCAATAATCTCTCTCATAATGTCCACAGTCTCTTTATCAACTCCATCCTCCCACTTCGCTCCACTAGCTTGCCTTTTGATATAACTACATGCAGTCCGTAGCCATCCTGCAATAGGGTAATGGCCCACCAGTCTTCCGCATATTGAGAAGAGTTCTCGCCTGCTCAATTTTTCCGACGCCTCTGGGATCTCATTTCCCCTCCGGAACACTAACCGTCCTATCTGGTCCTTTCTTAGTTGGAGCCCTAACACAGCTCCTCCCTCCAACGATTCCGGGCGTTTTGCAATTAACCCGAAGCTGTTGAGGTATTTTACTACGTTCTCCGCAGTTGTAACCGTCTCATCCACCAAAATATCATCAATGTAGGAACTGGTGGCTCTTCTGACTGCGTCCTCCTTGCTTAGCACCGTTTTGAGAATCGCTGCCATGATTTTTGGTGCAGAATTCAGGCCAAAACCCAACCTAGTCAGGCAGTACGTTCGGCCCTTGTATCTGACCAGCTGGTATTTTCAGAATTCCTGTGAAATGTGGATCTGTAGGTATGCAGATTTTAAATCCACAATCGTCGCAGCCTTCTGAATCTGCCTCCACTCTCGCATGGTCTCTCCGCACACGTCCATCACATCGCCTCCCATGTGACATGCAACGTGTACGTTCAGCTCCCTGAAGTCCAGTACTGGCCAAACTTTTTGTTTTGTGGGCTGAACAACTGCCATTAACGGCAGCACACCTTCCACCTTCTCCGTCCATGGTCTTAAAATCCCCTCTGAGATCCATCGGTCCACCTCGTTCTCAAATTCAACTCTTGTGCCTCCTTGCAACATATGCTCGTAGCATTCCACTCTGTTGTTCAGTATGGGAGGTTCTTCCTTCCATTCCCACTTGACTGTCCATTTCTCACCATCAAAGTGTGCAGAGAAATCTTGGTCTTCTATCGTGCAACTTTTGTCTAACCCGGCCATTCCTGTGACACCTTTTTCGAATTGCACACCTGCAGCCCCTTGATGTCCTCCAAATCTCACAGAGTTCCTATATACCGTAACGCCCCCTAGTCGAGCAATTGCGTCCATCCCTAGCCCCACATCGACACCCGTGACAATTTTGTTAATAACAATCGCCTGGATTGTTAGTGACATCCCACGTACCATCAACCGAACGATACTTGTGCCATTGCACTTCACCTCTCTGCCGTCAACTGCCGTTATGCTGCTGGTTCCATTGCATGTGTCAACCATGTCTTTGGTGACAATTGTTGAAGTACAGCCCATGTCGACAAGGGCTTTTGCACTTCGTCTATTTAGGGTCACCTCTACTTGTGGTGACATACCCTGAAGCGCCTTGAACGAATAAGTGGGGTAGCCACCGGCGCAGTGTTCGTTTTCCTGGGAACAGAATCTGCTGATGTGGCCGACTTCCCCACAGCGGTAACACGTGACTTCTGGCTTTGGCTCCCTGCACTTCCTCGCCATATGGGGGCCTTGGCATCGGTAGCATCTGCCAGAGAACCTGGGTCTCTGCCACAGTCCTCTCTGCTTTTCGTCCTTCACAATTTCCTGCTGCAGTTTGCTTCGTTGAGTGACAGCTACGATTCCCTGCTCACTCTCTTTTTTCCTGGCCAGCACCCTAGCCTGTGTAATCAACTCCGCCACCTCCATAGTATTTACACTGGGCAGTTGCTGCAGAGCTATAGAAATATGGTCCGGGAAGGCCATCTTAACCATCTGTCGACGGCCTTCTCCATTGAATCCTGTAGTCCCGTCAACCTCCTGATATTGTTGGCGTAAACATCGACAGGCTCTCCGGTCCACACCATACGGCTTAGTTTGCCATATGCCACAAACGGTCCTTCGGTAAATACTACCTTCAACTTTTCCTCAATGGCGTCAACAGACAGTCGATCCTCCTCCCGCATCTCCAGATATAGGGCCAGAGCATCACCATCAAGATACAGTGGTATCAAGCTGGCTACATCCGCGATGTCCCACAACTTAGCGACAAGTTTAACCTTGGTCAGCCAGGTTATAACATCTCCCTCTCCAGAGAACGTCTTAAGCATTTCACTGCTGATCCTCTTTGCTTCCATAGTTCCGTCCGAAATAGCTTGTAGTGAAGTAGAAAAAAAAAATTAAAAAAAAATATATAAGACACAGCTGTTCCTTCCAAAAGGTCGAGCTCTTCAACGTCCAAAAATAATTCACCGTCACAAAAAGAATTCGCCGTCACTTCTTCCAACCGTTGTTTCACTCTCTGCGCTCTTCATGCCTGCTTTAAAAAAAGTACCATTTATATGCTACCCATTTCTCCACTTATGTAAATTGACTATTAACCAGAGCCATCTAGTTTTCAATTGCTCCAAACAGCCAATTTGCAAAGGGGGACAACTCAAACCACATACACGTTACTAAGATGACAAATAAAGTTGCTTTTGAATATAGAATGAAATTCCACTTCGCTGTCTCTTATTCTATAAGCTCTGTCTTTACTAATTTATAAACCAACAAGCTGTTTAGATTCTTCTAATAAACTGACCAAACTCTGCTTACCTAATTTCTAAAATTTATACTGGGTTGGTTTGTTGCTGACACGAAGATCGAATTTCGATTGTCCATAGGGACGAATCTTGGTTCAATGACAACAAGTAAATGACAACAAGTAAATGGGCGTGTGTCTATGGCAAGAACTTACTTATATCCTGTTCCTGTATGGTGACACCAATGTCAATCATAGAGATTTTCCTACATTGCTTTTGAAAGATCAAGAGGATGGTATCCGGCTCTGGGAAAAGAAAGGTCACTTTAAAAAAGGTTTACTTCTCTTTCTCCGATAAAATAATTGTCTTCTTGCCGACCTCTCTTATTTAAAAAAAACAAAACAAAAACAAAAAAAAAACAAAAAACAAAAACAAAAAGAGCCCTGTCCAAATAGTCAAGACGATTATCCTTGACCAATCAGCGGACACTCTATTTTGACAGGTTGAATGCAAAAAAACTTGTCCTCTTTTTGAATGGGAAGTCGTTCAGTAAACAAGTAAGGGAACCTCTCCTCTTTAATTTGAATGTGACTACCTAAGTCTGAACATTCTGAGGGCCTGTTGGAAACAGATTCGCAAAATTCTGGTATCATACATGCATACACAGACATAATCTGCTAGCAACTTCCAGTAATAATAACATGGTGGGTTGTCACCCTTAGTTGCATAGTTCTTATAACTACCACAAATGCTTAGTGGTGCAACTAAGTCCATTTTGTCGCACGCATTCAAAAAGACGATATATTTATAAACGTGTGTGTTTTTAAGGCCAGTTGTTCTGATCGATGCTTCAGACATCTCATTACTGCTGTCGCCAAATGCTTCTCTAGGGTCAACTGGTCGTATTTGTACGAGCTGAAGAATTTAATAATTAATTTAGGCTTTACATTCGAATATTTAAAAACTGTACACTTCATTCACAAGTAAAAATGTATGGTTTCATATTTGCGTTGATTATCTACACAAATAAAATTATAATACTTGTAATCAAAATGTAGTTAAAATTGTTTTTAAATCTCATTTATTTTCTCATCTTGCACCGTTACAAATGTTGACCCTGACAACCACTACAAGCCGTCTATTTCTTGGACGTAAAAGAATTTATATTTGGACTTCTAGATCCGCAAACACAATCAGTTTTGCAAAGACTTTTTTTATTATTGTTGCCGTAAAATGGGGGGGGGGGGTTTCACCTCAAATACACAAACGGAATGTTCAAGAAAGATTATCGCTACAGTCCTCTGTCTCTTCTCTCTTGGCTGGCCGGGAATCATCTCCCAGCACCCAGAAATGAACATCGTTTTATAGGTTCCATCTTCACGCACACACGAGATTATGCGAGAACGGACGAAATAAAAATGCTGGCCGCCATGTTTGTTCTTCCTTTTCTTCGCCTGTACTCACTCGCTGAGCACCCACGGTAAGACTTCTCTTTCTTGCTTCTAACCACATGCCTCCCTGATCTCAAGATCACATTTCATAGTCTCTCATCCACTGTGGCGGTCGCCTCTCTCTACTTGGCCTCTGAGGTGTCTCGTCCTCCTCCTGTGGCTGCACACTCCCCTCCACTGCTTCGCCCTCAACTGGTCTGACGTCAAGAATGTGCCTCGGGACTCCTCCCACCACAATGTTGTTACTAGTGTTCCTCCCAGTCACGCGACCCCTACTCCATTGTGTGGTGCAGCGCGCCCCCGGTGGCTTCACCCATACCTCGTCCCCGAGTTTAATTGTCCCTGTGGCCTCTACTTCTCGGCTTGCCGGCTCCACCCTGGGATGCCTCCAGGAATATGCAAACATTGACAGTTGCGGGACCGTCTCTGGTACTTGTCCCAGTTTAGGCGACATGTTATACCAGAAGACGGCTTGCTCAGGTGAGGTGCCTCCTCTTTCCGCAACTGCCTTTATGGTGTGGTGGTTTCTCTCTACGATCCCGTTGCCACTAGGTCTGTAGGCAGCTCTGAAAAATTGTTGGATCTTCCATTTCTTCAGTACTTCTGTCACTGCTACTGACTTGAACGCAGTCCCGTTGTCGGTTAACAACTCTTCCACGGGGCCTCGCTCCAAAAACACCTCATCAAAGATTGCCGCTATTTCATTGCCTGTTCCTCCACGTAGCTTCTTCCATAGGGCAAATCGCCCGGGCCCACAGTCAATCATGGTAAGGTAAAGTCCACCCCTGTAATGGGTGACATCGCATGCCAGTCTCTCCCAGGTCCCACTCACCTCCAATTGGCCAGCTTCATGCGTGCTTGGAGCAGGATCAATCGACTGACATCTGTCGCATGTCCTGACCACTTGCCTCACCTGCTCCTTGGTGATCCTTGGGTCGACTTTTTTCACTAAGTACCAAGTCCTCTCTACCCCCATATGGTGCAAATTGTGCAGTTCTCGCACACCAACATCATCTAGATCCGATGCAGAAACAACATCTTTCTTTGGCAACAGCCAACTCTTCTTCACTCTCGTGAGAGCATCTGCTCGGTTCTTTTGAGAAGCCACCATGTCTACGCGAAGCTTCAAACAAAACTCTTGCATCAGCTCAGCCAGCATCCCAAGCCTGCGCTTCACTAACATCTCAGCAGCCCCTCTCGTTTTTATCCTTTTTTCGCTTGAAATGAGAGACTTTAGCCAAGCAAACACCGTGGCGGAGTCTGTTTTGATGCAGATGTCACGTAGTCCCCATTTCAAGGCCAGATTGACTCCTTTTATTGTCGCATCTAATTCCGCCACATTGATGTGGCTGACGTCATTCTTTTTCCTCAACCAGGCTGCATCTTCTGCAACTACTCCTCCAATTTCCAAAACGACCCCTGTTGCAATGCTGCTCGCATCGCACCACACGACTCCATCCAATATTCGCGGTATGTTCCAGGTTCCCCGGACTGGGTCTTGCCGTTCTGCTTCTTTCAGGAGCTCTTCCATCATGGCGACCGTTCTTTCTCCCACCTTATCATTCCATCCTTGTCCTTCGGCGTGTCTCTTTATGTAGCTGCATGCTGGTCTAAGCCCGCTAGCAATGGGGTAATGTCCGATCAACTTTCCGCATATGGAAAAAAGTTCACGTCTGTTGAGCTCCTGCTTCAGTTGTGGGATTTCGTTTCCCCTGCGAAACTCTAGGCCCCCTGACGCACCTCGTTTCAGTTTTAGGCCCAAAGCAGCCCCTCCGTCTAATTTTTCCGGCTCTTTGGCGACCAACCCAAACTTCTTCAAATGAGCTACCACCTCCTTGGCAGTTACCACAGTTTTATTCACCAGAATGTCGTCTATGTATGAGCTCACTACCCCATCTCCGTTTCCCATTGTCTCCAGAATCTTCCTGAGGATAGTTGACATAATCTTGGATGCCGAATTTAACCCGAACCCTACTCGTGTAAGGCAGTAGGTTTTGCCTTTGTACTTGACTAACTGATATTTCCAGAGCCTCTTGGCAACATGGAGTTGCAAATAGGCAGATTTTAGATCTACCAATGTAGATGCGCCATTCATCTGCCTCCATTCCCTAATGGTCTCACTGCACACATCTACGGTGTCGCCTCCCGTATGGCACTTAACATGGCCGTTCAGCTCTCGGAAATCCAGGACCGGTCTTACTTTCCCTTTAGTTGTTTGCAGAACGGCCATCAACGGCAAAATGCCCGACTCCACATCATCCGTCCAAGGCATCAGTATCCCTTCCTCAATCCATCGGTCGACTTCCTGCTCAAACTCCTTTCTCGCCCCTCCTCTAAGCGAATTTGTGTAGCACGCCACCCTGTTTGTCAGCGATGGCGCTTGATGTTTCCATGCCCACTCCACCGTCCACTGCTCTCTGTCGAATTTGGCTCAGAAGTCCTGATCTTTGATCGACAATTTTCTTTCCTCCCCGGCCTTGTTGATCCCTCTGGGGGCGTTCTCCGTCACCGCGCACTCAGCTAGTCCGAACCTCACATTGTCACATGTGATGGTAACACCTCCAAGGCGGCATATAACATCCATTCCAATGATGGCTTGGACACCAGGCACCAGGCGATCAGTGACAATTGCATGGACCCTCATCTGACGTTCAGCAATATCAATAGTGACGGTCTTCTTCCCTCGACACTTCACTCGTGACCCATCGAATGCCACTACTTCACCCTTCCCTTTCCATCTTCCGACCAGGGTAGTGCACCATGGTAGTGGTGCAGCCAGTGTCAATCAGGGCCATAATTTCCCGTCCTTCCACCGCAATCTTCTGTTTGGGCATCTGCTGCGAGTGCGCCTCTATTTTCGAATCGGGGCGGCCGCTGGCGCGTCAGCCTCCCCTCGCCAGTTTTCCGAACTTGTGCATTTTACCGCTAAATGGCCTCTTCGATTGCATTTGTAACACACTGTCCGTTGCAAGAACTTCCTGCAGTCTCTTCTCATGTGTGGTCCCCCGCATTCGAAGCATGCGATCCCCGGGTTTGGCAGATTCCTGCCCACATCCTGCTGTACCGTTGCTGTCGTTCCTCCAGGCTCCGTGGGCTGGGTGCTCACTAAAATTTTCGCAGTTCTAAGCAGCTCACTCACATCCAGCGTCTCCACCCCCGGTACCTGCTGCAACCTTTTCGATATTTCTTCCGGGAACCCGGTAACAAAAGTCATCTTGACTACGTGACTCGTGGCATGTCCTCTGATGCCCAACAACTCAACCAATCTCCTTATCTCATTCGCATAGACATCCACAGATTCACCAGTCCACCTCTTCTCTTTCAACTTATTAAAGGCCTTGAAAGGCCCCTCTGCGAAAGCTTCGATCAGTCGACCCTTGATGGCGTCTGCATTACCCTGTTCCCGCTTGCTGAGCTCCAAATAGAGGGCCAGTGCATCCCTTTCCAGAAACAGTGGTATTACTGTGGCCACATCATCCAGCTTCTGAATCCTTACTACAAGGTCCACTTTTTTAAGCCACGCCACCACATCACCGTCGTCATTAAAAGGCTTAATCATATTGCTTAAACCTGCGTTGGCCATCGCCGAAATAGCTTGACGTAAAATGGGGGGGGGGTTCACCTCAAATACACAAACGGAATGTTAAAGAAAGATTATCGCTACAGTCCTCTGTCTCTTCTCTCTTGGCTGGCCGGGAATCATCTCCCAGCACCCAGAAATGAACATCGTTTTATAGGTTCCATCTTCACGCACACACGAGATTATGCGAGAACGGACGAAATAAAAATGCTGGCCGCCATGTTTGTTCTTCCTTTTCTTCGCCTGTACTCACTCGCTGAGCACCCACGGTAAGACTTCTCTTTCTTGCTTCTAACCACAATTGTTTAATTCAATTAGTCAATCTAAACGTTACAATCAGGATTCGATTCTGGGGTTCGGGAAGGAGTGAGTCACTCGCTCGACAACAGCACGTTTCTGCTCTCTTCTTTTCGAATCGATCACACCTGGCCTCTCGCCACCAATGTCACACCGCACAATTTGAACGTCAGCAACACAAAATACTTTTCAAGATGTTCACGACTCTTTTCTTTTTGTGACTTGCAAGGAATTTTTCACAGCTTTTATATCCTCCTATCAAAAAAAAAAAGAAGAGACAAGAAAAAAGATAGCTCCTCCCATCATGTCCTGCCTTCCCAAGGTGCCCTTTGTGTATATAAATGAGCTAGCCCTCCTTTACTTCTTTTTTCCTAAAGAGCGATGCAGATATGCCGGTACGTCATATATTATTTATTTTTTTTGTTTTTTGTTTTTAACCATAACCTAGCCTTAAATGGTAGCTTTTTTTCCAACCCTTTCGCATATTCTCTACACGCCCCCCTGATCTTCGAGATCAATAAGACACTTCATAATCCTTCATCCAAGCAGGCCTCCTCCTCTCACGTTGACAACGGGACAACTTCTTGTTTTCAGGTTCACTACAGACATTCTCGTCCAGTTGTAATAACTGCAATGTGGGGCTAAGTCGAATTGGGGTGCATCGTTAGCTTCTGAGTGGATCTCGACTTCTTCCTCTTCACTGCCATCACTGCACACCGGCAGGGTCACACGACCCAGGTCTAGGATATGCCGGGGAACGCCATTCACCATCACGTTGTTCTTCGACTGCATTCTCGTTATGACCCTCCTCCCCCAGCAAGTGGTACATTTTGCATTAGGGGGCTTCACCCACACCTCCTCACCCACTTTAATGGTAGCTTCTTCACCCTCAATTCCTACCATTTTGTTACACGGATACCGCCACTTATATGCGAAGATGGCTCTATGAGGCACAGTTGTCTCATCTTGTCTGGTTTTCAGTGAGATGTTGTACCAAAACACTGCCTCCATGGGTGAAATGTTGCTTTTTTCCGCAGCAACCTTGATGGTGCGATGATTCCTCTCCACTATCCCATTGCCACTCGGCCGATACGCTGCCCTAAAAAATTGCCTTACTCCCCACTTATCACACACCTCTTTAAAGGCTTCTGATCAGAAAGTGGGGCCATTGTCCATTAACAGTTCCTCAACCGGCCCTCTCTCCAAAAATATTTCTTTGATGACCCCTCCGATCGCACATGCAGCTTCTGCCCTGGTCTCTCTCCATATGGCAAACTTCCCCTGTCCACAGTCGACCATCAACAGATACAGCTTATGACGATAATGGGTCACATCAATGGCCAATCGCTTCCAGTCCTCCACAATGTGTAACTCTCCTGTTTCGTGTCTGGACAGTCCGGGGTCTATCGATTGGCACTCCTGACAGTGCTCCACTACCTCCCTGACCTCGTCCTTGGTGGTTTCTGGGTAAACCTCTCTTGCCAGGAATAACGTCCTCCCCTGCACAGCATACCGAGAAAACCTCCTTTCCCATTTGCAGGCCTTCTTTACCCGTGTCATCGAATCCTTGTAAAAGAGCAAGAATGATCAGACCAGCATTACAGATACCCTCAACTGGAATTCCGCTATCAAATCTGCAAGTGCTCTGAGCCTGCACTTGATCAGCATTTCTGCAACACCTCTGGTCCTAACTCTCTTATCGCCAGTCACTGCCGACCTGATCCATGAAACTACCGTTGCTGAATCAGATTTGATTTCAATTATTTTCAATCCCCACTTCAGGGCCAGATTGATTCCTTTCATAGCGGCCTCCAGTTCGGCTATTTTGATATGGGAATAGACGTTTTTCTTTCTTAGCCACGCAGCATCTTCCACAGTTACACCTCCCATCTCTAATACGACACCCAATACCAGGCTGCTGGCATTGCACCAAATCACCTTCCACCAAGCCTCCGCCACTGATGTACCATTCCCCCTTCACTGGGTCTTCTTTCGTCACTCTCGTGATGATTTCTTGTAGCATGTTCATGACCTCCTTCGTCACACGGTCCTCCCAGCCATCAGTGCCCATTTGTCGTTTAATAAAGCTGCATGCTATCTTGAGCCAGCCGGCGATTGGATAGTGTCCCACCAGTCTCCCGCAGATTGAGAAGAGTTCTCTTTTTGTTAGGTCAGTTTTGACTTTGGATATCGCATTCCCTTGTCTAAAGACAAGGCTTCCTTTGCCATCTCGACATAGTTTCAACCCCAACGTCGCTCCTCCATCAAGGGACTCTGCCGGTTTTGCAGTCAACCCATACCTCTCGACATAGCCTCTCACTTTCTTCGTTGTCACCTTTGCTCCTCCACGAGAATGTCGTCAATGTACGAACTAGTGACCTTGTCCAGTGTACAGTCTTTACTCAGCACTGTCTTCAGCACGGCAGTCATAAATTTGGGGGCTGAGCTCAGCCCAAACCCTAACCTCGTCAGGTAATACATCTTCCATTTGTACCGGACCAATTGATGTTGCCAGAGTTTTTCATCTACATGGATTTGGAGATAAGCTGACTTCAGGTCGACAATCTTATTGGCCCGCTCTATACCACTATCAGCCGGTCACTGAGGTGTGACTGACAGACATGTTATAGTAAATGTCTTAAAGCGGTCTCATGAAGATATGAAGATGGGCCAGTCATTAGGGTCTGTGTAGTAAGAAGAAAATCATACCTGAGATGTTGGATCTGGGTGTGGCTCCTTCCTTTTCTCAAGATGATCTCTTCACCCTGGTGGCATTCTGGTGGGAATCTTCATCTCTTTGTCCTCAGGGCTGCCTTTCGACTTCAGACATTTATGAAGGCATTCATGGCAAACACAAGAAAAACGACACGCGACACAATTGTAATATACATAAGGTATAACTAACTATTTTATTTTACAAAATATATATTACAATACATATTACAATTAACTTTTACAATTAAAACTGGATGATAGGCCTTTCGAAGCTAACTAACCTACCCTAACTAGTGTTGAGGGAGGGGGTGGCCCCCCCATGTACGGAGAGACAGACTATGCGTCCTCACATCATGGTGGTCGTGCAGGAAAGAGACAGAAAGATAGCAAGGGAATTATGGGAAGGGATTTCTTTGTATCTCTACGCTCATGGACAATTTACCACCCGTCCATGCTGCAGAGTGTGTTAGAAACAGTGGCACAAGGAAATAGTGCCACAGCTCCATCCTCCTCCATTTCCTCATAACCTCTTCCGATATGTCAATCCCCTTTCTTTTTTTTTATTTAACTTCAGTAAGTTTTAAGATATCAAGGAGCTCCCCCCTGGAGCTAACACTTGATTCTGTTATGATTTAAGTTT
Organism: Euprymna scolopes; assembly: GCF_053919585.1. Classification (NCBI taxonomy): domain Eukaryota; kingdom Metazoa; phylum Mollusca; class Cephalopoda; order Sepiida; family Sepiolidae; genus Euprymna; species Euprymna scolopes. The sequence continues at coordinate 82,023,358 of NC_136484.1, forward strand.
ATATCAGAGGGCTAGTGTGGCAGGTTACGTGTCTGTTTAATTCTCTGAAATCCAGTACCGATCTAACTTTGTTCTTGGTGGGTTGAACAACCGCCAGTAATGATAGCACTCCTTTTTCTTCCCCTGTCCACGGTTTCAGAATTCCCTCCTCTATCCACCTCTTAATTTCTTCCTCGAATCCTTTTCTTATTTTTCCTCGCAGTGTTTTCTCGTAGCAGCTTACTTTGTTTCGTAGTTCCGGAAGAGCCCGGAGATCCATTTCCATTCCACCGTCCACCTCTCACCATGGAACCTCGCCAGGAAATCCTTGTCCTTGATGCAGCAAGCCTCTGGTTTTTGCATTTTTCCTCTCCTGCCATTTCTACTGCCCCGAGGCATCCGAAAGTTACTTGCCCCCCCCTCTCAACGTAGCACCCCCCGTTGGTTGATCGTACTTACACCTAAAACCACATCAACATCACTGACCAGACGATCCAACGCCAGGACTCGCAGTCCAATGGGAACACCTTGCACCAGTACTTCTGCTGTTGTCTCTCCTAGGCATTTCACCTCCATGGTCTTAATACTCCTGGCTCCGCTCCATGACCTAGCGACATTCTTTGCTACCAACATCGTGATGCAGCCTGTGTCAACAAGGGCCATGGCTCTCTTCCCATTGACTATTACCGGTAACTGAGGCAATGTTTCATTGTGTGCCATTTCCACATAGAAGGGGGAACCACTGGTGCAATGGCTTCCCTTCACTCATTTCCCTGGTCCCGTGAAGCGACGCAATAGCAGCTAATCTGCCCCACATTGGTAGCAGGTGATCCCCGGTCTCGGCTCTTTGCAGTCCTTGAGCAGGTGAGGACTCTGGCACCGGAAGCACTTGATGGCAGATCTCCCCTTCTGTCGCCTCGCCGCCTGTCTCTCATCATTCAAGTGGGGCCTCATGCACTGCAGCCACGATTGGGCCCTTGACATTCTTGACTAGGACTCTGGCACAGACCAAGAGATCGTCCCCTTCCATAGTATTGATCTCAGTGATTCTCTGCATGTTCGCGGAGATTTCTTCTGAGAATAGGTATAGCTTTACTGTCATCTCCGGGCTCCTTCCCACGTAACCAGCCAATCCTGTCAGTCTCCTGATTTCTGTAGCAAAGTCCACCTTAAACTTGCAAGCTTGCTGAGTGCTTCAAATAGACTCTCAGCGAAAGCCAATTTCAGTCTTTGCTCTACTGAGGCAAGGTCTCCCTTATTTTCATCGTGCATTTGCTGGTAAATTGTGAGGGCTTCCTCCTCTAAGTATAGCGGCAGCAGGGTGACCACGGCTTCAAATTTTTGCAACCTTGCCACCATCTTTAATTTTTCCAGCCACTGGGGAAGGTGACCTAATTAGGTCACCCTCCCCAGTGAAGGGTCTCAACATCTGAGTGTTCAGTCATGTTAATCTGCTTGACATGCTGAAATAGCTTCTAAACGTTACGATCAGGATTCAGTTCTGGAGTCCGGGAAGGAGTGAGTCACTCACTTGACAACAGCACGTTTCTGCCCTCTTCTTTTCCAATCAACCACACCTGGCCTCTTGCCACCAATGTCACACCGCATAATCTGAACGTCAGCAACACAAAATACTTTTCAAGAGAAGATGTGCACAACTCTTTTCTTTTTGTGTCTTGCAATGAATTTGTAGTGGTGGCGCAATATAGGAATAATGAATTGAATTGAGAAAGAGACGAACGACGTGTTAAATTGAATTAAACGAACTGGGATTTATTTCGTGAAGAAACAAGTGAAAGAAAAGGATACTACACGTGTTTAGTTTGGCGTGCGTCTCTCGCTGTTTGCTGGTGAGAGAGAAAGTCTATTGTTGTAGAGAGAGAAAGAAAATGAGAAAAAGTCAATCTAGGCCATGGAGATAGAAAACGTATAAAGTGTACATACTGTCTGTTAGCTCGTGCTCCATACATAGTAGCAGGGGATGTGACGCGTGCGAGCGCGCGTCTCCCGAAAGGGAGGCGGCTGGTTCGCCGAACCTCTCAGCTCGAGAGCTGGTCCGAAAAGAAAGATGCTGCTTATTGCTCTTGCTTTTATAATTGTTTCCAGTGGTCTTTTGCGCATGTGTGGACTTCCTTTGAAAGGGAAAGTGACATTGTCCTTGTGTGCGTACGTGTGCGCATATGTGAGTACATGTGTGTATGTTAGCGTGTGTGTGTATACACGTGAATGTGAGTGTATGTACGCGAACATTAATATATCTACTTGTATGTACATGTGCGCGTATGTTTGTGTGTGCGTATGTATATGACAAGAAATATGGCTTGAGATGTGAACACGTTTTTGTGTGAGACTAGAAAAGGCGTCCACAAATTTTTCCCAGCTTTTATATAATAACAGCTTCTCCTATCATGCCCTGCCTTCCCAAGATGCACTTCGGGTATATAAATAAGCTGGCCATCCTTTACTTCTTCTTTCCTAAAGAGCGATGCAGATACACCTGGTACGTTGTATATTACTTTTTTTGTTGTTTTTGCGTCTAACCATAACCTAGCCTTAAACGGTACCTTCCCCCCCCCTTTCGCATATACCCCACAGTCAATATAAATGTTCTCCTTGTAACCAGATGTGCGACCACTCGACAGACCGCCGACTCTCAACATCGTGTACCGTGGATTTTTCGTTCGATTATTCCTCTTATGGTCGGATCGTCATTTTCTCGCTGACGACTGTCAGTGGGAACACACTCGTGGTTTCACAAAAGTAGAATATAATAATTCGTGAAATTGTTTCACGAATTATTATATTCTACTTAAGAAAAAACACAAATGCCAATGTTCACATATAAGTTGACTGTAGTGAGTGTATGTGTGTGTGTCTCCCCGTTCTATCGATGTTACACTCGTCTCTATCTCTGTTTCACAGTCAACTCTAAATGTCCAACTGTAGTCATTATCAACTTCCATCCGCCGTCATGGGCATCTAGTTGTCAACTCTAAAATGTCCAACTTCCATCCGCCGCAACGGGCATCTAGATGTCAACTGACTGTCTCCTTTCTCTTGGTATCTCAGGTCGCCCACCCCACTCTGGCTACCGGAAGCTGCCTTTCCCTGTTTTATCAGTAGGTTTCTATTGTTATTATTTGCTACTCCCTATCTATTATTGACTGTAGGATATTTCCGCTTTCTTTGTTTATTCTAAGCCATTTCCTATCCCTTTGTCTATTCCTCCCTCTCAGCACTCTGCCCTTCCCTGTTTTATCTGTAGGTTTCTATTGTTATTGTTTGCTACTTCCTATCTATTGTTGATTGTTGGGTATTTCCGATTTCTTTGTTTATTCTAAGCTCTTCCTTTGTCTATTCCCCCCTCTCAGCACTTAGTGGCTCAAATCCACCTCAGGGCCACTTTATAGTATCACATCCTTATTTCTGTCTTGTGTGTTTTCTGTATCTTCTACTCGGCAAGTGAGAATTGAATCGTTCTCTTGGCAAATTATTTTAACTTGAAGCGAGAAAAATCAACACTTTGATTTTCTTAGGAATAAATAATTAAGTGAATACTTTCTTTTTGTACACAGAGATCATTTTATGTAATCATGTATCTTTAGACACAGCAGACATTTTTAGTCTGAAATGATCAGATAAGCACTACAATTGAAGTGCTTATCTTGCACTAAACTAACTTTCTGTGGCGAACAAGACGGACTAATTATATCGAAGTTCGCGTATACTAAGGCAACTTTGTTGTTCAGAATCCTTGATCGTTATTCCTCTATTCGTTATCCTTGATCGTTATTCCTCTATTCGTTATCCTTGATCGTTATTCCTCTATTCGTTACTTTGACCACACTTCTCAATTGGTGGTGCTGTCCAAGTCCACCTATTCAGCTGTCAGTCACGATCACCTAGCTCATTCTTTCTCTTTAGTGATAAATTTGGACTATCTTTAAGAGTTTTTCTTCTTTTAGTTAACAAAAAAGAAACAACAAAATTCATTTACTTTCGATTTTACTATTTTTCTGTCATTATTGATGATTTGTCTTTTGAACTTTTTCACTTGGGGCGACGCTCATCCATTAAATGTATTTTCCTAATATGCGCACCTCAGTCTATATCTTGCTAAAATGTACATTTCTGGTTTAGCTATGAGAAATAGATTTTTTGGTGTGTAGAGAGTATGAATTTTTCATCTATTTTTTAGCTCTCAAATGAGTCGTTTTTTCTAAGATTATTGTACCACTCTACCCCAAATTAAAAATTTCAATTCCCAGTGTGGTTTAAGAAATGTAAATATTTTTTAAAATGCTTTGTACCGCCCACGTCGTGCTCTAGTCACCTTTCCACTGCAAATTAATTTTATTGAATATATCTCACCAAATAGGTAATGTTTCACGTTCATCACAGAACCTAGATATAGAATCTTCGAAAAATTCTGTAACAGTGAATTTCATACGATTTCCTTTAAAAAGATATATTCCGTACATATACCTTTAAACTGTTCATCATTACCAACGTAAAGCTCTAGAAAATAGCCTAGGATTGAGGGAATGTACTTTGTTTTTATTTACTACTAGCAGGACCCGTTAACCGACATTGCCCCAACTTCCTCATGTTAAGAATTGCTTTCGGAATAGACGCCCCAACCTCCCCATGTTAAAAACGACTTTCGGAATAGACAACCCCAACCGCATCATGTTAAGAAAGGCTTTTAGAATAGACACCCTCAACCATTAAAAAGTACTTGGTTTGCCAAATTTAAGTGAGACTTTCGTAAGCAGCATAGTCAAAAACCTGTTAGCTCGTCATGTCAAAGAAAAATGTGGAGGTGGAGATAAGGCAAAAATTTACTCACACAAAAAAGGTATTGTCTTCTGTATAGAACAACGCTAATCGGTTTGTGCCTGTTTTTTCCAGCACGATTGTAATCTGTGGAGAGCGATGACAATCGGTTAATATGTTTAATTTTGTTGTTTTTAGCGACATCAATCAGTTAACATGTTTAATTTTGTTTGTTTGTTTTTTCAGCACTATTGAAATATGTGGAGTGCGAAAGCAATCAGTCAATATGTTTAATTTTGCTGTTTTTTTAATATGTTTAGTTATTTTCAACACAATTGTAATATATATAGAGCGACGACAATCGGTTAATATATTTAATTTAGTTTTTTCAGCACGATTTTCTTCTGTAGAGAGCGACGCCATATTGTATAATTTCTGGAGCGTTCGTTTATTTATTGTAGAAATGGATTCCGGAATATGCAAATAGTTAGGTATCAGCCAATCAAAATGGGCAGAATTTGAAAAGGGAGATTTTACTATTTTAAATGGAAAGATTATATTATGTGTATGTATGTAATAATTAGTTAATGGCGGTGCAAGCACAATATCGTAGGAAAATGTAGAATTTGACCTGGTCTCAACTGGTAGCGGTGGGAGAGAAATAGTGAGAGAGAAAAATAGGAACTTCTTCCTCTGTAGATGTGATGATTGTGAGGGTGCTGCTCATCAGATGTAATGTAGCATTTTATTATCATGAGGGAATGTGGCAGAAATGATGGTTGTAAGCTAAATAATATTGTGGTTATCAGGGTAGATGCATTGAATTTGTATGTGGCATCTGTTGTTGCAAAATTCCGATAATTTGGTCCAAAGAGGAATTTCTGCGATCAAAATATTATATGTGGAGATGAAACAGCTTTGATTTGCGAAATCAACCAGGATATTTGCTGCCAGATTTTGCCTATGCATCGTAAACACAGTCTTTAAAAAAATTGATGGACCACGAAGCATAAATAGACATGTTAAACAGTGGTTTGTTTTTCCCTTTGAAAAAATTTTCATAAACATTAAATACTGTTTGCTTTAAATACGAGCTCTTGAACCAACTTTTCATCTTTGATAAAACGAATAAAAGCTAGAAATATAGATTCCTTTTCTGGTAGGGTGGCCTCATCCAACTGAAATCTAAATTTGCTTGTGGAAATAATGTAGCACGATGTTTCTTCTATATTTTCAAGCCATTTCATCAATTCTTTGGGGAGGAAGAGTTCTTATAATTCGTTTAGCTTATGTAAAACTTTGTGCAGAACCTCTATTATTGCAGCAAAATAAATTCCTCTCCAATCGTAAATAGCTTACCAAATCTATAGGAATCAGCAAGGATAACGCACCATCGGGCTATTGTAAATTGTTAGCATATTTCCAATACTTTTTCGTTTCTGAAAGTGACTGAAAATACACTATATCTTTATTTTATCAGAATGAACTTTTTGCTGTCAACTGTTCCAAAAATCTAAAAGATTTCATGGCTTTATTTGAAAATATTTCTTTACATAATAGAATGTAAAGAAATATTTTCAAATAAATATATATAATATATATATATATAAATATTTGAATATTATAAGATTTAAATTAAAGTGCATATTAAACCTGAAACCATGTATCCTAGTTTTTGACATTCCGAGTGTTAAGGCTGCATATTATAACTGTGTTTCTACAAATCTGCCTCGTCATGTGTACTGCTGTCAAACAAATGTTCTGACTTTTGATTTGGAATTTTGCATTCAATTCAATATTTTATTATCCATAAGTTGCATTCAAGTTCTTCTATCTTAGTGGCTGATCTGAATGACAAAATATTTTATAGACTAATAAAATATTTTGTCATTCAGATTTTGTAAAACAAAAAAGAAAACACAAGTTATTTATTTAACAAATATTCTTAACTACCAAGCTCTCGATTTGATAGTCATCACATCACAGGGGCGGTAAAATCTATTATTAGAACAAATAATCTTGAGAAACAGATTTAATTATTGAAGTTTCAGTAGGTTTCATAAAAACTCTCAAATTTATAAAATCACATTGATTCTCATGTTCTAAACAAAAAAACATTCGGAATGTTTCTCTATATTTGCAATTATCGAAAATAGTGAATTCAGAAAAGAATTTCCGACAATTTCAAATATTAAAAGGACAAGAGTTTCGATTTATTGTTAAATAATTGTATATATATATATATATATATATATATATATATATATATATATATATATATATATATATATATATATACCCACATCTTTCATAACACACTGTTTTCTCGTGTCATATTTAACATATGTAAACTTATGTAATTTCTTATGTAATGACAAACACATTTCTTAAGAGTTTTTTAAAAATAGAAATGAAAATAATATAAAAGCATTTCAAATAGTATCATTTTATTTATCAACCATGTCATTTAAAAAAGACAAAAAACAAATTGAAATGAAATACAAAGTGTATTAATATCCAACAAAGAAAACTTTGTTGAAGGAGATTTAAATAAACAGTCTTTATTTGCTTTAAAACCAACAAATATATTGTGTTTATTTCATTCAATTCTAGTGGGTTTTTGCTAAGTTTGGCCCAAATTCGTACTTTACAAGGAACAAAATAGATCTTCTTTTCCAAGTTTAATTGATTTCAGCAGACGGCAGCATTATATATATATATATATATATATATATATATATATATATATATATATATATATATATCTGTGTGTGTGCCCAAGCGCGATTGTGTGTTGCTATTGTTTGTAAAATTTAAAAAGACAATAAAAACAAGCAAAGAAAAAAGCAACAAAAATATTTAAATCCCATTTTATCTACATAATAAAATAGGTGTTAATTAACAAAATATCACTCTTTACTGATTTTGAATATCAGTCAATTTTGCTGCACATTGTATAATTTCTGAAACGGTTGTATAAATGATACATCAAAATAAATCTAATTTATAGTGACGTAATAGTAATTTTTCCAAACAAGTCTTGAGAAAAAACAACAAAAATACAAAATAATAACAAAAGAAAAAGCAAACAACAAATTGTCATTTCTGACGTTCGATGTTAAACACGCATTTATCAAAAGTTGGAAGAAATTGAACAAATCACCATTTTAGATTAAGTGGAACTAACTCTTTTTCAGAAGAAATTCACACGTGTATACATACATACATACATATATATATATATATATATATATATATATATATATATATATATATATATATATACGCGTGAAAAATATATAACATACTTCCATTGTGTTTTTCTTTTTTTTCCATATATATGTAATTATATGTTTATAACTTGTTATTACTTGAGCCTGTATGCATACACCCATGCACTCTTTTCAACTAATATTCCACTTTTTTGTATCGTGCATGTATAAAGGAAGACAATTACAGATTCTTTACACAAATGTAAAAACATTTCCAAGGCTTTTCTAATTGATGAGAAAATAAACATCGACAGATTCCTTCTCTTCACAATTTGGTGCCAATGTACTGATTATTTTCATGGCGATAAAGAAGAAACGATGTATGAAATTTGATTGTTGACTTGTAAATGTTGTGTGATTAAAAATTTTAAGAAAAATATTTTGTTTTTACAAAAGCAGATTGGTGTTGACGAATTGGATTCGAAAAGAAAATGGTCAACAGGTGCATTCCTAGCAGTCGGCAAAACAAGCAACGTCAGGTTTAAATAAACTCGAAATCAAAATAATTTTTACTTTTAGTTAGAATAAAGTGGGTTTATAATGAACAGCTACTAACTGAAATTATGATAAAAAATTTTGGTAACTTATAAAACACTTCGACGTAAAATGATTTAAATAGCATCCTAACGAGATAAACACAAAATACGAAATAAATCAAACCCGGTAGATACCAGTACAGGCATTAAATCAGCTCCATTTGTTGTTTTGCATCAAACAGAACTTATATATTGACGAGATAAAAATTCATAGGATATTCATCATAAAGTATACAATTTTTGCATACTTAATGATGCCATAATTTTGTATCTTTATAAGTTATTACATATGTACGTCTAGCTCTTTCTCTCTCTCTTTCTTCTCCTCTTTGTCTCTATCTCTCTCTTTATATATATATATATATATATATATATATATATATATATATATATATATATATATATATATGAATGTGTATGTGCGTGCACAACGCGTTTATGTGTGTGGTATGTCCTGTTTATTTTTGGACTTTATTTATCAATGTGGAAGAGTTAGGTCGTCATGAAACAAGTAACCAAGAAACAATCCAAGTTTTAGATGCAACAACCGCTAGATTTTTCAGATCCTAACCCGTACGTGGCAATCTAGGACAAACACGCTGTTGGACTTCCTTTTACTGCTGCAAAACTGCATTCTCAAGCCCATAGCTTCCATGCGCACTTTCTTAAAAGTCACAAGAATTTGAGATTTGAATAGGCTCGGAAGTACATAACGTTATATATGGATTATAGTTTCTTTCCCTTCTTAAGACCAAAGCAACTATTTGGAAATGAACATCTACAACGGTATTTCAATGACAAATATATTTTTTGTAATTATTCGTTAAAGGGAGGCTCATATGAACATATGAACATATATTTCATAATGTTAATAATTTTTATTATCGTTATATGATCCCCTATTAAATATTACTCAAGGTGTGCACATTGTTCTATATCATTTCCGATTCGGCTATTTTTTTCAAAAGCTATCAGTGTAGCTAACAGAAACATGTACTCAAAATTGATTCACATCAGACTAAGAAATCTCATATATATATATATATATATATATATATATATATATATATATATATATATATATATATATATATATATATATAGGCAAGACTGCCTGAAGAGGTCTCTGGTTTCTAAAAGCTACCTAAACGAAGCATGCTTATTGCTTATGTAAAAACAAATAAAAATATACCTTCGCTATTGAATACTCTTGTTACACTTCACTAGTTACCTTACCTCAAAATTATATATATATATATATATATATATATATATATATATATATATATATATATATATATATATATATATATATTATAAAATTATATATATGTATATATATATATACGTTTTATTAACGTTTTTTCTGTTCAGTTACACTTTTGTTTTAGCTACGCGACCGTTTTTTGGCTGTTGTGTAGCCTCCTCAGCCTTTACAGAAAAGTTCGTTTATGGTGGAATGAATGAATGAATGATGTCAGGGGAGGGTGCGAAAAAAGCAGAAAGAGAAAAGGGGGAAGGTGGGAGGCGGGGTGCTTGATCGGTTGGTAATGCTTTAGTTTTGGAGTTCAAGAAAATTAGGTGGTTGTGGGTGGTCTGAAAAGTTCCTCTCTGGTATGGCTAAGGATATAGGGATATATGGAGGGAGAGGGATCAAGCACTCCGCCTCCCACTTTCCCCCTTTTCTCTTTCCGCTTTTCTCACACCCTCCCCTGACATCATTCATTCCTTCATTTCACCATAAACGAACTTTTCTGTAAAGTCTGAGTAGGCTACATAACGGCCAAAAAACGGTTGCGTAGCTGAAACAAAAATGTAACTGAACAGAAAAAAAACGGTAATAAAAAATAAAACGGATATTTGCTCTACAACAGTATTGAGCACTTTCTTCAGGTGTTTATTAATTACCATTTCTACTCTCTCTCTCTCTCTCTCTCTCTCTCTCTCTATATATATATATATATATATATATATATATATATATATCGGTGATGAGATGATTCCAATATTTTCCCGATTCCGATACAATTACCGATTCCGATTCTTTATAAATCTGTAAATATTTAACTAAAAGTAAAGTAGTTATTTTCCCCCAATTTTAGTAAACACAAATGTTAGGGATGATCTATAGATTTTAGATTTACTACTAGTTTAAAAATCAATAAATATTTATCATTTTACTATAACTACCAGAAGTGAAAATTTTTTTTTTAACAAAATCAAATAAAAAAAAGACAGTTAAAAGAATCATATACAAAAGTTTCCGATTTCGGATTCCCGATTCCGATTAGTATGAGAAAAATACAAGTTCTACACGTTAGAATATCCTTCTTGATGTGAACTTATTGTTCTGATGATTCACAGGTGGGCAGTCACGTCTATAAATATATATAAAAATAGATTTACATGTTGGAATACATCATACAAAATTGGACTCTTCAACCCTATTTCGAACTGAAGCTGTTCCAATAAAGTTCAACGAACTACATAATCGTTGATTGCCATCGTTTTATGACATTTTACTTGTTTCGTGTTATTTGGATCGGATTACTGTTCTCTTAAGATTAAGTGTCATTTTCACAACGTTTCGGTTGATTTAATCTCCTTCTTCAGGTGTATCTTGTCGAACTCTGGAATTTGGACGGAATTTCGAACGGAACCCTTCATTTACTTTCACAGGTTAGCATTCTCTTGTTCCGTCGGCCATGACTGGATAGATGTCCTAAATAAGTCACAAATGTATTTTTCGGTCAGCCACACTGAGAATTGAAACTTCAAGTTTCAGGAGAATATCACTTTTACAGTTGATTTTCAAAGTACTACTGCGCCACAGATAGTTCTAGTACGAATGTTAGGAGTCTTAAACCTATTTTATTTATAGTTGTAAATACCACTATTTATTATTAATTATTATTTCTATATGTTACGATATATATTGTTGTATATTTATAAATATATCATTGTTATTTACTTATTACTGTATATATTATCTATTATTTACAATTAACGCTTCTCATAGCTTGTCTAATTCTATACTAGGTCTAATTAGTAATTGAGTGTCTCTCAACATATGTGCTGCTTCTTTCAGTCGTCTTACTCTCCACCGTTCCTCTCTATAATTTTATTTCGTTCCATAATGGTAGATAGTTTCCCTGTCCCCTCCATACGTGGTCAGCCATACCTGATTTTTCAATTTTTCCGTGCAATTTTCGAGCCGTGCAATTTTTCCGTTTATTACGGCTTTTTCGAGCCGTGCTTGTGAACGACATGTTGTATAGTTTTCCATATAGGATCTCACAAACAATTTCTTGGACATGATGTTTTTCTGTAGGCTTGACTCGCAGAAGCTGTTTCCGGAGAGTTGAATCGCTTCTGAATAGTGTCCTGATGTCATATGGATTACATATTCAAAGGGTTCCGTTCGAAATTCCATCCAAATTCGACAAGATGCACATGAAAAAGGTCGGAGGTTACATCGACCGAAACGTTGTGAAAATGACACTCAAGATGAGAACAGCAGTCCGAATAATAATTCAAATAATATGAATAACTAATCCTCACCTCAAAAATTTAGAAACGTACTTATTTATCCAATAATATATAATGCAAATCTGTGTGAATAAAGTTTCTGAAATTCATGCTCCTATTAAAATATCAATTCATTTCTCATTATTAATTGGCAAAATCTGATTCTATATTTTAATTGCTGTGCTGTTCTTCTAGATAATCATCAAATAAAGATCAATTTAAATTCGGAATTAAAAACAAAAACGAAGCGAATTGACAAACATAAGATCATCTCTTCTATGATTTCATCCGATTATGAGATTATGATTATTACCATTAATTGCTTTTGAGAATAAGAATTTTGCTACAGGCTCTTTTTCACAAATCCTGGAAAGAAATCACAGTCCACAGACCGGTTATCCAAACTAGATTCTCGTCTAGTTGGACCTTGTTAAATCGCCCAAAGGACCAGAAATACTTGTGTATCGTTGAGAATTCATAAATTTATATGTCTTTCTTGAAAACTAAACTTGCTTTTTATGCGAATCAAAAACCTCTAACTCGACGTTCGCATTTGACGCGCAATTGAGAGAGGAGAAACAACTCTTTTTGAGGAAACATGATTTGAAAAATGTTGAGAGAATATGATAGATAAAACAAAATTGTGTCAAATTTGGTGCCATATTTTGGTAGAAAGTAGATAATCGGGATAATTCGTTTCTGAGCAGAAAACACGTGCATAGAGCCATCTTTTACTCCAACGAACCATGTGTTATTAAACCGATCATTTTTCATGGGAAAAAATGAACAAAAAACTAAATTGTGAATAATAGAAGTGCATTCAGCCATCATTAATTGATCTTATTTTTCTCTCAATCACATAAATCAGAAAAAAATTCAAAATTAATCTTTTATTAGATGAAAACATTTTATCAAATTACTTTTAATACACACTTTGTACATGGATAAATATATAAATGCACATACATGTATGTATACATGTATGAATACACATACATATATGTATGTACGTGTCTGTAGACATGTATATGTTACATGTAGATATAAACGTGCATTTATTATTGGTAATTTACAACTTGTTTGAATTGTAGTATTAATTATGAACCATGAGGTAATTATCATTCTAACTTTCATGATAACCAATTTTCATGAACATCTCCAATTAGATGGACTTTAGTAAAATCCATTCCTCCAACCGCTCCCCGCCATAATAAAGAAAAATTAAGGAATTTAAATGAAAAAACTAAACAAAGCTTCATGAAACATAATAAATCAGGTGTATTTTGATTGAGTAATTATTATAATTATTATTTATAGAATCTAAGTTATCAACATTATCATAACTATTATTTTTATATATTAGTTTTTCTCAGAAGTGATTTATTTAGTATTTGAATAATTCTAAAAGCATTTTCATATTTGATTCTTATTAAAAGCTTAATTTTTTTAAAACTGAATATATTTACAAATACAATTATTTTAATTATATAATAATTAGATTTTCTACTGCAAAGTGAGGGATTAAAAATTGAATATTCGATCCAAAAAATGGACGATAACATTCATTCGTACAATAAATACTTTCCAAATTCTTTTTTATTTTATATTCTAATTGAAAACATCATTATATATTGTTAGAATAAATATTTTATTTTATATTCTAATTGAAAATATCATTATATATTGTTAGAATAAATGTTTTATTTTATATTCTAATTGAAAATATCATTATATATTGTTAGAATAAATATTTTATTTTATATTCTAATTGAAAATATTATTATATATTGTTAGAATAAATAGTGTTTTTTGAAAAGTATATTCTTTTTTATATCATTATACTAGATGGAATAAGACAGTATTTAAATATTAATTTTGTAAATAGTATGTAATGTTTCAAAATTAGCAAATATTTATTAAAATGTCGAAACTACTGTTTTATGGGCGATATGATTTGATAAATATTGAACATAAGTGAAATTGCTTTTGCGTTTCAAGTTATTACCTCATAGAAACTGTCAAGGTAAATACGCCTGTTTTCCTGAGGACTTGTTTTAATGGATAGATTATTAAATGTTTTAGCATGATTCATAATCTTATGCTAATAATAAATATTGTTGACTAATCGTCCATTTCAATCAGAATCGGACGTTATTTCACAAAAGACGTTCAGTTGTCATTAGGTACCATTTCATCTCCATTGGTATTTGATAAAAGATCACAAGTCGAGTCAAACTTAACAGAACTTTTTCAAGGAATCACAGTAACAAGCAATTATAATTTTGATTTGGTTTTCTTAAACTCTTAGCGTTAATTAAAAAACGATCATTTTCGTTTCATGGATTTAACAACGATTTCAGTTTTACAGTTCAAACATGGCGGCTGAGGAAAGATTGAGCATGATTTAATATTTTTGCGCTTAATTACTTTTAATATTTGCAAATATTAAAAGTAACAATTCGAAATGTATGTAGAAGGAGAACTGTTTTTTCGTATAAGTATTTTGCTGGATGATTTAATCTATAGTACGATCGAAATAGGAATTTAAGATTGCTTATTATTTTTCATATTATTTAATATGAATTTAAGATTGCTTATTATTTTTCATATTATTTAATATGAATTTAAGATTGTTTATTAAAACTCTTAAGAAAAAAAGTTTCTTCTGTTCACGTATTTATTATTTTTGTAAAATCAATGGACATGTTTAATTTTTATTAACACCGGACACTTACTAATGTCAAATAAAATTTAATTAAATCTGCCATTTGAAAATGGTGTCGAAAATGAAAGCCCGATTTGACATTTCAGCTTTCTTATGATGCATATTCATGATTGTGTTGTGATTTTGAAAATGAAATATACCACTAGGTGATATCACATAGCATATCTAAACTATGTAGTATAACTTAGCATATCTGAAATATATTATATCACATAGTGTATTTGAAATATGTGATATCACATAGCATATCTGAATGCATCTTTAGAATTGAATGCATCTTAGGAATTGCATGTATGCTGAGAACGGGATATTTCGATGCAGCAACTGTTTTTGCGGTATTGTCAAAGTATGGAGAGATTGGGGAGAAAATCAAAACAAATTTTATAAATATCTTAATTGTTAAACTTATTCAATTAATCATAGCTATTTTGGTTCGGTTTACCAAAGTGCTTTTCCAAAAATGTTCTTCAATGTAGACACGCGCAGATAAACGGAAAAGTGACACTATAACTATTTAAAAATGTTATTTAACAAGTTGGCAAATCAGGCAAGAATTAAACTTATAAGAGTTATTTTTCTTGTTGCACGAGCCACATTTTTAATGGCTTTCAATTCTAAAGAAACATTTTCCCACGAGTGAAAAACGTTCTTCAAAAATCATAAGTAATCCTTGTGTGGAAGACCTTTTCTATTATAATTATTTACATTGTGCGTATATCTTCCTCTTCAAAATACAGAGTAAAAAAAGAGACAAATTTTTTTATGAACGAAATATTTATATGCATGAATAAATGCCCACATACACACATGCACTCTCACGTACGTTCTATTTATACACATGCATACTTATTAATGCACACATATGCATATGTATGTATACATCTATACAGATGTAGATATATTTACATGCACATAGTTCTATGCATATGTGTGTAAGCTAATTCAGTCTTTTACAATTGCTTTAAAATAACAACAGCTGGACTGTTCTTAAGTTTACCAAAAGCTTTTCGTAAAAGAGGGGAACTGTTTGTTAATTTTGAAATTCAATTAGGATGTTATTCATATTTTATTTGCACTGTCATTTTTTTTTTACAAGTTTTCAACCAACGTTTTTCAATTCTTTTTTCATCATATTTTTGTTTCATTTGCACAAATACGTTATTCATCTGTTATATGTGAATGATACATTATGTTAAATATTATGTAACATTATATGTGCAGAATGATTTCTAACTTTTTATCAAATAACGTGAAATACGTCAGTTCTCAATTACATGTTGGCAAACACATTGAGAGCATTTGTATAGAATCATAAAAAACTATTTGTATAGAAATTGTTAGCGTGATCAAATCAATCCAGTTTATAAAACGAACGTTATTTGAAAGATTGTGACTTTACTTTTTTTAAATAAAAAGCAAAAGCAAAGAAAACATGAATCAAATAAAAATATATATAAATAATTTGAGGCCATGCATATTTTTTTGCATTTTAATCTGCAAAAAGAAGGAACTAGTTATTGTAATTTTTCAGAAATTCGAATGAAATTGGTTCGCAAATATATATTTGCGAACAAATTTCATTCGAATTTCTTCAGCATCAAGTTTACAGTCAAATATATAAATTTTATTTTTAATAATAATAATAATAATAATAATAATATATATATATATATATATATATATATATATATATATATGTATATATATGTGTGTACGCTAACACTATATATATATATATATATATATATATATATATATATATATATATATATATATATATATATATTTGATTTGATTTGATTTGAAATTTAAAATCTATATTAAAGGATATTTCGACAAAAAATAAACACGACTATAAATTGAAATTAAACAAAATGCGCTATTTTTGAACAGTCATTAAGTAAAATTTATATATATATATATATATATATACGCATATAGAGAAATAAATATATATGTATATATCATATATTATGCACACACACACACACACACATATATATATGCATATATGTGTGTGTATCCTTTTATTTGCATGTAAATAAATGTAACACATTTATCGCTCTCGATCTACATTTTCATTGATCCTTGCCGAACTCGATAAACAATTGGGCGCAGAATCTTCTGTTTCGAGCGAGATCTACCAGAAATCGACTATTTTCCGATGCAACAACTTCCCCCGATAAAAAAACTGTAATTTCTGGTTTGATTCTTTAGCGAAAATTCAGATTTCCTTTCAATTGCAAACTGCTTCTGGCAATAAGTTCAGCGTGTTTTTTATGTTACGATTTCAATTTTTACTGTAACATTAAAACGTAATATTACTTAACGTATCATACATACAATTCGACATTCACGTGTATTTTCATTTCAAGTATTAATAATTCACACGAAATTTGATTTCTATCATAAAAAAAAACAATTTTTTATCATCATAATATAAAAAAACGTTCAATTATACGATTAATCTTTTATTAATGGCGAAATAATTCGATGGAAATTGTAATATTGTCAGTGCTTTTAGCATTGGTATCAATGTGTATATCTTTTCATTCTGACGTTGTTATCACGTTACGTTAGCGATCTGAAAAGCTGCCAACAGTTGACTCATGAATTTCTGTTAATTTTTTTGTCGATCAAAAATTTAACTGAATAAGGAAGAGCAATGGCCAAACACCTCAACGCGCATGCACACAAAAGACATCAGTTGACCAATGATTTTGCTTCAATTTTCTTTCTTTTCTTTAATTTTTATCTAGTATATAATCTTTCTTTTATTTGATCAAATTCATACTGGTGAGCCTAGTTCGAGATCTGCTAGTTTCTCTTCAAGCTTTGTTTTCTCTTTGAGAGCCTTTTCTAGGCGACGTGTAAGTTCAATCTCCGATGTCTTCCACATGACTAAAAGTTCTTCTTTTGTGATACTTTCTACACAGAAACCGGTTTGCATCGAGGGTAACAACTGATCTTGTAGCGACGGTCGTTTCCAAATCAGCGATTTAAATTTGTTATTTTTCATCGGAAGAATGGGCGTATCCTTTGTGCTCACAGGAACAAGGATATTGTTACGATCCTCGCACCAGCTTGCCTTTCGCTTATTATATCGACCGTCGTCCACATTATTAGGCATTTCACATGGCAGGGACGTTAAATCACCACACGACAAATGACTATTGTCAGCGAAATGCACACGGGGGTTCGATCTCCGGCGAAATGGTATAACCGCCATTTGTTGTGTCGTAGTTAGCGACTCATCAATATCAACTAGTTGATATTCATCGACATCATGTCCCATGTTTATTTTCTCCACACTACTACTATTCATTATTTTCCTATCTTCTTGCTTTTCTGGATCGTCCTCTAACGAAGTTTTTCCCGAGGAATCCCGTGTTCCGTTTCGAGATCTACCTAATATAGGTGAAGAAGAGTTCGTCTCACAGATTTCTTCATGAGAGCTATTATTTGTCATGTTAAGGGGAGTTGATTCTTCGCGGTCAGGTAGAAGCCAGTCGTCCTGCCAGCTGTTGGGCCAATCATCATCTGCATCGATTGGGTCGTTCTGTTTTCGAAGAGCATCCAGATCAATATTAGTACAAAGATCTCGAAGCGGGATTTCGATGATCTCAGGCGCTGCTGACCCGCTGTCGTCAACCAAATTATTATCTTTGAGGTCTTGCATCCTGCACAGCACAAAGATGGTTCCATTCACAACCAAGGCAGATCAAGTTGAACCGATGTAAGGGAAAAGAAGAATACAGAGACAAATAAAAACATGTTTAACATTCATTTTCACATGATTTACAGACAAAAATTAAATAATGACAATGACAAGGATGTTATAGTTTTGAAAAATTGATACATAATTAAACATTTCAGCTGAAGGAAACAGTAAGAACTGAATATATACAAGAAATATGATACTAAATACAAAAGCATATATAAAGTGAATACAGCATTTGATTATTCAAAACAAATTGTCATGAAACGATTGTCCAATGTTTTATGCAGTTTTACATAGAAAAGTGGAGTTTGTATTTGCGAATTCAAGTACAGCAATAAATACATGCATTCGACATTATGCATCAATGTATTTATACAAACAAAATATATATAAAGAAATGCACACATACGTATATATATATATATATATATATATATATATATATATATATATATATATATATATATATAGGGTCTATATATATACATGCATACGTATATATATATGTATATAGGGTCTCTCTCTCTCTCTCTCTCTATATATATATATATATATATATATATATAAATATATATATATATATGACTTCATCAGAAAAATTTCACAATTTAAGATAAGTTTAGATTTTAATATATAGATTATATATTTTACTATATAATATTTTACTATATTGTTTTATATTTTACTATATAAAATGTTACAATATATATATATATATATATATATATATATATATATATATATAGACCCTAGGGATACGGCATTAAAAATTAGAAACAAAATACAGTACAGTACATGTATATAATAAAAAAAAACATTATAAATAAGGTGTAAGGCGAGTTAAATAGCGTAACCAGGGGGGGGGGGAAACCATGGTATTCCACATCGTAACCTGAAAAAACCGTATTCTAGGGTCACCGAATTCCGGGGTTCTTCTGTATATATATATATATATATATATATATATATATATATATATATATATATATATATAATATATATATATATGTATATATATATATATTATAATTATATATATATATATAATATATATGTATATATATATATCTATATATATAAAAATGTAAAGTTGGTTCGTTCTAAACGAATAAAACCATATTTCTACGTTACCAATTTATTTGAAATTTTCAGACAACCCATCTTTAGAGTCGAGGTATGTTTTTATGTTATTAAAATAAATTTACCTTGCGAATTATTAAAATATTAAAATATTAAATAAAATAAATATATATTTTTTAACCGTTACTGCGAATCTGTTCTGTTGATAAAACTGAACTTCCGGTTCGATTAATTTCACAGCCACGAATTGACGAAAGATTTCATTTTCTGTTAACTCGATAAGTAAAAAAAAACAAAAAAAAACATAATTCATTTGTTTATCTTCCAAATTTTTTAATTTACACATTTTTCTTTATTATATAAGGCCCAAAAAAAGTTTGTCGATTGCTTTTTGAGTTTTTTTTTTGTTGCACCGCCAAAAATGGCCGAAAAATCAAGTTGTTGTTGTTTTTAAAACGAAATTACATTTATTAAAATCCATTATTTCTGAGTAACTTTTTTTTTCCAGAAAGATAAAACCCTTACTTTTATCATATAGAAAACAGAATAATGTAAAACTCTTTCTACTATTTTTAATTAAATTTTAAATGGTGTTCATTCCGAAAACCGTTTTAACATGAGGAAGTTAGGGTGTTTATAATATGCTGGGGCGAGTCGTAAAATTAACAAAGTTGCTATCTATTATTTATTGCAAAAATTGCTTGAAATTTATTTATTTGACAAAAAAAATTACATTTTCGTACTCCTTGGGCGTTGAGTTCCATGGCGACCAGCAGAAAAAAATAATAGTCGCTCCCTTAGTCCCCCACCTCACCCCGCACGTAACATATTTTATTTACTGACGTTGCCGTAACTAAACGATTATTTGTCACATTTACAAACATTTATTTATTTATTTATTTTGAAAAAAGTTTTACTTTTTATGAATATTAAAAGAAAAATGGGTACTCATGCAGAGAGTGATCCATGCTGAAATAATAACGTTATTATTTAAAAAGCCATTCTTAACATGGGAAGGGGAGGGGAGGGTGTTTTGTACCTATTCTGTACTTTAACCTTGCAATTGGATAAAAAAAAAACACGATTTAAAAATAGCGCGGATCACTCTCTGCATTAGCACCGAAAAATGTTACTAAGCATTTATTAATAATTTTTACAAACATTTGATTTTAAATTTCTTTTCAAATGACGACTTTTATCGACTTTTTTTTCAATATCCCCCCCCCAAATGGTGTTTATTCCGAAATCCGTTGTTAACATGGAGAGGTTGAGAGTGTTTATTCTGAAAGCCGTTCTTAACATTTGTGGAGGTGGACCTAATTTAAAAAAAAAAATAAATAAATAAATTAAAAAAAAAAACTAAATCATTTACTGATAACTTCTCACTTTTACAAATATTTTTTAATTTACATGCGCGGATGAACAAATTGTTGAATAGTGCGAAAACAAAACGTTTTTGCAATAAACTTCGGGATAATTTATTGGATAAATATTTACATTTAGGTCCACCTCCACAAATTTCTTTTTTAAATGACGACTTTTATTGATAAATAAATCTACTTCTCCGCAACTTTTATTGATAAATAAATCTACTTCTCTGCCACGGGCACTGAACCCCTCCTTTTTTTTTTAATAGTATTTTCGGGTGGGTATGCTGACAACAAATATCACTTAAATTTTTCAAATAGCCCCCCCCCTTCAAAAGTGGTGTTTAATCCGGAAGCTGTTCTTAAGATGATGAGGTTGGGGGGGGGGGGCGATTCCAAGGTGGATCTAATCTAAAAAAAAAAAGAAAAGATTTTATGCGCACATAAGCAACTATTTTTTATTAACTTTTTTTTATTTACTTTTTTATTTAAAAATTAGTAAATTTCAATGAATAGAATAATAAATCATTTATCATTAATATGTGTTTTTGGTTTTGTGTTGAATGAAACTTTTTTTTCATTACAACAATAATGAACCAATTTAAATCTTCCGGCATGCGTTTAAGGGTTACGAAATTATCAATAAATCCTTTAGTTACTAAGCCAACGTCAGTAAATAAAAAAATGTTACATGCGCATGCATTAGCCTTGACTAGGGGGGGGCTAAGGGAGCGACCATTAAATAATTATGCTGGTCGCGATGGAACTCAACGCCCAAGTAGTACCTAGTGGCACTTATGCACTTATGTTATCGTGCTATTTTTTAAAATAGTATTTTCATGTTAAATTCAAATTTTACAATATGTTTTTCTTTTATTACTTTGTTAAGTGAAAGTACAGATAACCCGGTCGGTTTCTAATGTGAGGAAAATCTAGCCCCCCTCCAAAAAAGGGGTACTCTGAATAATAACAAAACATTAAAATTGCCTCAGTCTCGAAAGATTTCTTCTCTACTGAACGAGGAAACAAACGGTGAAGTGTAGTTCACCTTCTGTTTCTCCCTCCTCTCTCTTCCTCTCTTAATATCTCTCTCTATCCATCTCTCCCTTTCCCTTTCTCAATCTATCTTTCTGTCTATATCACCCTCTCCATCTCTCTTTGAGCCCCTTTCTCTCTCTAACTCCCTCTATCTCTCTACTTTCCTCTGTCTCATCCCTCTCTGTTTCTAACTCTCCCCCTCTCCATGTTTATCTATCAATCCCTTTATCTCTCTATCTCCTTGTCTTTCTCTATTTTCCTTTCACTTTCTCTTTTCTATCTATACATCTTCCTCTCTACCTGTCCATCTCTAATCCCTCATCCTATTTTAGTCTCCTAAATCAATTACAGTGAATAAGGCATTGTCAAAACATGGATAAATCCTATTTTAGTCACCTAATTTACTGACTGTGAGAATAGAAGTTATTTGGAAATTACTGCTACCTTGAACAGCACCAGAAGTAACTGGTAAAACCTTTCTAATTAAATTGATTTTGGCAGCCATTTGGTAACAAAATGACATAGCCTTAGCCCTTGCTGCATGAGGAATACCTGCGACCTTGCTGCCAAGTAGAAGAATTATTTATTCTACTTTAAAACATTCAATTTTTCAAAAATCTCATGCTCGACATCTCCAAAACATCCAATATGGGGAAAAATATTGCAAAAATGCAAACTTATTGTTTAGGATGAATGCACAATGGTACGCAAAAAATCACTTGAGGCTCTTGGTCGATCCTTGCAAGATTTGCGTGGCAATGTCAGACTATTTGGGAATGCAGTAATATTACTTGCAGGAGATTTCAGACAAATGTTATCTGTTATTCTTTAATAAACACCAGCAGATGAAATAAATGCTTGCCTCAAATACTCTACTTTTTTTTTTCCATGTGAAGACATTAAACTTAACTCAAAATATGCATGTCCAGTTGCAGACTGTTCGATCCGCACAAAATTTTTTGCATCACTTGTGGGAAATTGGGTACGAAAAAGTGCCAGCTGATCAGAGTTAAGGGCAAATTTCTTTGACTTTTAACTTCTGTAATTTCTGTAATTTTATTTCATCAAAAGAATAGTTAGTTTAAAATGTTTTTGCAGATATTCAAATTATAAGAATTCCATTTGACTGAGTGAATGAGCTATTCTTGCAGGTCAATACAAAGATTCCCATGAACTTAACGCTATTATTCAATGTAAAATTCCAAGTGAGGTAGTCAAATACAAATCCATCGACACTGTTGTGAAAGCAGATAAAGTGGTTAATTATCCAACAGCTATATTTGCCAGGGATGGCACCACATGTATTGCAACTGAAATTTTGTGTACTAATTATCATGTTGTGAAATATAAACCAATCCAAGCTTTGCAATGGCACATAGCTTGCAGTAAAAAAAAATTAACAAACAATATCATAGAAACAACAATCTTAACAGGACCTTTCACAGATGAATATATCTTTATTCCATGCATTCCTATGATTCCACCGGATACATCATTACACTTTAAGAAATTGAACTTTCCAATTTTATTGTCATTTGCAATAACCATCAACAAAGCACAGGGAACAATCTTTACAATTGTAGGCCTTACAGTTACACACTGACTGTTTTTTCACATGGACAATTTATATTACGTATTCAAGAGTCACCAAACCGGAAAATCTCTATATCAGCTAAGAAAATGGAACAACAAAAAACTGTGTACCCATGCAAAATGGAAAATTAAACCTATAAGAAACATGCTTTTTCTCATTTTGGAACTTTTTCCATTGCGCCAATTTGAGCCACAGCAACGCGTGGCAGGGTACAGCTAGTATATATATATATATATATATATATATATATATATATATATATATATATATATATATATATATATATTTAAAGGAGATTAGAATAATAGTCTAAAGAGCTAAGTGTATTTTAATGTAATAGTGAAATTACTAGTTTAATTAAAATACAGGAAATGCTCGTTGTAATTTAGATATATAATAAGCTCGATAGTTAAATGTCTTAGAGCTCGATCACATTACTTAATATATATATATATATATATATATATATATATATATATATTTATATATATATTATATCATATTATATTCTTGTATTGGAATAATTTATAAATAGCATTTGTAAACAATTCCAATGCCAGCAGTCTATTTTTCTAATATTTATATTATTTTATTAGTTGTATAATACGTCTTACATATGTTTCGTTGAATGGTATAGATTGACAAAACCCGCATAAATCTAAAAGAAAAGAATATTTTTTAAGACCAAAGGTGGAAAAGGAAATAGAGTTTTTTTGTTTTTTGTCATAAGAGTAAAATTAAAAAATAAACTTACTTATTATAGGTCATTTATAGATCGCTCCAGTAAGAAAACATTTTAAAGACAAGGCAATGATTGTTGCATATATGCTGCCATCTTTTTGTAATATAGGATAAAACTATATTTCTAAATTTTTTCGTATTTGATTTTTAATGAAAAGAAGTTGATAATTTATTCAATAAACCATAGGTAACTTTATTTTTAAAATATTGATTAAACGAAAAATAAGAAACTAAAATTGGTCAACGAAAGTAGTAGATTATGTACACCGCTAAAACAAACAATTACCATCCCTAAATAAAATTAAAAATTAAGAATACAAACCATTACCATCCCTAAATAAAATTAAAAATTAAGAATACAAACCATTACCATCCCTAAATAAAATTAAAAATTAAGAATACAAACCATTACCATCCCTAAATAAAATTAAAAATTAAGAATACAAACCATTACCATCCCTAAATAAAATTAAAAATTAAGAATACAAACCATTACCATCCCTAAATAAAATTAAAAATTAAGAATACAAACCATTACCATCCCTAAATAAAATTAAAAATTAAAAATACAAGAATATCTTTAGTTTCAATTAGAAAAATCTGAATAAAATATTCTATTATTTAATTGACTAAACTAAGTTAGGTAAAAGCTTGTTGATACTCGTAATAATTTTAATCTTATTCATTCAAGAGACATTCAAGTGACATAATTCTTTCGATAAGTATTTTCCTATGCGTTAGTATGAATTATATAATCCATTTAATTTATAATTTACGAATATATTTACTACAATGTTAATGGTTTCAATACCTGTACAGATGTACAACCAATACTAAAATAGAAAAAATAATCAGTGTTGGATACGAAAAGATATCATTACCCCCCCCCCAAGCCAAAAACTAGTAACCCATATGGATTAAAACTAAGTAATTTGTTTGATAAAACTGATTTAGATTTAAATAGAGCTTCGTCATGACATTTTTTTTATTGAACAGTTGTTTTAGAATTAGAAGGCACGGTTGTTTTAGAAATAGAAGATACAATTGATTTTTTAATGGAAAGTGGATAGTTATTATATATGTATTTGTGATTGGGTCTATGGAAGGTCTATACAATATAAACTAAGTTAAAGGTGATAAAAATAATATCTATGATTAATGTCTATAGATACTTTTAGATCAAGTTTTAGAAAAAAATTCGTAACTTTTTTCTCCTCTTCCAAAGTCCTTAACTAAAAATGAAACATCGTCTTTATATAAACCTCCCACTAGCTCAGGATTGTTCTTATGTAGTTCCCTTAGTATGTAGAACATTACTAAATCGGTAATATATGCAAAATTTAGGGGTGCTTCCCTCGTAATGTCAAAGTTATTTTCTCTATTTTTTCCAGTCTACAGTAAATATACTCTGATTAATGTTTGTCTAGCAAGCTTAATTATGTCGATTTTTTCTCATTGAGTCAGTTCCCGATTAAGACATGTAAAGATACGTTTTAAAAAATGAATGAGACATGGATTGATAGTAGGAGTCAATATCGATCATGATAAATTTATTATTGTAAATCTCCAGATTAAAAAACCCGAAAAATGACTTCATCAGCAAAAATTCCACAACTTAAGAGAAGTTTAGATTATACTATATAAATTATATATTTTACTATATAATATTTTACTATATAGTTTATATATTTTACTATATAAAATGTTACAATATATATATACATATATGTTACAATATGCATATATGTTACAATATATATATATATATATATATATATATATATATTACAATACCGATTATACATATTACATAATAAAATTTTACTATATAATTTATATATTTTACTATAAAATATTTACTGTATTGTTTATATATTTTACTATATAATATTTTTCTATATAGTATATATATCTTACTATACAATATTTTAATATATAATATATTCCTATATAGTTTATATATTTAACTATATAATATTTTACAATATTGTTTATATATTTTACTATATAATATATTACTATATAGAGTATATATTTTACAATATAATATTTCCTATACAGTTTATATATTGTAATATATAATATTTTTCTATATATTACGATATAATATTTTACTATACAGTTTATAAGTTTCACTATATAATATTTTACTATATAGTTTATATATTTTACTATATAATATTTTACTATGTAGTTTATATATTCCACTATATAATATTTTACTATACAGGTTATATATTTTACAATGTTATATTTTACTATACAGTTTATATATATTACGATAAAATATTTTACTATACAGTTTATAAATTTCAATATATAATATCTTACTACGTAGTTTATATATTTTACTATATAATATTTTACTATATAGTTTATATATATTACTATATAATATTTTACTATATAGTTTATATATATAACTATATAATATATTACTATATTTTTTATATATTTTACTATATAATATCTTACTACGTCGTTTATATATCTCACTATGAATTATTTTACTATATAGTTTATATACTTTACTATATAATAGTTTACTATATAGTTAATACATTTTACTATATAATATTTTACTACATAGTTTATATCTTTTACTATATAATATTTTATTATATAATTTATAACTTTTACTATATAGTATTTTACTATATAGTTTATATATTTTACTATATAATATTTTACTATATAGTTTACATATTTTACTATATAATATTTTACTATATCCTTTATATATTTTACTATATAATATTTTACACTGCAATTTATATATATCACTATATAATATTTTACCATATAGTTTATATATTTTAGTATATAATATATTACTATATTGTTTATAGATTTTTTATATAATATTTTACTATATAGTTTATATATTTTACTACAATATTTTTCTATATAGATTATATATTTTCCTACATAATATTTTACTATATAGTTTATGTATTTCACTATACAATATTTTATTATGAAGTTTTTATATTTTACTATATAGTTTTTTGATGTATAATATTTACTATATTGTTTATATTTAACTAGATAATGTTTTACTATATAGTATATATATTTAAATATCTAATATTTTACTGTATTATTTATATGTTTCACTATATAATATTTTCTAATACAGTTTATATATTTTAATATATAATATAATCTATATAGTTTATAAATTTTTTATATGATATTTTACTATATAGCATACATATTATACTACATATAATTTTACTACATATTTTACATCTTTTACTATATAATATTTTCCTATCTCATTTATATATTTTACTATATAGTTTATATATTTTAATATATATTATTTTACTTTAAAGTTCATGTATTTTACTATATAATATTTACTATATAGTTTATATATTTTACTATATTATATTTTACAATATAGTTTATATATTACTGTATAATATTTTACTATACATTTCATATATTTCACGACATAATCTATATATATAAAAATGTAAAGTTGGTTCGTTCTAAACGAATAAAACCATATTTCTACGTTACCAATTTATTTGATATTTTCAGACAACCCATCTTTAGAGTCGAGGTATGTTTTTATGTTATTAAAATAAATTTACCTTGCGAATTATTAAAATATTAAAATATTAAAATATTAAATAAAATAAATATATATATTTTTTAACCGTTACTGCGAATCTGTTCTGTTGATAAAACTGAACTTCCGGTTCGATTAATTTCACAGCCACGAATTGACGAAAGATTTCATTTTCTGTTAATCGATAAGTAAAAAAAAAACAAAAAAAACATAATTCATTTGTTTATCTTCCAAATTTTTTAATTTACACATTTTTCTTTATTATATAAGGCCCAAAAAAAGTTTGTCGATTGCTTTTTGAGTTTTTTTTTGTTGCACCGCCAAAAATGGCCGAAAAATCAAGTTGTTGTTGTTTTTAAAACGAAATTACATTTATTAAAATCCATTATTTCTGAGTAACTTTTTTTTTCCAGAAAGATAAAACCCTTACTTTTATCATATAGAAAACAGAATAATGTAAAACTCTTTCTACTATTTTTAATTAAATTTTAAATGGTGTTCATTCCGAAAGCCGTTTTAACATGAGGAAGTTAGGGTGTTTATAATATGCTGGGGCGAGTCGTAAAATTAACAAAGTTGATATCTATTATTTATTGCAAAAATTGCTTGAAATTTATTTATTTGACAAAAAAAATTACATTTTGGTACTCCTTGGGCGTTGAGTTCCATGGCGACCAGCAGAAAAAAATAATAGTCGCTCCCTTAGTCCCCCACCTCACCCCGCACGTAACATATTTTATTTACTGACGTTGCCGTAACTAAACGATTATTTGTCACATTTACAAACATTTATTTATTTATTTATTTTGAAAAAAGTTTTACTTTTTATGAATATTAAAAGAAAAATGGGTAATAATGCAGAGAGTGATCCATGCTGAAATAATAACGTTATTATTTAAAAAGCCATTCTTAACATTGGGAGGGGAGGGTGTTTTGTACCTATTCTGTACTTTAACCTTGCAATTGGATTAAAAAAAAACACGATTTAAAAATAGCGCGGATCACTCTCTGCATTAGCACCGAAAAATGTTACTAAGCATTTATTAATAATTTCTCACTTTTACAAACATTTGATTTTAAATTTCTTTTTAAATGACGACTTTTATCGACTTTTTTTTCAATATCCCCCCCGCCCAAATGGTGTTTATTCCGAAATCCGTTGTTAACATGGAGAGGTTGAGAGTGTTTATTCTGAAAGCCGTTCTTAACATTTGTGGAGGTGGACCTAATTTAAAAAAATAAATAAATAAATAAATTAAAAAAAAAAACTAAATCATTTACTGATAACTTCTCACTTTTACAAATACATTTCAAATCTGCGCTACCTCTCAAGGACAAACTAAACTACGCACATGCCGAAATCTCACGCATACAAGACAAATGCACTAACATCTCCGACAAACATACACACACTAACAATTTCCTACAGACCCTCTCACTAAACGGCTACCCTAATACGATCCTATCCTCACTTAAAAAGAAAAAACGCAACACCCGACTCTTCTCTAACAATTGTTTTCTAAAACTACCCTTCCTCAGTGACAAAATCTCATCTTCAATCCGAAAAGCCATCCGCAGCGAGGGGCTCAACATTCAACTCATCCACACTGGATCTACTTTAAGACAACAGCTCAACCGAAAACATCCATCGCATACACCTTCCCCTTGTTCACTCTCTAATTGCCCAATATCACACACAGGTTTATGCTTTAAGAACCACGTTGTTTACGACCTACAATGCGCTAAATGCAGTGCATCTTACATCGGAAGCACTACCAGATTGCTTCATCACCGCATCAAAGAGCACTTAAACACTACTGCTTCGTCGTTCTATAAACATATTCGCACTTGCATTAATTCAGAACCAGATTTTCACATCAACATTCTTGCTTCTTCAAGAAACGTAGGTCAACTTCGTATCCTCGAATCTTTAATTATTTCAAAAAATACTCCCACACTAAACAATAGACTGGAATTGAGCTCCGCTTTTATAATATAAGTTTAAAACATAAGAAAAACAATAATTAAAAAAAAAAAAAACCTTGCTTGAATAGTCATCCCCCTTGATTCACAAACGCAACAAGTATTTCAAACATCAACTGATTTATTTTAACGTTCTCCTAACGTCATTTTTTGTTCTATATTTCGCGGTATCACGTGGCAAACTCTGCGGCTACTTTTCCAATTTTGAACACTCTTCCGCTGTCTTGTCTTGAAAAATGGACTAATAAGTCTGAAATATATTGAGATTTATATCACCATTGAATACAACAGAAAAAAAAAATTACTGTTGTTTAGAGTTAAAATTTGTGTGAAAAAGAAAAAACGAACAACAAAAAAAAGAACTTTATTTCTTTTGTTTGCATTTAATTTTACTCTATATAAAAAAAAAATCTCGCATTGTTCTTGGCTTTTAATTTTACCTTATAAAATATTTTTTAATTTACATGCGCGGATGAACAAATTGTTGAATAGTGCGAAAACAAAACGTTTTTGCAATAAACTTCGGGATAATTTATTGGATAAATATTTACATTTAGGTCCACCTCCACAAATTTCTTTTTTAAATGACGACTTTTATTGATAAATAAATCTACTTCTCCGCAACTTTTATTGATAAATAAATCTACTTCTCTGCCACGGGCACTGAACCCCTCCTTTTTTTTTAATAGCATTTTCGGGTGGGTATGCTGACAACAAATATCACTTAAATTTTTCAAATAGCCCCCCCCCTTCAAAAGTGGTGTTTAATCCGGAAGCTGTTCTTAAGATGAGGAGGTTGGGGGGGGGGGGGCGATTCCAAGGTGGACCTAATCTAAAAAAAAAGAAAAGATTTTATGCGCACATAAGCAACTATTTTTTATTAACTTTTTTTTATTTACTTTTTTTATTTAAAAATTAGTAAATTTCAATGAATAGAATAATAAATCATTTATCATTAATATGTGTTTTTGGTTTTGTGTTGAATGAAACTTTTTTTTTTTTCATTACAACAATAATGAACCAATTTAAATCTTCCGGCATGCGTTTAAGAGTTACGAAATTATCAATAAATCCTTTAGTTAGTAAGCCAACGTCAGTAAATAAAAAAAATGTTACGTGCGCATGCATTGGCCTTGACTAGGGGGGGGGGGCTAAGGGAGCGACCATTAAATAATTATGCTGGTCGCGATGGAACTCAACGCCCAAGGAGTTACTATATAATATTTTACTATGTTGTTTATATATTTTACTATAACTTATTTTACATTATAGCTTATATATCTTACTATATATTATTTACTATATAGTTTATATATTTTACTATATAATATTGTACTATATAGTTTACATATTTACTATATAATATTTTACTATAATGTTTATACATTTTTCTATATCATATTTACTATGTAGTTTACATATTTTACTATTTTATGAGAAAAATAGAAAAACCCGAATGAAATTATTAAAAAATCAACGTTTCGTCCTTATTTCAGAGGACATCTTCAGGATAATTGAAATAAAAAATAAAAATAAAAATGTAAGAAAAGAAAAAGTCATAGATCGTGCGAAAAAGACAGTTCTTGAATCCTATCCATGTCGGGAAGGACAAACATATGTGTGCGTATGGGAAGGTTGGGTTGTTCGATGTCTATATATACACTTTTAAAAATGCGTTAAATACATTTTTTTTCTTTCTTTTTTTTTTCTTCTGTAAACTTATTCATTTTGTCGAAATATTTAAGGAAAAACGGTTTAGCCAGGATCTGTTTTGATATTTTGTTCTTTGATTATTATTTTCCCTATGCTAGGGGTTAAATGGTAGAAGCCTTTTCTTTGCGTAATAGTATTAGTATTCAATATTAGTGCTGATTCTAAAAGTCTTCTTTTAGCTCTATCTATCACGTATTTAATAATTTTCGCTTTATCTAAATTAAATGAGTGATCGTGTTCTGCACAATGGCAAAAGAGTGCATTAGGGCGTTACCATTCCTTATATCTCTTTTGTGCTCGTTAAGTCTTAATTTTCAATTTTCGCTGTGTTTCACCTATGTACGCTTGTTGACAGTTGTTACACGGGTACTTTTTCTTGTTACTATATAATATTTGACTATATATTTTTTTATATTTTACTATATAATATTTTATAAATTTTAATTTATAATATTTTACATTATAGGTTATATATTTTACTGTAATATATTTTACTATATAGTTTAAATATTGAACTACACACTATTTTAATATATAGTTTATATATTTTATTAAATAATATTTTACTATATTATATTTTACTATAGAGTTTATATATTTCAATATATAAGATTTTACTATATAGTTTATAAATTTTACTATATAATAGTGTACTATATAGCTTCGATATTTTTATATATAATATATTACTATATAGTATATATATTTTATTATATAATATTTTACTATATAGAGTATAGATTCTACTATATAATAATGTTTTACTATACAGTATTTACTATATAGTTTACAAATTTTACTATATATTATTTTAGTATATAATTAATATATTTACTATATATATTTTACTATATAGTTTATATATGTTACTATAAAATATTGTACTATATAGTTAATATATTTTAATATAAATATGTTACTATATAGTTTACATATTTAACTGCATAATATTTTACTATATCGTTTATATATTTACTAAATAATATATTATAATATATTTTATATATATTACTATACATTTTATTCTATAGTTTATAGATTTCAATATATAATATTTTACTATATAGTTTATATATTTTACTATATAAAATTTTACAATATAGTTTATATATATTGCTATACAATATTTTACTATATATTCTATATATTTTACTATAGTGTATAGATTTTATTATATAATATTTTACTATATAGTTTATATATTTTACTACATAATATTTTACTGTATAGTTAAACTTTTTCCTACATAATATTTTGCTACATGTTTATAAATTTTATTACACAATATTTTATTATACGATTTAAATATTTTACTTTATAGTTAATCTATTTTACTATATATTTCATATATTGTTTATATATTTACTAGATAATAATTTAATGTATTGTATATATATATTTTACTATATAATATTTTAATATAGTTGATATATTTTACTATATATAATATTTTACTATATTGTTTATATATTTTTCTATATAATATTTTACAGTATTGTTTATGTATTTTACTGTATAATATTTAATATAATGTTTATGTATTTTACTAGATGATATTTTACTATATACTTTATTAATTATCATATAATTTGCAAGTATATATTATGTATTTTACTATATAATCTTGTACTATATTGTTTATATATTTTACAAGGTTATATTTTACTATATATTATATATTTTTTACTATATACTATTTTACTTTCTAGCTTATATATTTTACTATGCAGCTTACATAATTTACTATAAAACGTTTGACTATATCGCTTGTATATTTGAACATATAGTATTTTACTACATGTTTTATGCATTTTAATATAAAATATTTTACTTCATAGTTTATATACTTTACTACATAATATTTAGTATATAGTTTATATATTGTACTATACAATATTTTACTATATAGCATATATTTTACCAAATAATATTCTACTATATACTTTATATATTTAACAAAATAATATTTTACTATAGAGTTTATATTTATATATATATATATAATATTTTACTATATAGTATATATATATTACTATATAATATTTTACTATATAGAGTATATATTTTACTAAGCATTTTTACTCTATATTTTATATATTTTAGTATATAATACTTAAATATATATTTAATGTTTTACTATACAGTGTTTACTATATAGTTTACAAATTTTACTACATATTATTTTAGTATATAATTAATATATTTACTATTTTACTATATAGTTTATATATGCTACTATAAAATATTGTACTATACAGTTAATATATTTTAATATATAATTTGTTACTGTATAGTTTACATATTTAACTATACAATATTTTACTATATCGTTTATATATTTACTATATAATATATTATAATATATTTTATATATTACTATATATTTTATTGTATAGTTTATAGGTTTCAGTATATAATATTTTACTATATAGTTCATATATTTTACTATATAAAATTTTACAATATAGTTTATATATATTGCTATACAATATTTTACTATATAGTCTATATATTTTACTATATAGTTTATAGATTTTATTATATAATATTTTACTATATAGTTTATATATTTTACTACATAATATTTTACTATATAGTTAAAATTTTTCCTTCATAATATTTTACCACAACATATTTTATTATACGATTTAAATATTTTACTTTATAGTTAATCTATTTTACTATATATTTCATATATTGTTTATATATTTTACGAGATAATATTTTACTGTATTGTATATATATATATATATATATATATATATATATATATATATATTTTACTATATTATATTTTACTATATAGTGGATATATTTTACTATATCTATTTTACTATATTGTTTATATATTTTACTATATAATATTTTATATACAGATTATGTATTTTACTATATAATATTTTAGTATATTGTTCATATATTTTACTATATAAAATATATATTTTACTATACAGTACTTTTCTATTAAGTTTATGTATTTTAATATATAGTATTTTCTATATAGCCTATATATATAACTTATATATTTTACTATATAGTTTATATATTTTACTATATAATATTTTACTACATAATTCATACGTTTTACTCTATATTTATAATATAGTTTATATACTTTCATATACAATATTTTACTGTATAGTTTATATATTTTACTATATAATATTTAATATATGGTTTATATATTTTACTATACAATATTTGGCTATATTGTTTACAGTTGTTAACACAATATATTTTCCCATATCGCTTATATATTTTACTATATAGTGTATATATTTTTATATATTGTGTTTACTTTAAAGTTCATATATTTATCTATATCATATTTTACTATTTTCATATTTTGTAATATAACATATTTTTATATTTTGTAATATACAAT
This sequence comes from Euprymna scolopes, assembly GCF_053919585.1. Lineage (NCBI taxonomy): Eukaryota > Metazoa > Mollusca > Cephalopoda > Sepiida > Sepiolidae > Euprymna > Euprymna scolopes. The sequence goes on from NC_136484.1 coordinate 82,058,376, forward strand.
ATTTACATTATAGTTTATATGTTTTACTATACAATATTTTACTATATAGTTTATATATTTTACTATATAATATTTACTATATAGTTTACATATTTTACTATATATTTTTTACTATATACTTTATATATTTTACTATATAATATTTTACTATAATTCATATATTTTACTATATAATATCTCATATATAGTTTATGTATTTTGATATGTAATATCTAACTATATAGTTTATATTTTTATATACATTTTTAACTATATAGTTATATATTTTACTATAAAATATTTTACTATATAGATTATATATTTTACTATATAATATTTTCTTGTACAGTTTATATATATTTTACTATCTAATATTTTCCTACATTGTTTATATATTTTACTCTTTAATATTTTACTATATAGTTTATATATTCTATACAATATTTTACTTTATAGTTTGCATATTTTACTATGAAAAATCTTACTATATATTTTATTATAGAATAGTTTTCTATAGAGTTTATATATTTTTATATATGATATTTTACTATATAGTTTATATATTTTACTATATTTTTATAGATTTTATTATAAAATATTTTACTATATATTTTGCTACAAAATATTTTACTATATAGTTAATATGTTTGCCTGCATAACATTTTCCTATATAGTTTTTATATTTTACTATAAAATATTTTATTATACAGTGTAAATATTGTACGTTATAGTTAATCTATGTTTTCATATATCTACTATACTGTTTAAATATTTTACTAGATTATATTTTACTATATAGTATAGATATTGTACTATATAATATTTTACTATATTGTTTCTATATTGTACTATATAATATTTTAGTATATTGTTAATATATTTTCCTATATAATATTTTACTATATAGATTATATATTTTACTATATAATATTTTACAACATTGTTTATATATTGCACTTTATAATATTTCAATATATAGTTTTTTTTATATACTATATAATATTTTCCTATTCTATTTAAATTTTTTAATATAAAATATTTTGCTATGTTTTACTAATTTTAATATATAATATTTTTCTATATAGCTTATATATTTTACTATACATTGTTTTACTCTGTATTTTATATATTTTACTCTGTATTTACTATATATATTTTATATAATGTAATATATAATATTTTACTATTTAGTTTATATATTTAACTATATAATATATTACAATATAGTCTATGTATTTTACTATAAAATATTTGGCTATATTTCACATATTTTAGTACAAAATATTTTACTATATCGTTTGTATATTTTACTACATAGTTTTTATATTTTAATATATAATATTTTATTTGCAGTGTAGATATTTTACTATATAATATTTTACTATATATTTTATATATTTTAATATGCAATATATTACTATGTAGCTCATATTTTTACTATATAATATTTTACTACATGTTGTATATATTTTACTACATAATATTTACGATAGTTTACATCTTTTACTATATAATATTGTATTATATAGGTAATATATTTTACTATGTAATAATTTACTATAATCTGTATATTTTCTATATAATATGTACTATACATTTTATTTTTTTACTCTATAATATCTAACTATATTGTTTATATATTTTAATACATAATATTTTACTCTATAGATTATATATCTCACTATATAATATTTTACTATATTGTTTATAAAGTTAACTATGTAATATTTTACTATAACGATTACATATTCTACTATACAATATTTTCCTGTTCACTTTATATCTTTTAATATATAGTATTTTTCTATATAGTTTATATATATAACTTTATAATGCTTGACTATATATTTTATATATTTTATCATATAATATTTTACTGTATATTTCATATGTTTCACTCAATATTTACAATATAGTGTATATAATTTAATATAGAATATAATTCTATATAGTTTATATATTTGACTTTACAATATTTGGCTATATAGTTTACATATATAAATACAATATATTTTACCATATCGCTTATATATTTTACCATATAGTTTATAGATTTTAATATATAGTGTTTAGTTTAAAGTTTATATATTATTTTAATATACAATATTTTACTATATAGTTTATGTTTTACTATATAATAGTTTACTATATAGTTTACATATTTTACTGTATAATATTTACTATATAGTTTACGTATTTTAATATATAATATCTAACTATATAGTTTATATATGTTAGTATACAATGCTTTACTATATATTTCGCTATAAAATACTTACTATATAACTTATATATTTTACTATATTATATTTTACTATATAGATTATATGCTTTACTATTTAATTTTTGCATTATAGATTATACATTTTACTATATTATATTGTACTATATATTTTATATATTTCACTATATAATATTTTACTTTATAGATTATATATTTTACTATATAATATTGTACAATATAGATTTTATGTTTAACTATATGCTATTTTACAATATACTATATATTTTACTATAAAATATTTTATGTACATTATATATTTTACTATATAATATTTTACAATATAGTTTATACATTTTACTAGATAATATTCTACTACATAGTTTATTTATTGCACTGTAATATTTTATCATATAATATGTAATATATTTTGCTATATAATATGTTACAACATATTTTCTATATTTTACTATTTAATTTATTTTACTATATAGATGATATATATTTTATGTAATATTTTACTATATAGTATATATAGATGATATATATTTTATGTAATATTCTACTATATAGTATATATAGATGATATATATTTTATGTAATATTCTACTATATAGTATATATAGTATATATTTTACAATATGATATTTTACTATATATATTTTTTTACTTTATAATATTTTGAAATATAGATTATATATTTTACTCTAAAAGATTTTCTTACATTGTTCATGTATTTTACAATGTAGTTTTGTACTGTATCGATTTTATATTTTACTATATAATATGTATATTATTATATTATTAATATTTTTATGTAATATTTTACCGCATAGATTGCGGTATAATATTTTACTATATAGATTGTATATTTTTCCATACTAAGTTTTATTATGTAGATAATATATGTTTCTATATAATACTTTACTATGTAATACTATATATATAGTTCATGTTTTTTACTATATAATATTTTACTATATATATTTCATATTTTTCTATATAATATTTTACTCTATATTTGATATATTTTACTATTTAATATTTTACTAAATAAATTATATATTTTATATATAATATTCTACTGTGTAGATTATATATTTTACTATATAATATTTTTCTGTATATTATGTCACTATATAATTTATGTATGTTAGTATATAATTTTACTATAATTTTTACTATACAGATTATATATTTACTATATAACATTTTACTATATAATATTTTCTCATATAGTTCATGTATTTGACTATTTGATTTTTTAATATATAGATTATATATATCTTAATATATAATATTTTATTGTATAAATTAAATATTTGACTATGTAATATTTTACCGTATGGACTATATATTTTACTATATAATATTTTACTCTATAATATTTTCTTATATAGATCATGTATTTTACTATATAATATTTTAATATATATATTATATATGTTCCTGCATAATATTTTATCGTATATTTTATATATTTTACTATTTAATATATAGATTATATATTGTTTATAGAATATTCCACTTTTATTTTTTACTATATAATATTTTATTCTATATTATTTTACTATATAGTCTATGCATCTTACTATATAATATTTTACTATGTATTATATTTTTCACTATATAATATTTTACTATATATAATATATATTTTACTATATAATATTTTCCTATATAGTTCATGTATTTTACTATATAATAATATAGTTCATGTATTTTACTATATAATAATATAGTTCATGTATTTTACTATATAATAATATATATTATATAGTGAAATATATATTATTTATATATTTTACTATATAGCATTTTACTATTTAGATAATACATTTTATTCTATATTTCACTATATAGATTGTATATTTTTTATAGTAAAATATTAAATAGTAAAATATATATAATAATTTCCTATATAGATTATATATTTTCCAATACAATATTTTACTATATAGATTATATATTTCAGCATATAATATTTTGCTATTTAGATTATATATTTTACTATATAGTTTTTTTCTACATAGTTTTTTTACTGTATAGATTATATATTGTACTATACAATATGTTGGTAAAATATTTTATAGTAAAATATGTTATGGTAAAATATTTTATAGTAAAATATATAATCTATATAATATTTCTCTATATAATATAAGATTATTTATTCTTCTCTATAATATTTTAATATATAGATTATATATTTCACTATATAATATTTTGCTATATAATATTTTACAATATAGATTATATATTTTACTATATAATATTTTTCTATATATACTTTTTATTCTAATACTAGCATTTCATCCCGGCGTTGCCCGGGTGTTTGGAGTTGTATGTTGAGCAAAGAAAAGCGGTCATTTTTTTTTAAATTTTGACCCCTATTATTGCCCCTTAGTCCTTTTTGTATTAGTCTTAAATCAAGTTATTAAATTAGATCCATGTCCCAGGAACCTCTATCTGAAATTTCAACTGTTTACACCCAAAATTGGCGGAAGAGTTCGGTAGAGTATTCAAAGGTCAAATCGTTGAACTTAGACCCCTTAACAGCCAAATTTCTGGCTGAAACGAATTACGAAGATTTTCCCAAATTTCAGTATCCTGAATATGAAATTTCGAGTCTGTAACCTGAAAATTGACAAGTTATTTCGTTGGAAAATATAAACACACCACACACACACACACACACACACACACACACACACACACACACACACACACACACACACACACACACACATAGAAAAACAGACACACACACAAACACGTGCACTTTTATATATATATTGTTGAAATTTGTTTTGTACCAATAATAGTGCATCCCTCCCCCCCCTGTTCAATTTTATTATATTTTTATTCTGATTCTTATATTTGATTTTCGTATCTTATGATTCTTAGTTTCGTATATTTTGGGTTTGTACGAAACTCCCTTTAAGTTGAAGAAAAGGGAAATGCTAGCTCCTTGATGACGTCACGAGCCCAGCGCGAAATTCGGCCTCTTTTGAAATTCCGGCGACGAAAATAGTGGATTCATTGCCAGGCGCATACAAGGAATTTTGACGAGCCTCCTTCAAAAAAGTATTAACCCGGCAAGAATTCCCGGACGCGCTGAAAGCGAACTTCTGAAGGCTTTATTTTACGTTGCTCTGGTCTGCACGTAATTGGAAGGAGTATAATTTTTTAAAAAGAATTTTAAATCGAGAAAAAAAAGAAAAAGGCACGTACCTGACTGCTTTCAATTTGTGAGTACGTTCCTAAAATTGATTACATATGAGTGTGATTAGAAACTACTATTTGGAATCTTATTATTGTATTCGTTCATGGATACGATATCTTCATTATAAGAACCAGCGTTATTTTTTTCATTATATGTTACCTTGGCGTTCTTTGAATTTAATGCCCGCAAAGGGGAAAATTTGCAACTAATTTTATTGTAAATAAAATCTCTTCTTCGTTTTGAAACAAGACCTTTATATTTTAATCTTTACTCCCCCCCATTTTTATTTTATGATTTTTTTCAGACTAGTTACTTTCGTGTCGAATTTATCTGAAAGAGGATAAATTTCCGGCACTTGTCAAATTTTGTCTCCCTATTAAATACATTTAGCAAAGTTTTTGTTCCCATTTTCGGAACACTTTGAAAATTAAGTGTACCTTTTTCTAATTGAGATACGTTTTAATTCTGTTTCTTTCAAATTGGGATTAATTTTAACCTCTTGAAATCTTTGGTACCTCCGCTGCCTGATATCAACTTATCTCTTAGATTCGTTCGAATTTCTTCCATTATTTAAAGGCATTTTCCAAATTTTCCCCCTTTATTCAAAAGCATTTTGTAAATTTGTTTTCCCTTATTTAGAAGCATTTTGTAAGTTTACTGCTTTTATTTGAAGGCCTTTTGTAAGTTTTCTTCCGTTATTTAAAGGCATTTAGCAAATCCATGTCCCTTATTTCAGAGTACATTTCAAATTAAGTATATCCTTCCTATTGCGAGAAACGTGTTTAATTCTCTTTCTGTTTCTTCCTCGTTCCCAACGCCTGTATTTAGAAACGGTTTGTATAGATATTTAAACTACTAAATTCCTTTCCCTTCTTCCTTCCCACATTGTAAACTTGTAACTTAGCATGTCTCTTAACGCCCCCCCCCCCTAAAACATTCAACGACTACTATGTCCTGAGTTTAGAAAACGTATAATGTAATTCTGTGTGTTTCGAATATTCAACATTCGCCTCACTAAAAATTCCCGAATTTAACATAGTACGTCTGTACAGGGATTAGAATGTTATATTTAGTTTATTCCTGAATTTAGCATTTTTATGTGCGTCTAATGTCTTTATTTATATCCGTCTAATATAGTTTATGTACGCCTAGTGTAGTGCACAATTTTTCATATATATTTTTCTTAATAAAAAGAGATTATGCAATATGTATATACTTTCCCTTTTCTCCCCTTTAGAATTGAAGTTGTAACTTTCGTAACCCTCTTTCGGAATATAATTTACATTTTGTATTAGTTGAAATTCCACGGGTATTGCGATTTACGTTGCATTTTCTGTCCTTAGTCAGCGAATAAGAGATCCTGCTAGACTAAGGTAATTTTATTTTTCGTCCTAATCTATCATGTTCGATATTTTTTGGAAGCTGGATTTTCCCCACTTTAAGAAACGACCTTTATCTAACTATACGCTCGTGGGGATCCTAGTAAATATTGTCCAAAACCGGTGTTAGTTATATGTTCGTATTTTTCCCCAATATATATATATATATATATATATATATATATATATATATATATATATATATAAATTTTAAAAGGGAATAAGTATATACCCTACTATCTTGATTTATAATGAACACATGCGTTCTCTCACGTGTGTTAAATGTCTCTGGGTTGTGGATTAACCGGACGATAGTATCACATATATTGTATTATGTGTTGAAGTCTACTTTACCTAAAACTTGTTGAATTCGCATGTGTGCGATTACTTTCGTATTTTATTATGGTTGTCATCGGTAGATAATATAACTGAATTGTTGGGTGATCATTCCTTGCGTGAGGACGTGGACTTTTAGCTTGTAGAAGCGGATGCTGTTAATGTTGTAGTGTAGGAGCGATTCATTCTCTCGAGGTTGGCAGATGGTGTAGAGTGTGATTCCTTGTGTAACCCTGTGATATTCGAAACCCCTAAGGAGATGCTTGGCGAGTTACCAACTACTAAGCCCGAATGTCCAGACTCTGAAAACTGTTTGCTGAGTGCTGGTAAGTTTGGCTTGGAAAATATTGCATCACTGTCTGAAAGCAGTGTTACAAGTGCCACCAGAGGATCTGCGTAGTCAGACGCTGAAGTTTGCTTTTTCTGGCGGGCAGTGTGCCAATAATATTTTTAAAAATATTGTATTGGGAGTGAGATTCCCAGGTATCATGTATGATACCACTCGTGTCCACCACTTGTTAAGCGTGGGCATGAATATTGTGATTTCACAATATTCATGCCCACGAGGGATTTCCATGGAATGTTGGAATTGTTTTGCCCTCTAACCATGTGAGTTCGAAAACTCACATGTGTGGTTATTTACCGCAACTTTGTCAGAATAATGAGGAACTTAATCATGACGGTGAGATATTACTCAGGTCATTTAGTTCTGACAATGGTCAGTGGTTGAAGGACAGGAGTCAATCCTGTGAGAAAGTGCAAGTTTTGTGCACTTCTTTGAGTGCTAATGTTAGCACTGAGAGAGAAATTCTCCATCAAGGGTATAGGGCAGAAAGTACTATATCCACCTGTGAACATGTAAAAACCAAGAGGAGAATGGTTTTGGAAGAGTTACATGAACTCACGTTGGACTGGGGCATCCAGATTCATGTTGAGTGTAACTCGATAAAGAATCCCACGATGGACCCTGTCGAATTTGCTGACTACATGGTACACACCAGTTCAGCTTCTCCGAGTTCTTACGAGAATGTAGGATATGTTGTTCAGAGATCGCTTGCAGAACCTTCATTCTATGAAGTTGCTCCTTTAAGTAGAACGTTTCCTGTTTTGGAGTCACATGCAGGTATTGTGTTTAAATGTTTTTTGAAGATCTGCCTTGACGTAGCTTACTGCAGTTATTGCAAGAGCTATCGAAGTCAAGATCGATTTGTCCTGGAGTGTTTCTGAGGCACTCAGAACCATCTTATACTTAGTTAGAAGTGAGTTTTCTGATGCTGAGATGTTTGTTTCAATGCTGAACACAAGAAGATTGGATCTCTCCTTGATAGAGGTCTTACATAAGTATTACATCTCCAGCTGCCTGGGTGCTTCTGACACCTATACTCAACTTTGTTTGTTTGGCTATATGTATATAGCTATACAAACGTTTAAAACTGTGATTGCCTTGCATAATTTGTGTAGGATTTGGGTTTCACTTTAGTTCATTCCATCAAGTTGAAGAACTTATTAAAGCAAAAGTTTGATTGGATTCGTCCCTTTTGTAGCACCGGTGTTGATCTCACTGGGCTCTTGTGGTTACGAGGGAGCTGAGATATTTTGGTGTTCCCAGAGATAATATAAGGATGAAGAGGTTGGATGGTAAGTGAACGTTTCAAGCCTTTATACTCTTTTATATGTAAGTAGTTAATTATCTGGCAGAATATTCTCCGTTCAAACATCTGTTGCAACCTTGCATCTGATCATTAGTTTTAAATTTGTGGATTTGGTTAGGTACTCCTCTGTTCAAACCTACAAAATGAAGGTTTTCATGTGAATTTTTATAGAATAAGCTCATTTGAATTTTTCTGCTTTTTGTTCTTATTTGTGTTTCCAGGAGTTCCTCTGACCATACATTGTGTAGTATATATATAAAGAAAAAATTTGTATTATAATATTCACAGATGTCATCCAACTGTAGGTTGGCTGCCATTTCCTGTTGGGGGAGAATGTTGGAATTTTTTGTATCAATAATAGTTCATCCCCCTGTTTAATTTTATTATATTTTTATTCTGGTTCTTATATTTGATTTTCTGTATTTCGTATCTTATGATTCTTAGTTTCGTATATTTTGGGTTTGTATGAAACTCCCATTAATTTGAAGAAAAAGGAAATGCTAGCTCCTTGATGACGTCACGAGCCCAGCGCGAAATTCGGCCTCTTTTGAAATTCCGGCGACGAGGATATTGGACGTGGATTTATTGCCCGGCGCAGACAAGGAATTTTGACGAGCCTCCTTCAAATAAGTATTAACCCGGCAAGAAGACCCAGACGCGCTGAAAGCGAACTTCTGAAGGCTTTATTTTACGTGGCTACGGTCTGCACGTAATTGGAAGGAGTATAATTTTTTAAAAGGACTTTAAATCGAGAAAAAAGAAAAAGGCACGTGCCTGTCTGCTTTCAATTTGTGAGTACGCTCCTAAAATTGATCACATATGAGTGTGATTAGGAACTACTATTTTGAATCATAATATTGTGTTCATTTATGGATACGACATCTTCATTATAAGAACCAGCGTTATTTTTTTCATTATATGTTACCTTGGCGTTCTTTGAATTTAATGCCCGCAAAGGGAAAAATTTGCAACTGACTTTATTGTAATAAAATCTCTTCTTCGTTTTGAAACAATACCTTTATATTTTATTTTTTACTCCCCCCTTTTATTTCATGCTTTTATTTTTTTCAGGCTAATTACTTTTGCGTCAAATTTATCTGAAAGAGGATAAATTTACGACAATATAGATATAATATTTTACTATTTAGATTATATATTTTACTATATAATACTTTTCTATATAGATTATATCTTTTACTATGTAATATTTTACTATATAGATTATATGTTTGTAATATTTGACTATATAGATTATATATTTTACTATACAATATTTTACTATATATAATAAAATATTGTATAGTAAAATATATAATGTATATAATATTTTACTATATTGATTATATATTTTAATATATAATATTTTACTATATAGATTATATATTTTACTATATAATATTTTACTATATAGATTTTATATTTTCGATATAATATTTTACTATATAATATTTTACTATATAGTTTATATATTTTACTGTATAGATTACCAGCATGAGTGCCCGGCGTTGCCCGGGTGTTTGGAGGTGTATGCTGCGCAAAAAAAAAAAAACAAAAAAAAACGGTCAATTTTTTAAATTTTGACCCCTATTATGACCCTCTTACATTTATGGTTTTGGACTCAAATCAAGTTATTAAGTTTGATCCATCTCCTAGAAACCTATATCTAAAATTTCAAGTGTTTAGGCCCCAAATTGTCGGAGGAATAGGTAAAGTTCTCAAAGGTCAAATCTTTGAACTTTGACTCCTTAACAGCGAAATTTCTGGCCGAAAACCGATCACATAGATTTTCCCAAATCCCGGTACGCTGTACATCAAATTTCGAGTCTGTAGACTAAAAATTGACAGAGTTATTGCGTAGGGAAATGTACACAGACACACACACACACGTTCACTTTTATATATATATATATATATATAGATAGATATATTTTACTATTTTGCTATATATATTTTACTATAATATTTTACTATATACTATTTTACTATATAGATTATATATTTTACTATATAATCTCTGGGTGAGAGGGGGGGGAGAGAAATAGGCACATACAATAATTCAAAATTTAATATTAATCATTGTTATAAATAAAAGAATTATGCATATGATTGGAATAAACGGAGAAGGAGAATGTCATCATAAACTTGTAATTTAAATAAAATTTGAATCGTTTTATATTCAACACATAGATGCTAAGATGAGTATACTTTAGGGCTAATTAAAATTTAGGGTTATGATTGAAGCAAAATGTATATAGTAGTATTTGTAGATGGGTTTACTTGGAAAGTTAGCGTCTTAATGTATAGAAGTATATATACAAGGATCTTATAATGCACTTGACATATTCATACAAATAATTTATAACACACTAGATATCCTCACATACTAGTTGGTGACATACTTGATAGCCCCATATAAAAACATATAACACTTAAACACGCTAGAAATACTCATACTGGTATATTTTTTACACATGAAGAAATTCACAGAAAAAATAGAGATCATTCTAAATATAGCATTCAACACAAACGAAATACAAAAATAATTTTTACTGGCGGCGACGGCTAATTCAGTTACCCCAGTGACAATCGAATAGTATAAAGACGGAAGAGAAGGGGAAAATAATACGCTGACAAGCAAAGTGCAAAGTTGTTAATTTAATAATTCCCATCAACAAATATAAAATATTAAGTTAAAAATAATTTGGATCAGAGAAGAATTTACAAAGTATCCTTTAGTACCAGGAGGCTCTTCTATAGATTTTTTCGGTTTGATTAACCACAAATAACCTCATCAAGTTCACAAAATTACTGCCTGGTTAGCATGGAAACCTCTTTTAATAGAGAGCGCCAACCAGCAATAGAAGCATCTCATACTTTCTTAAGATGTCTTGAACTTTCTGCATCTCTCTAAAACATTCTTTTTTTATTGTTTTCTCAGTTATTGGAGACTTTCGTTACTGAAAATTCTTTTGAATTCTGAATCGGGAAAATAAATTAAGCCGTCATAAAATATAAAAAGTATATAAATACAGACATATATATATATATATATATATATATATATATATATATATATATATATATATATATATATATATATATAATTATATAAATACAGAACAGACATATATAAATATATATAAATATAATGTTATATAAAGAACAGACATATTCTTATAAAGAACAGATAACACACTGGACCTATTAATGCAAAGACACATTAGACATACTCATACAAAAAACAGATTACGCATTAGATATATTCATAAACAAAACTAGACAACACACTAGACATACTTTTAAACAGAACAGATAACACATGACATACTAATGCAAAGACATATTCCACACTAAACTTACTTATACAATACACATAGACACAGACAGCACACCAGGCATTCTAATACCAAGAATGTAAATCACACGAGACATACTCATACAAAGAATAGATAACAATAGATATACTCATAAAAAGTATGTATAACACAGAGAGAACCTTTCTGAGTTATTCTTTCTTTCTATCTCTATTCCTACTTGTTATATTTTCACTTACATTGTTTTGTTCTTACTAATTAAAAAAAAAATTAAATATGCAAATTCAGTTTCTTGCCACGTGATTTTGCACGTGTTCCTTTTTCTTTCTTGTTTTAGTAGCTGTGAATTCTGTTCAATAAAGCCTTGGAAAGAGGTTTTGTTTTACGTATTCATTTACTTACAACACTACAATTTATTGAACAGAATATTGTTTCCCTCATGGACAAGATCATTCATCTGGACAAATTTGACGTATCCTCGGCAAGCTTTGGAGATTGTGGTATTGTTATGTCCCTTGGATCGGTGGGAGTTGCCACCCCTTGTAAAATGTTTTATAATGTAAACTCTCGGACATAAACGTGAATAAACGAGACTTGGTCAGTCGGCCAGGTTGGTCTGAACGATGATATCCTTGTCCTGTTGTTATTAATAGAAACATAACAAGACTTTAATTACTATTTATCAACTATTGCTTCGTAAAACCCTGATAAGCTCAAAGTTCTTTATTTAAACATCGGTCCCACCATTGCTGACGTTATCGAAAGTTGTTCAGGATTTGAACCCGCTGTCGAATTACTGAAAGGTGTTTACGACAAGTCTCCAAGCGTTGTATTGTATAGACATCTGCTTTCCACGTGTCTGCAACAAGAAAACGAGTCTATCGACCAATATTTTCAGGTCTTGAATCGACTTGCAGCTGACTGTTACTTTAAAGACGTTACTGCTACTACTTACTGGGATGAATCTGCCCATGATGCGTTTATATGTGGTCTCCAGTCCTCAGTAATACGCGCTAGACTACTTGAAACTGATACACTAACTCTCAAAGAGGCTATTCAATGTGCTAGTGCTTTAGAACAAGTTCATTTTCGTGCTGAATCATACGCTTCCCCGATTGGAGCAGCCACTGCTGCTGCTACTACTACTACTACTTCTATTAGAACTAACAATGTGTCTACTGATCCTGCTGAAGAGGCCACTATTACTAAAATGTCTGATTCTATTGGTTCTCGTATGGAGTGTGACTCTGTACAATTTTCTGCTGCCCTTCCTGCTCATGGCAAGTGTTACAACTGTGGAGGGAGACGTCACTTTAAGGATGATCGCCGTCATTGTCCTGCCCACAGTAAGTTATGTCGAAACTGTGGGAAACTCGGTCATTTCTCCAAAGTTTGCCGTTCTACTATGCCGACACCTTCACGTTCTACTTCTGCTATTATGGTAGCCCATGATAAAAAGTGGTGATAGGTGTCCTCCCATTACTAAAATTGTTGAATTAAAAGGAAAAAAATTAACTGCCGTCATAGACACTAGCAGTTCTGATAACTTTATCAGTGCTCGTATTGAAGCTGTCTACTTAAAAACGTAATTCTGTAATTTCTATGGCATCATCCGCCGTTTCCCTCAAGCTATCTGAGCCTCCTTAATGGGGGGGGGGGGTCACCTCAAACACACAAAAAAGGATTATAATTTCAGAAAGTATCTCCACTCTCGTTGCGCCTACTCTCCTGCCCGATCTGGAATCACCCAGCACCAGAAAATGAAGCTCGTTTTGTAGTTTCCAGCTCCACGCGCACACGAGATTATGCGAGAACGCACGTAATAAAATGCTGGCCGTCATTTTTGTTTTTCCTTTTCTCAGCCTGAACTCAGTGCCTTTTTCAAAACTACATCAGGGTATCACTATTTCTTTTGGTGGACCTCAGAATATTCTAAAAATCTGGGCCTTAACCAAGACCAGATGTGCCCATGTGAAATTGTTTCCAAACTTAACCCCTGATTGCAAACTATTGCTACTAAATCCCGAAATTACCGTGCGGAGGATGCTCGATTCATTAAAAAGGCAATTCTACAACTGCTTGAGGATGATGCAATTGAAACAAGTTATTCACCATGACGTGCTCAGATTGTTGTGACTTCGTCGCCTAATAAAAAGAAACGATTAGTTGTTGATTTCTCCCAAACTATTAATCGTTTCAACTTACTTGATGCATACCCTTTGCCTCGGATTGAGGATCTCGTGAACCAAATAGCCCAATATTTTTTAAAGGCTGCCTCGACTTATATGTCGAGGCAGCCTTTAAAAAACATTCTAAACTAAAAAAAACATTCGAAATAAACCGAGAAAAATCAAAGTTTTCACATCATTCCATCAATTTGCTTGGGTACCAAATTTGTAACGGGACTATGCAACCAGATCCTGAACGTTTGAAACAAATGCCTCCTTCCAATTCAGATTCGTTAAAGAGGTGTTTTGGAATGTTTTCATACTACGCGAAATGGATACCTAAGTATTCATACAAAATTTGTCCACTGGTCGAAAAGAAACAATTTCCCATGCCTCCTATAGTTATCAATTACTTTGAAAAACTAAAGAAAGACGTTGCAGAATCGTTTGTAAAAGTTATTGATGATGAATTATCATTTACTATTGAAACCGATGCCTCAGAAAAGGCTATCGGAGGCACGCTCTTACAGGCTGAGAGGCCTGTAGCGTTCTTTTCTCAATTGCTAAACCCATCTAAAATACGACTTCACATAGTCGAGTAAGAGGCTTATGCCATAGTCGAGTGCGTCCGAAAATGGAGAGATCTTCTTGCTGGGAAGCACTTTACTATTGTAACAGACCAGCAAGCCGTATTTTTTATTTTTAAACCTGCTAACCGAGGAAAAATTAAAAATGATAAAATTATACGGTGGAAAATGGAACTTCTCCCCTCGTCATACGACATAAAACACCGTCCCAGAAGTGAAAACATTGTTGCCGATGCATTATCGAGAGTATGTGGTGGTGCTGCTGCTGCTTCCTTGGAGAAACTAAAGTTACTACACAATTCATTAATACATCCTGGAGTACAGCACTTTTGGCATTTTGTAAGATCACGAAATATGCCATATTCAATTGATGAAGTCCGGCGTGTGACAACTGAATGTACGACTTGTGCCAAAATAAAACCTTAATTCTTCGATTCTACTGCTCCCTTTCAGCGTCTTTCCATAGACTACAAAGGACCTGTCCCGGTATCTTCGACGGGATATCGTTACATATTTACTGTCGTCGATGAATACAGTCAATTTCCTTTTGTTTTCCCTTGTCGCGATTGTTCTTCGCAAACTGCAATCCAGTGCCTGACAAATATTTTCTCCATATTCAGACTCCCCTCATTTATCCATTCCGATCGAGGAATTCTTTTATGTCAGAAGATCTCAAAGAAATTTTGACGTGACTTAGAATTGGATCCAGCAACACTACTGCATACGACCCAAGAGGCAACAGTCAATGCGAGCGCTACAATGGCATCATTTGGAACACTCTGTTATTAGCTCTGGAATCTAGACGATTACCTTTTAGCACTTAGCACGATGTTCTACAGGATTTTAAATGCTATTCGCTCCCTGCTGTGCACTACTACAAATGCAACTCCTCATGAACGCATGTTCAACATTGAAAGGCGCTCTTCTACTGGTACTGCTTTACCTGTTTTGCTCTGTGACCCTGGGGAGGTATTATTAAAACGATTTGGTAACAGGAGCAAATATGACCCCATTGTCGAGGTAGTGGAACTCCTTGAAGCTAACCCTACACATGCAAAAATATGACAGTAGCGCTAAGACATCTAGCTCGCTTTTCACGCTCTGATAGACCTCAAAATCCTGCTAAAAGTATTCAACCCGACATTGCGAATGCAGACCCGACCCAGTTGATCGAAACAAGTCCTGTTAGTACTTCGCTTAATACAGAAAATGAATTTGACTATAATAGTCAGAACCCTGAAAACCAACCTTCCCAGAGGACCATCGGTCCTCTGAATAGCGAACTACCTCCATGCCGATCTAACAGACCAGTCCAGCGACTGGATTTATATTAAAAAAAAAAAAAAAACTATTTACAATCTTTTTTACAAGTGGGGAGACTGTAATATTTTCATTTAAATTGTTTTGTTCTCACTGTTAAAAATATTTTCATTTAAATTGGTTTGTTCTTAAGATATGAAAATTCAATTTCTGCCCCGTGATTTTGTAGTGTGTCAGTTTGTACCGACAGAATAATTTGCATTGCATTATGTCGTGTCAACAGAGTTGTTAAGGATTGTGTCGGGTTCTATCAACAGAATTGTTTGCTTTGTGTTGTATCGTGTCGAGGGAGTTGTTCGCGATTATGTCATGTTTTGTCAATAGAGTTGTTTGGGGTCATGTCAAGTCGTATCGATGGAATTATTTGCTTTGTGTTGGGTTGTGTAACCAGTTGTTCAGCATCGTTTCAGGTTGACAGAATTGTTTGGGGCCGTACCAGGTCATGTCAACAGAATTGTTTAGGACCATACCAGGCCATGCCAACAAAATTGTATGGGGTTTTACCAGGTCATGTAAACAGAATTTTTTGGGACCGGATCAGGTCATGTCAACAGAATTGTTTGAGACCATACCAGGTCATGTCAACAAAATTGTTTGGGATTGTACCAGGACATGTCAACAGAATTGTTTGGAACCATACCCGGTCATGACAACAAAGTTGTTTGGGATAGTAGCAGCTCATGTAAACAGAATTGTTTGGGACATTACAAGGTCATGTCCGCAGAATTGTTTGGGACCATACCATGTAATATCAATAAAATTGTTTGTAATTGTACCGTATTATGCTAAGAAAATTGTTTGGGAATGTCAACAAAATTGTTCAGGACCTTATCAGGTCATGCCAAAAAAATTGTCTGAGATTTTACCAGGTCATGTCAACAGAATTGATTGGAACCGTACCAGTTCATGTCAAAAGAATTGCTTTGGAATGTACCAGGTCATGTAAACAGAATTGTTAGGGACAATACCAGGTAATGTCAACAAAATTGTTTGTAATTGTATCAGGTCATGTTAACAAAATTGTTTCGGAATATATCAGCAACATAATTGTTAGGGACCGTAGCAGGTCATGTCAACAGAATTGTTTGGGATTGTACAAGGTCATGTCAACAGAATCGTTTGGGACTGTGCCACGTCATGTCAACAGAATTGTTTAGGACGATACCAGGTCATGTCAACAAAATTGTTTGGGATTGTACCAGGTCATGTCAACAGAATTGTTTGGGACTACCAGGTCATGTCAACAACATTCTTTGAGACATACAGGTCATGTCAACAGAATTGTTTGAGACCGTACCATGCCATGTCCACAGAAATGTTTGGGATTGTACCAACTCATGTCAACAGAATTTTTTGAGATTGTACCAAGTTATGTCAACAGAATTGGTTGGGACTGTACCAGGTCATGTCAACAGAATTGTAAGGGACCATATCAGGTCATCTCAACAGAATTATTTTAGGACCATACCAGGTCATGTAAAAAGAATTGTTTTGGGACTGTACAAGGTCATGTCAACACAATTGTTTGGGACCGTACCAGGTCATGTCCTCAGAATTGTTTTAGACCATACCAGGTAATGTAAATAAAATTGTTTGGAATTGTACCAGGTCATATCAACAGAATTTTTGGGACTGTACATGGTAATGTCAACAGAATTGTTTGGGACCGTACCAATTCATGTCAACAGAATTGTTTGGGACTGTACCAGGTCATGTCAATAGAATGCTTAGGGATAGTACCAGGTCATGTGAATAGAATTGTTTGGGACCATACCAGGTTATGTCTACAGAATTGTTTAGGACAATACCAGGTAATGTCAACAAAATTGTTTGAGACCGTATCAGTTCATGTAAACAGAATTCTTTGAACTGGACCAGGTCATGTAAACAGAATTGTTTGAACCATACCAGATCCTGTCAACAGAATTGTTTGGGAAAGTACCAGGTCATGTCAACAGAATTGTTTGGGACCGCACATGGGCATGTCAACAGAATTGTTTGGGACCATACCAGGTCATGTTAACAGAGTTGTTTGGAACCATACCAGCTCATGTCAACAGAAATGTTTGCGATAGTAGCAGGTCATGTCTACAGAATTCTTTGGGACTGTACCAGGTCATGTCCGCAGAATTGTTTGGGACCATACAAGGTAATGTCAATAACATTCTTTGGAATTGTACCAGGTCCTGCCAACAGAAATGTTTGGGACTGTATCAGGTAATGTCAACAGAATTGTTTTGGACTGTACCAGGTCATTTCAACAGCATTGTTTAGGAATATATCAGGTCATGCTAACAAAATTGTATGGGATTTTACCTGGTCACGTCAAGAGAATTGTTTTGGACTGTACCAGGTCATGTCAACAGCATTATTATGGACCATACCATTTAATGTGAACAAAATTGTTTGGGATTGTACCAGGTCATGTTAACAGAATAGTTTTGGGACCGTACAACATCATGTCAACAGAATTGTTTGGGACTATAAAAAGTTATGTCAACAGACATTTTTTTGGACCGTATTAGGTCATGTAAACACAATTCATGCCAAACACAGGTCATGTCAAGAGAGTTGTTCGAGGTTGTAGCAGGTCATGTAAACAGAATTGTTTGGGACTCTACCAGGTCATGTTAACAGAATTTTTTTGGACTGTACCAGGTCATGTCAACAAAATTGTTTGAGACCATACCAGGCCATGTCAACAGAATTGTTAGGGACCATACCAGGCCATGTCAACAGAATTGTTAGGGACCATACCAGGTCAAGTCAACAAAATTGTTTGGGAGTGTACCAGCTCATGTCAACAGAATTGTTTAGGGATCATACAACGTCATGTCATGGTTTTGGGACCGTACCAGGTCATGTCAACAGAATGCTTTGGGATAGTACCACGTCATGTGAACAGAATTGTTTGGGACCGTACCAGGTCATGTCAACAGAATTGGTAAGGACCGTAGCAGGTCATGTTAATAAAACTATTCCAGACCGTACTAGGCCATGTCAACAGAATTGTTTAGGACTGTAAAGAGTCATGTCAACAAAATTGTTCCGGACCTTACCAGGCAATGTCAACAGAATTTTTTGGGACTATACCAGGTCATGTCAACAGAATTGTAAGGAACTATACCAGGTAATGTCAACAAAATTGTTTGGGACTGTACCAAGTCATGTCAACAGAATTGTTCAGGACCATACCACGTCATGTAAACAGAATAGTTTGGGATTGTATCAAGTCAACAGAATTGTTTGGGACCATACCACGTCATGTCAGCAGAATTGTTTGGGACTGTACCAGGTCAGGTCAACAGAATTGTTTAGGACCATATCAGGGCATGCCAACAAAATTGTTTGGGATTGCATCAGGTCATCTCAATAGAATAGTTTGGGACTGTACCAAGTCATGCAAACACAATTGTTTTGGACCATACAGGTCATGTTAACAAAATTGTTTGGGACCAAACCAGGTAATTTCAACATAATTTTTTGGGACCGTAACAGGTCATGTCAAAAGACTTGTTTGGGACCATACTACGTCATGTCAACAAAATTGTTTGGTATTGTACAAGGTTATGTAAATAGAATTGTTTGCGAATATACCAGGTCATTTCAACAGAATTGTTAGGGACCGTACCAGGTCATGTTAACAGAATTGTTTTGGGACTGTACAACGTCATGTCAACAGAATTGTTTGGGACTGTACAACGTCATGTCAACAGACTTTTTTGGAACCGTATTTTTTTTCTTTTTTTATTACTTTTTCACCCCAAACAAGGTGCATTGCCACTTTGGTGTAGGGGGCCACTATCAGAGTCAGCAACTACTAAGGCGCTATGTTGGGATTTGGGCAGCAAGATGTCGGTTCACGTTGCACTTGAACTTCTGCATGTCAGTACATTTGGGGAAGCAGGAACTTTGAATGGAATTCCAGAGTTTAGCGGTTCTGGGGAAGTAACTACTGGAGTAGAAAGATCTTTTGCATCTAGGGATCTCTACTGTGTGGGGGTGGGATTTAGCTGCCTGTCGGGTTTGTCGAGGGTGTCTACGTCGTGGGGGCACAAGTGTCTGCAGTTCGTCAGAGCATTCACCATTAAAGTACTTGTTGAAAAGGCAGAGGGATCACATGTTTCGTCGATGGGACAGAGGCTGAAGCTTAGATGCCAGTTCAGGGCTATCAGATTGGCGACTCTTTTTTGAACCTTGTCTAGGAGCAAGAGACTAGTAGCAGATGCACCAGCCCAAATGTGACAACAATACTCCATACATGGACGAATGGTTGCCTTGTAGAGGTACAGGATACTTTTAGGTGTCAGTAGTTTTCTAGCACGGTAGAGAGAGCCTACCTTTTTCGCAGCGGCCCTGGCAATGTTTTCAATATAATTGTTCCAACTCATGTTTCCTGTGAACGTTAGGCCAAGCAGTTTGAAAGATGTACTCTCGGACATGGAGTTACTGGCCATTGCTATCGGTGGCAGAGAAGGTTTCTTGCAACACAAGTAGACCATTAGGTGACCTTTCTTCAACTAGGACTGTGGCCTCGGGAAAGGACCAGGTCATGTCAACAGAATGCTTTGGGATAGTACCAGGTCATATCAACAAAATTGTTTGGGACTGTACCCGGTCATGTCAACGGAATTGTTTCAGAATATACCAGGTCATGTAACAGAATTGTTTGCGACTATACCAGAGCAATGTAACAGAATTGTTTAGGACGATACCAAGCCATGTCAATAAAATTGTTTGGGATTGTACCAGATCATGAAAACAGTATTGTGTGGGACTGTACCAGGTCATGTCAACAGAATTGTTTGAGACTGTAACAGGCCATATCAATGGAATTGTTTGAGACCGAACTAGGTCATGTCAACAGAATTGTTTGGGACTGTACCACGTCATGTCAACATAATTATAAGGGACCACACCAGGTAATGTCAACAGAATTGTTTGGGACTGTATCAAGTCAACAGCATTGTTTAGGACAATATCAGGGCATGCCATCAAAATTGTTTGGGATTGTACCAGGTCATGTCAGCAAAATTGTTTGGAACTGCACAAAGTCATGTCAACAGATTTGTTTGGGATATTAATAGAATTGTTTGGGACCACACCAGATCATTTCAACAGAATTGTTTGGAATCGTACCAGGTCATGTCAAGAGAATTGATTGGGACCATACTAGGTCATGTCAACAAATTTTTTGGGGATTTTACCAGGTTATGTCAACAGAATTTTTTGGGACTGTATTAGGTCATGTAAACAGAATTGTTTTGGACCATACAGGTCATGTTAACAAAATTGTTAGGGACCACACCCGGTTATTCCAACAGAATTTTCAGGGACCGTAAAAGGTAATGTCAAAAGAATTGTTTGTGCCACACCAGATCATGTCAACAAAATTGTTTGGTACTGTATCAATTCATGTCAACAAAATTGTTTGGGACTGTATCAGGTCATGTGAACAGAATTGTTAGGGATCATTCCAGGTCATGTCAACAGAATTATTTGGGACCATACCAGGTCATGTCAACAAAATTGTTTGGTACCGTACCAGGTCATGTCAATAGAATTGTTTGGCACTGTACCAGGTCATATCAACAAAATTGTTTGGGACTGTACCAAGTTATGTAAACAGAATTGTTTAGGACCAAGCAGGTCATGTTAACAAAATTGTTTGGGACCAAACCAGGTTGATTCTAACATAATTATTTGGGACCGTAAAAGGTCATATCAAAAGAATTGTTAGGGACCATACTAGGTCATGTCAACAAAATTTTTGGATTGTACCAGGTCATGTTAACAGAATTGTTTGCTACTATACCAGCTCATTTCAACAGAATTGTCAGACAACGTACCAGGTCATGTTAAAAGAATTGTTTTGGGACTGTACAACGTCATGTCAACAGACTTGTTTGGGAGTATACCAGGTCATGTCAACAAAATTGTTGATGATCGTACCAGGTCATGTCAACAGAATTGTTTGGGAGTGTTCCAGGTCATGTAAACAGAATTGTTTTAAACTGCACCAGGTCATGTCAACAGAATTCTTTGGGGCCATACCAGCCCATGTCAACCAAATTGTTTGGGACCATATCAGGTCATGTCAACAAAATTGTTTGAGATTGTACCAAGTAATGTCACAGAGTTGTTTGGGACCATACCACGTCATATCAACAGAATTGTTGTGGATTGTACCAAATCATGTCAACAGAATAGCTTGGGACCATACCAGGTTATGTCGCAGAATTGTTTGGCAGCACCAGGTCATGTAAACAGAATTGTTGCAGGCCGTACCAGGCCATGTCAACATAATTGTTTGAGCCCATATTAGGTCATGTCAACAAAATTGTTTGGGATTGTACCAAGTCATGTCAACAGGATTGTTTGGGACCATACCAGATCATGTCAGCAGAATTGTTTCGTATTGTACCAATTCATGTCAACAAAATTGTTTGGGACTGTACCAGGTAATGTGAACAGAATTATTTGGGACCATACCAGGTAATGTCAACAAAATTATTTGGGACCTTACCAGGTCATTATACCAGTATTGTTTGCGGCTGTACCAAGTCATGTCAACAGAATATTTTGGGACCATACCATGTCATGTCCGCAGAATTGTTTGGGACCATATCAGGTCATGCCAACAAAATTGTTTGGGATTTTAGCAGGTCATGTAAACAGAATTATTATGGTCTATGCAGTTTACGTTAACAAAATTGTTTGGGACCACTCCAGGTCATTTCAAGATAATTATTTGGGACCGTAAAAGGTTAGGTCAAAAGAATAGTTTGGGACCATAGTAGGTCATGTCAACAAAATTGTTTGGGATTTTACTAGGTCATATCAACAGAATTGTTTAGGACGATACTGAGTCTTGCCACAGAATTGTTAGGGACCATACCAGGTCATGTCAACAAAATTGTTTGGGATTGTACCAGGCCATGTGTACAGACTTTAGAACAACAGAATACTTTGGGATAGTACCAAGTCATGTGAACAGAATTGTTTGGGACGATACCAAGTCATGTCAACCATACCAAGTATTGTCAACAGAATTGTTTGGGATTGTATCAAGTCATGTCCGCAGAATTGTTTGGGACTGTACCATGTCATGTCAACAGAATTGTTTTAGACCGTACCAGGTCATGCAAACAAAATTGTATGGGATTTTTCCAGGTCATGTCAAAAGAATTGTTTGGGGCTGTAGCAGGTCATGTCACCAGAATTGTTTGAGACCGTACTAGGTCATTGTGTTACATGAACGGAATTCGAACCTCGTAATCTAGTTTAGAAATAGATTACGTGTGAGAATTTAAAAATGTAAAATAAACATTTGTTTAGAATATAGATAAAATATTCAAGAAAAGAATGTGAGCTGTCAAGTTTATTATGAAATTTTAAATTGAAAGAATGCAGCTTATAAGATAATGTTTTTAATATATTGAATATAGGTTAAAATTCCTTTTGTAGAAATAGGAAAAGTTTTGGACACGTATGTCCAGGACACGTGAAAGAATGCACATGTTTTAACATGTCTATGACATCACGGAAAATAGAAAGTTCTAGGAATAGAGAAAAACTTTAGTTAGAAAACAGTCAGTGAAAAAAAC
Source organism: Euprymna scolopes (assembly GCF_053919585.1). Taxonomy (NCBI): domain Eukaryota; kingdom Metazoa; phylum Mollusca; class Cephalopoda; order Sepiida; family Sepiolidae; genus Euprymna; species Euprymna scolopes. Next base: position 82,082,165 of record NC_136484.1, read on the forward strand.
TCAGAGGGAGTCAGACGTCAGGAAGCGAGACGTCACTTCAAGGAAAAATGTGAGACTTTGAATTCTTGGTGATGGAACACGGCCGTGTGAAGAATAAACCATCAAGTGTTTTTTGTAAAGCTCGTCTTGTTTTATGATTCTTAAAAAAGGTAAAGTCCAATTGTATTATATATTTGTGTTATATGTCTTTGCATACACGTCTCAACATCATCATGCCCGAACAGTCTGAACACTATCCCTTCACTCAAAGAGCTTTCTTCTTCTTCCATTCAACACAATTAAGGAATGAACATTTAAAATATAGAAATCTCTCATAACATGAACAATCTCTCTAAGTCTCTCGTACAACAACTTATACAACTTCTCTCTCTCTCTCTCTCTGAGTCTTAAAACATCCCTCACTGTAATAAGACTCTTTCTAAGCATCTCTTCCTAAGACTCTCTTAATGAAACCCCTATATGTAACAATTGTCAACAGATCATTTCAACAGTATTCTTTGGGACCGTACCAGGAAATGTCAACATAATTGCTTGGGACCATACAAGGTCATGTCAACAAAATTTTTTGGGATTTTACCAGGTTATGTCAACAGAATTGTTTGGGACCGTACATGGTCATATCAACAGAATTGTTAGGGATCATACCAGGTCATTTCAACAAATAGTTTGGGATTGTACCAGGCCATGTTAACAGAATTGTTTGCGACTATACCAGGTAATTTAAGCAGAATTGTTTGGAACTGTACCAGGTCACGTCAACAGACTTTTTTGGGGGAACCGTATTAGGTAAGGTAAACAGAATTGTTTTAGGAGCGTACCAGGTCATGTTAACAGACTTGTTTGGGACTGAACAAGAGCATGTCAACATAATTGTTTAGGACGATACCTGGTGATGTCAACAAAATTGTTTGGAATTGTACCAAGTCATGTCAACCGAATTGTTTGGGACCATACAACGTCATGTCAACAGAATTGTTTGGGATTGTACCAAGTCATGCCAACAGAAGTGTTTGGGACCATACCACATCATGTCCGCATCATGTCCGCAGAATTGTTTGGGACTGTACCAGGTGATGTCAACAGAATTGTTTGAGACCATATCAGGTCATAACCACAAAATTGTTTGGGATTGTACCAGGTCATCTCAACAGAATGGTTTGGGACTAAGTCATGTAAACAGAATTGTTTTGGACCATACAGGTCATGTTAACAAAATTGTAAGGGACCACACCCGGGCATTTCAACAGAATCTTTTGGGACCGTAAATGGTCACAAGAAATGTTTGGGACCATACTAGGTCATGTCAACAAAATTGTTTTGGGATTTTACTAGGTTATGTCAACAGAATTGTTTGGAACCATACCTAGTCTTGCAACAGAATTGTATGGGACCGTACCAGGTAATGTCAACAAAATTGTCAGGAATTGTACCAGGTCATGTTAACAGAATTGTTTGGGAGTATACAAGGTCATGTCAACAGACATTTTGGAACCGTATAAGGTCATGTAAACAGAATTGTTTTAGGACCTTACCAGGTCAAGTCAATAGAATTGTTTGGGACCATACCACGTCATATCAACAGAATTGTTTGGGATTGTACCAAGTCATGCCAATAGAATTCTTTGGGACCGTATCACGTCATGTCTGCAGAATTGTTTGGGACTGTACTTGGTCAGGTCAACAGAATTGCTTTGAATGCACCAGGTCATGTCAACAGAACTGTTTGGGACTATACCAGGTCATGTTAACAGAATTGTTTGGTACTGTACCAGGTCATGTCAACAGAATTTGTAGGGACCAGACCAGGTCATGCCAACAAAATTGTTTGGGATTGTACCAGGCCATGTGTACAGACTTTAGAACAACAGAATACTTTGGGATAGTACCAAGTCATGTGAACAGAATTGTTTGGGACGATACCAAGTCATGTCAACCATACCAAGTATTGTCAACAGAATTGTTTGGGATTGTATCAAGTCATGTCCGCAGAATTGTTTGGGACTGTACCATGTCATGTCAACAGAATTGTTTTAGACCGTACCAGGTCATGCAAACAAAATTGTATGGGATTTTTCCAGGTCATGTCAAAAGAATTGTTTGGGGCTGTAGCAGGTCATGTCACCAGAATTGTTTGAGACCGTACTAGGTCATTGTGTTACATGAACGGAATTCGAACCTCGTAATCTAGTTTAGAAATAGATTACGTGTGAGAATTTAAAAATGTAAAATAAACATTTGTTTAGAATATAGATAAAATATTCAAGAAAAGAATGTGAGCTGTCAAGTTTATTATGAAATTTTAAATTGAAAGAATGCAGCTTATAAGATAATGTTTTTAATATATTGAATATAGGTTAAAATTCCTTTTGTAGAAATAGGAAAAGTTTTGGACACGTATGTCCAGGACACGTGAAAGAATGCACATGTTTTAACATGTCTATGACATCACGGAAAATAGAAAGTTCTAGGAATAGAGAAAAACTTTAGTTAGAAAACAGTCAGTGAAAAAAACTCAGAGGGAGTCAGACGTCAGGAAGCGAGACGTCACTTCAAGGAAAAATGTGAGACTTTGAATTCTTGGTGATGGAACACGGCCGTGTGAAGAATAAACCATCAAGTGTTTTTTGTAAAGCTCGTCTTGTTTTATGATTCTTAAAAAAGGTAAAGTCCAATTGTATTATATATTTGTGTTATATGTCTTTGCATACACGTCTCAACATCATCATGCCCGAACAGTCTGAACAATATCCCTTCACTCAAAGAGCTTTCTTCTTCTTCCATTCAACACAATTAAGGAATGAACATTTAAAATATAGAAATCTCTCATAACATGAACAATCTCTCTAAGTCTCTCGTACAACAACTTATACAACTTCTCTCTCTCTCTCTCTCTGAGTCTTAAAACATCCCTCACTGTAATAAGACTCTTTCTAAGCATCTCTTCCTAAGACTCTCTTAATGAAACCCCTATATGTAACAATTGTCAACAGATCATTTCAACAGTATTCTTTGGGACCGTACCAGGAAATGTCAACATAATTGCTTGGGACCATACAAGGTCATGTCAACAAAATTTTTTGGGATTTTACCAGGTTATGTCAACAGAATTGTTTGGGACCGTACATGGTCATATCAACAGAATTGTTAGGGATCATACCAGGTCATTTCAACAAATAGTTTGGGATTGTACCAGGCCATGTTAACAGAATTGTTTGCGACTATACCAGGTAATTTAAGCAGAATTGTTTGGAACTGTACCAGGTCACGTCAACAGACTTTTTTGGGGGAACCGTATTAGGTAAGGTAAACAGAATTGTTTTAGGAGCGTACCAGGTCATGTTAACAGACTTGTTTGGGACTAAACAAGAGCATGTCAACATAATTGTTTAGGACGATACCTGGTGATGTCAACAAAATTGTTTGGAATTGTACCAAGTCATGTCAACCGAATTGTTTGGGACCATACAACGTCATGTCAACAGAATTGTTTGGGATTGTACCAAGTCATGCCAACAGAAGTGTTTGGGACCATACCACATCATGTCCGCATCATGTCCGCAGAATTGTTTGGGACTGTACCAGGTGATGTCAACAGAATTGTTTGAGACCATATCAGGTCATAACCACAAAATTGTTTGGGATTGTACCAGGTCATCTCAACAGAATGGTTTGGGACTAAGTCATGTAAACAGAATTGTTTTGGACCATACAGGTCATGTTAACAAAATTGTAAGGGACCACACCCGGGCATTTCAACAGAATCTTTTGGGACCGTAAATGGTCACAAGAAATGTTTGGGACCATACTAGGTCATGTCAACAAAATTGTTTTGGGATTTTACTAGGTTATGTCAACAGAATTGTTTGGAACCATACCTAGTCTTGCAACAGAATTGTATGGGACCGTACCAGGTAATGTCAACAAAATTGTCAGGAATTGTACCAGGTCATGTTAACAGAATTGTTTGGGAGTATACAAGGTCATGTCAACAGACATTTTGGAACCGTATAAGGTCATGTAAACAGAATTGTTTTAGGACCTTACCAGGTCAAGTCAATAGAATTGTTTGGGACCATACCACGTCATATCAACAGAATTGTTTGGGATTGTACCAAGTCATGCCAATAGAATTCTTTGGGACCGTATCACGTCATGTCTGCAGAATTGTTTGGGACTGTACTTGGTCAGGTCAACAGAATTGCTTTGAATGCACCAGGTCATGTCAACAGAACTGTTTGGGACTATACCAGGTCATGTTAACAGAATTGTTTGGTACTGTACCAGGTCATGTCAACAAAATTTGTAGGGACCAGACCAGGTCATGCCAACAAAGTTGTTTGGGATTGTACCAAGTCATGTCAACAGAATTGTTTGGGAACATACCAGATTATGTCAACAGAATTTTTTGGGATTGTACCAATTCATGTCAACAAAATTGTTTGGGACCATACCAGGTCATACCAAGAGAATTGTTTAGACCATGCCAGGTCATGTCAACAAAATTGTTTGGGACCCTACCAGCTCATGTCAACAGAATTGTTTGGGACTGTACCAGTTCATGTCAACAAAATTGTTTTGGACCATACCAGGTCATGTCAACAAAATTGTTTGGGACCGTACCAGGCCATGTCAACAGAATTGTTTGGACTGTACCAGTTCATGTCAACAAAATTGTTTTGGGATGATACCAGGTCATGTCAACAAAATTGTTTGGGATTGTAGAAAGTTATGTCAACAAAATTGTTTGGAACCATAACAGGTCATATACCCAGAATTGTATTGGACCGTTCCAGGTCCTGTCAAAGTAATAGTTTTGAGACCGTAGAAGGTCATGTCAACAAAATTGATTTGGACCATACCAGGTCATGTCCACAGAATTGTTTTGGACCATACGATGTAATTTCAATAAAAATTTTTGGAATTGTACCAGGTCATGTCAAACGAATTTTTGGGGACTTTACCAGGTCATGTCAACAGAATTGTTTGGGACGGTACCAGGTCATGTCAACAGAATTGTTTAGAGCCATACACCGTCATGCTAACAAAATTGTATGGGGTTTTACCAGCTAATGTCAACAATTCATGTCATCGGAATTGTTTTGGACTGTGCCAGGTTATTTCAACAGAATTGTCAGAGACCACACCAGGTCGTGTCAATAGACTTGTTTGGGACTGTACCAGGGCATGTAAACAGAATTGCTTAGGATGATACAAGGTCTTGTCCACAAAATTGTTTGGGATTGTACCAGATCATGTCAATAGGATTGTTTGAGACTGTACCAGGTCGTGTCAACAGAATCGTTTGGGGCTGTACCAGGTCATGTCAACAGAATTGCTTGTGACCGTACCAGGCCACGTCAACAGAACTGTTTGGGACCGTACCAGGTCGTGTCTACAGAATTATTTGAGACTGTAGCAGGTCATGTCAACAGAATAAGTAGGGACCATAACCGGTCATGTCAACAAAGTTGTATAGATTGTACCAAGTAATGTCAACAGAATTGTTTGGGACCATAGCTGGTCATGTCAACAAAATTGTTTGGGATTGTACCAATCATGTAAACAAAATTGTGTGGGACCCTACCAGGTTATGTCAACAGAATTGTTATGGACTATACCAGGTAATGTCAGCAGTAATATTTTGGGACCGTTACAGGTCATATCCGCAGAATTGTTAGGAGCATACCAGGTTATTAAAATGAAATTGTTTAGAATTGTACCAGGTCAGGCCAACAGCATTGTTTGGAACTGTACCAGTTCATGTCAACAGAATTGTTTGGGACGGTACCAGGTCATGTCAACAGAAGTGTTTGACCGTACAAGGTCCTGCCAACAAAATTGTATGGGTCTTTACCAGCTCATTGTCAACAGAATTGATTGAGACCGTACAAGTTCATGTCAATAAAATTGTTTGGGACAGTTCCAGGTCATGTCAACAGAATTATTTGGGACTATACCAGATCATGTTAACAGAATTGTTTTGGGACTGTACAACATCAGGTCAACAAAATTGTTTAGGACTATACCAGGTCATGTCAACAGACTCTTTGGGAACCGTATTAGGTCATGTAAAGAGAACTGTTTTGGGACCTTACCAGGTAATGCTAACAAAATTGTTTGGGAATATACCAGGTCATGTCAACAGAATTTTTTGGGATTGTACCAGGTAATGTCAACAAAATTGTTTTTGACTGCACCAGGTCATGTCAACAGAATTGTTTGTGGGCGTACCAGGCCATGTGAACAGAATTGTTGGGGACCATACCAGGTTATGTCAACAAAATTGATTCGGATTGTACATGTCATGTCAACAGAATTGTTTGTGACCATAGGAGATCAGGTCAACAAAATTGTTTGGGATTGTACCAAGTCATGTCAACAAAATTTTATGGGACCTTACCAGGTTATGTCAACAGAATTTTTAGGGACCATACCAGGTCATGTCCACAGAATTGTTTTGGGACTGTATCAGGTCATATCCGCAGAATTGTTTGGGACCATACCAGGTAATATCAATAAGTATTTAAGAATTGTACAACGTCATGCCAACAGAATTTTTTTACATGACCTGGTTTATTCCCAAACAATTTTGCTGACATGACCTGGTATCGTCCTACACAATTCTTTTGACATGACCTAGCATATGGTATTGTCCGAAAAAATTCTGTTGATATGACCTGTACCAGGTCGTGTGAACAGAATTGTTTAGGACCGTACTAGGTCATCCCAACAAAATTGTATGGGATTTTACCAGGTCATTTCAAGAGAGATTTTTGGGGCTGTACCATGTCATGTCAACAGAATTGTTTGGGACAATTCCAAAGCATGTCAGCAGAATTGTTTGGGACTGTACCAGGTCATGTCAACAGAATTTTTAGGGAGCATACCAGGTAATGTCAACAAAATTGTTGGAATTGTACCTGGTCATGTTTACAGAAGTGTTTGGGACTATACCAGGTCATGTCAACAGACTTGGTAGGGGCCGTAACAGTTCATGCCCACAGAATTGTTTTGGGACCATACCAGGTCATGTCAACAGTATTGTTTTGACTATAACAGGTCATGTACACAGACTTTTTTTAGAACCGGATTAGGTCATGTCAACAGAATTGTTTTGGATCGTACCAGGTCATGACAGCATAATTGTTTGGGACTGTACCAGGTCATGTTAACAGAATTGTGTTGGGACCGTACCAGTTCATATCAATAAAATTGTTCGGGACCGTACCAGGTCATGTCAACAGAATTGTTTGGGACTATGCCAGGTCATGTAAACAAAATTGTTTGGGACTGTACCAGATTATGTCAACAGAATTGTTTTGGACTGTACCAGGTCATGTTAACAGAATTGTGTTGGGACCGTACCAGGCCATGTCAACAGAATTGTTTGGGACCATACCAGGTCATGTAAACAGAATTGTTTGGGACTATACCAGGTCATGTCAACAGAATTGTTTGGGACTGTAACAGATTATGTCAACAGAATTGTTTTGGACTGTACCAGGTCATGTTAACAGAATTGTGTTGGGTCCGTACCAGTTCATATCAATAAAATTGTTCGGGACCATACCAGGTCATGTCAACAGAATTGTTTGGGACTATACCAGGTCATGTAAACAAAATTGTTTGGGACTGTACCAGGTCATGTCAACAGAATGTTTTAGAGACATACCAGGTCATGCTAACAAAATTTATGGGATTTTACCAGGTAATGTCAACAGAATTGTTTAGGGCTGTACTATGGCATGTCAACAGATCTGTATGGGATCGTACCAATTCATGTCAACAGAATTGTTTTGGATTGTACCAGGTTATTTCCACAAAATTGTCAGGGACCATACCATGTCGTGCAAACAAAATTGTTTGGGATTGTACCAGGTAATGTTAATAGAATTGTTTTAGACTATACCAAGCCATGTCAACAGAATTTTTTGTGATTGTGTCAGGGCATGTAAACAGAATTGTTAAGGACGATACTAGGTCATGTAAACAAAATTGTTTGGGATTGTACCAGATCATGTCAATAGAAATATTTGTGACCGTACCAGGCCATGTCAACAGAATTGTGGCCATACCAGTTCATGTCAACAGAATTATTTGGGACTGTAGCAGGTCATGTCTACAAAATTGGTAGGGACCATACCAGGTCATGTAAACAAAGCTGTTTTGGATTGTACCAAGTCATGTCAACATAATTGTTTGGGATTGTACCAAGTCATGTCAACAAAATTAAGTGGGAACGTACCAGGTTATGTCAACAGAATTGTTTGGGACCATACCAGGTCATGTCAACAGAATTGTTTGGGACCATACCAGGTCATGTCAACAGAATTGCTTTGGGACCGTACCAGGTCATATCCGCAGAAATGTTAGGAGCATACCAGGTAATTTCAATAAAATTGTTTAGAATTGTGCTAGGTCAGGCCAACAGTATTGTTTGGAACTGTACCAGTTCATGTCAACAGATTGGTTTGGGACTCTGTCAGATCATGTCAACAGAATTGTTTAAGACCGTACCAGGTCATGCCAACAAATTATATTGGATTTTACCAGGTCATGTCAACAGACTTCTTCGGGACCGTACCAGGGCATGTCAACAGAATTGTTTGGGATCGTACCAGATCATGTCAACAGAATTGTTTGGGATTGTAACAGGTAATATCAACAAAATTGTTTGGGAATATACCAGGTGATGTCAACAGTATTGTTTGGGACTGTACTCGGTCATGTAAACAGAATTGTTTTGTACCGTACTAGTCCATTTCAACAAAATTGTACGAGGCCATGTTAACAGAAATGTTTGGGGCTGTACCAAGTCATGTCAACAGAATTGTTTGGGACCGTACTAGGTCATGTCAACAGAATGTTTTGGGTGTGTACCAAGGTTTGTCGGCAGAATTGTTTGGCACCATAGTAGGTCATGTCAACAAAATTGTTTGGGACCATACCAGGTCATGTCAACAGAATTGGTTGGGACTATACCAGGTCATGTCAACAGAATTGTTTTGGATCGTACCAGGTCATGTCAACAGAATTGTTAGGGACTATAGCATGTCATTACAACAAAATTTCTTGAGACCATACCAGGTCATGTCAACAAAACTGTTTGGGATTGTATCAAGTCATGTCAATAAAATTGTGTGGGACCATACCAGGTCATGTCCACAAAATTGTTTTGGGACCGTACCAAGTCATGTAAACAGAATTGTTTTGGGACCGTGCCAGGTCATATCCGCATAATTGTTTGGGACCATACCAGGTAATGTCAATAAAATTGTTAAGAATTGTACCAGGTCATTCCAACAGAATTGTTTGGGACTATACCAGGTCATATAAACAGAATTGTTTGGGACTGTACCAGGTCATGTCAACAGAATTTTGTAGGACGATACCAGGTCATGTCAACAGAATTTTGTAGGACGATTCCAGGTCAAGTCAACAGAATTGTTTGGGACCGTACCAGGGCATGTCAACAGAATTTTTAGGGAGCCTACCAGATCATGTCAACAAAATTGTTGGGATTGTACTAGGTCATGTTAACAGACTTGTTTGGGACTATACCAGGTCATGTCAACAGACTTTTTGGGGGACCGGATTAGGTCATGTCAACAGAATTGTTTTGGTACTGTACCAGGTCATGTCAACGGAATTGTTTGGGATTGTACCAGATCATGTCAGCGGAATTGTTTGGGACCATACCAGATCATGTGAATAGAATTGTTTGGGACCGTAACAGGTCATGTCAATAAAATTGTTCGGACTGTATCAGGTCTTGTCAACAGAATATTTGGGACTATACCAGGTCATGTCAACAGAATTGTTTGGGACTGTAGCAGGTCATGTCAACAGAATTATGTAGGACGATATCAGGTCATGTCAACAAAATTGTTTGGGATTGTACCAGGTCATGTCAACAGAATAGTGTTGGGAGTATACCAGGCCATGTCACCAGAATTGTGTGGGATTGTACCAAGCCATGTCAGCAGAATTGTTTGGGCCCATACCAGATGGTGTCAACAAAATTGCTTAGGACGATAGCAGATCATGTCATCATGTCAACAAAAGTGTTTGGGATTGTACCAGGTCATGTCAACAACGTTGTTTGGGACTGTACCAGGTCATGTCAACAGAATTGTTTGGGATCATACCAAGTCATGTGAATATAATTGTTTGGGACCGTACAGGTCATGCCAATAAAATTGTTCAGGACTGTATCAGGTCATCTAAACCGAATTGTTTGGGACTATACCAGGCCATGTAAACAGAATTGTTTGGGACTGTACCAAGGCATGTCATCAGAATTTTTTAGGACGATACCAGGTGATGTCAACAGAATTGTTTGGGACCGTACAAGGTCAGGTCAACAGAACTGTTTGGAACTGTTTCGATTAATGTCAACAGAATTGTTTTGGACTGTACCAGGTCATGTCAACAGAATTGTTAGGAAGCCTACTAGGTCTTGTCAACAAAATTGTGAGGATTGTACGAGGTCATGTCAACAGAATTGTTTGGGACCATACCAGGTCATGTCAACAGAATTGTTTTGACTATAAGAGGTCATGGCAACAGACGTTTTTTTGGACCGGATTAGGTCATGTCAACAGAATTGTTTTGGGACTGTACCAAGTCATGTCAACAGAATTGTTAGGGACCATACCGGGTCCTTTTAAAAGAATTGTTTGGGACCATACCAGGTCATGTCAACAGAATTGTTTGGGATTGTACCAAGTCATGTCAACAAAATTTTATGGGACCTTACCAGGTTATGTCAACAGAATTTTTAGGGACCATACCAGGTCATGTCCACAGAATTGTTTTGGGACTGTATCAGGTCATATCCGCAGAATTGTTTGGGACCATACCAGGTAATATCAATAAGTATTTAAGAATTGTACAACGTCACGCCAACAGAATTTTGTTTACATGACCTGGTTTATTCCCAAACAATTTTGTTGACATGACCTGGTATCGTCCTACACAATTCTTTTGACATGACCTAGCATATGGTATTGTCCGAAAAAATTCTGTTGATATGATCTGTACCAGGTCGTGTGAACAGAATTGTTTAGGACCGTACTAGGTCATCCCAACAAAATTGTATGGGATTTTACCAGGTCATTTCAAGAGAGATTTTTGGGGCTGTACCATGTCATGTCAACAGAATTGTTTGGGACAATTCCAAGGCATGTCAGCAGAATTGTTTGGGACTGTACCAGGTCATGTCAACAGAATTTTTAGGGAGCATACCAGGTAATGTCAACAAAATTGTTGGAATTGTACCTGGTCATGTTTACAGAAGTGTTTGGGACTATACCAGGTCATGTCAACAGACTTAGTAGGGGCCGTAACAGTTCATGCCCACAGAATTGTTTTGGGACCATACCAGGTCATGTCAACAGTATTGTTTTGATTATAACAGGTCATGTACACAGACTTTTTTTTAGAACCGGATTAGGTCATGTCAACAGAATTATTTTGGATCGTACCAGGTCATGACAGCATAATTGTTTGGGACTGTACCAGGTCATGTTAACAGAATTGTGTTGGGACCGTACCAGTTCATATCAATAAAATTGTTCGGGACCGTACCAGGTCATGTCAACAGAATTGTTTGGGACTATGCCAGGTCATGTAAACAAAATTGTTTGGGACTGTACCAGATTATGTCAACAGAATTGTTTTGGACTGTACCAGGTCATGTTAACAGAATTGTGTTGGGACCGTACCAGGCCATGTCAACAGAATTGTTTGGGACCATACCAGGTCATGTAAACAGAATTGTTTGGAACCATACCAGGTCATGTCAACAGAATTGTTTGGGACTGTACCAGATTATGTCAACAGAATTGTTTTGGACTGTACCAGGTCATGTTAACAGAATTGTGTTGGGTCCGTACCAGTTCATATCAATAAAATTGTTCGGGACCGTACCAGGTCATGTCAACAGAATTGTTTGGGACTATACCAGGTCATGTAAACAAAATTGTTTGGGACTGTACCAGATTATTTCAACAGAATTGTTTTGGACTGTACCAGGTCATGTTAACAGAATTGTGTTGGGACCGTACCAGGCCATGTCAACAGAATTGTTTGGGACCATACCAGTTCATGTCAACAGAATTGTTTGGGACCGTACCAGGTCATGTCAACAGAATTGTTGGGGACTGTACCAGATTATGTCAACAGAATTGTTTTGGACTGTACCAGGTCATGTTAACAGAATTGTGTTGGGACCGTACCAGGCCATGTCAACAGAATTGTTTGGGACCATACCAAGTCATGTAAACAGAATTGTTTGGGACTGTACCAGGTCATGTCAACAGAATTGTTAGGGACTATACCAAGTCATGTCAACAGAATTGTTTGGGACCATACCAGGTCACGTCAACATAATTGTTTAGGATTGTACCAAGTCATGTCAACAGAATTGTTTGGGGACCATACTAGGTCATGTCAACAAAATTGTTTGGGATTTTACCAACTCATGTCAACAAAATTATTTTGGGACCGTACCAGGTCATATCAACAGAATTCTTTGGGATTTTACCAGGTGATGTCAATAGAATTTTGTTGGGAGTTTACCAGGCCATGTCAACAGAATTGTTACGACCGTACCAGGTCATGTCAACAGAATTATTTGGTACTGTACCAAGTCATTTCAACAGAATTATTTGTACCGTACCAGGTCATGTCAACAGAATTGGTAGGGACCATACCAGGTCATGTCAACAAAATTGTTTGGGATTTAACCAAGTCATGTCAACAAAATTATTTTGGGACCGTACCAGGTCATGTCAACAGAATTCTTTGGGATTGTACCAGGTGATGTCAACAGAATTTTGTTGGGACCGTACCAGGTCATGTCAGAATTGTGTTGTACCGTACCAGGTCATGTCAAAAGAATTGTTTGAGACTGTACTAGGTCATTTCAACAGAATTAATTGTACCGTGCCAGGTCATGTCAACAGAATTGGTAGGGATCATACCAGGTCATGTCAACAGAATTGTTTGGGACCATACCAGGCCATGTCAACAGAATTGTTTGGGATTGTACCAAGTCATGTCAACAAAATTGTTTTGGGACCGTACCAGGTCATGTGAACAGAATTGTTAGGGACCATACCAGGTTATGTTGACAGAATTGGGACTGGTCCCGGCCGTGTCAACTAAGTATTTTGGGCCTGACTTGAAATGGAAGACTTACGTTGCAAAAATTGGTGGGATCATTCTACTGCCCCAGAAAGTATCTCCCCCCAAAGGCCAAATACGATGTAGGATGGAGTACTGCTGTCACACCTGGAGTTAGCTCACAAGAGTACTCTATCCTGCCTTAGCAGGACCAAAAAACTGTCTTCGGAATTTAGTGGGCATTTTGATTTTCCTGCTGCCTTTTTCTCACAGAAGAGACGTTATGAATCTATCGTTACTTTCATGACTTCAGTCAATGGTCTGTCGTCTTTAAAACGTTTGTAATAAATACTCATCTAGCTACATAACAGTTAATAATTTTCCTTACTGATATTTGTTTTTACAAAGAATGTAGACATACTCATTAAAAAATCAAATAACACACTAAATATTCTAATAGAAAAAACGTAAAACACACAGACATGGTCGTACAAAGAACAGATAACACAGAAGACATACAGGGTGAACAGAAAGTCCTTGGACCATTTTTAGTTTTAAAATTAAATATTGTTAAAATCACTTTTTCTCTTTTCGAATAAAGTAAGTATTTAGTCTAACTATTGATCTAATTATTTTCAACAAAAATATTAAAATAATTTTGTTTAAACTTTCAGAAAAATGAGCAAACGAGAGGCCATAATTCAGCTTCATTACGCGGGAATGACAAACTCAGAGATTATTAAGCTCTTGAAAGTGGCTAAATCCACCGTGTACCATGTTGTGAACAGATTTAAGGAAATTGGTACATCTGAAAACCGTCCTAGGAGTGGAAGACCTCGCACTGCTCGAACAAAGAAGGTGATTAAAGCTGTCCGAGAGAGGGTAAGGAGGAACCCGAAGAGATCTGCAAGACAAATGGCTAAAGACATGAATGTGAGCGTGACCCCGATGAGAACCATCGTAAAAAACGATCTCCAGTTGTCCCCCTACAAGATGAGAAAGAGACAGTACCTCACACCTGCTCAAAAGCACAAGAGACTTGAAAGAGCAAAGCTTCTTCTTGGAGAACTGAAGGCTGGCACGGCAGAGCGATAGATCGTTTTTTTCTGATGAAAAACTCTTCACAATTGAAGCGACTGTTAACAATAAGAACGACAGAGTTTACGCAAAATCTTCAGCAGACATTGATGACTCTGTGAGAATAGTTTTCCGCCGACAAAAGCCGTCTTCCCTCATGGTGTGGGCTGTAGTCTCCAAATCTTGGAAGTCGCCTCTGATTTTCGTGGAGCAGGGGGTTAAGATCAACACAGATCGCTACATTAACGATATTTTGGTTCCAGCATTTGAAGAGATGAAGAAACACTTCAAAGATCAGCCTTTCACCTTCCAACAAGATGGAGCACCATCCCACACCTCCAGAAAACCTCAGGACTGGCGCCAACATCATTTTCCAAGATTCTGGAGTAAAGAGATGTGGCCTTCTGCATCGCCTGATTTGAATCCCATGGATTTTTCGGTGTGGTCTTTGTTGGAGGCAAAATTCTGTTCTGTTGTTCATCCAAGTGTTGATGCTTTGAAGACATCTCTTCTGAGTGAATGGGCTAAAATACCTCAGGAAACGCTGCGTGCCTCGGTTGGTAACTTCAGACAGAGAATTGAACGTCTAATCGAAAGGAAGGGACATCACATTGAAAATAAATAATTTGAATTTATTCTTGGTTTCCTAACTTATAATTTTCATTCATGTTTAATTTATATTTTTGTAATTTTCTATTAATAAACCACTTTTGAATTAGTCCAAGGACTTTCTGTTCACCCTGTAGAATGTAAAACACACAAGATATATGGATACAAAGAACAGATAACACACTAGACATTCTTTGACGGGTATGCACAGAAGTTCTCAAGACTTGTGTGTCAATGTCTTAGTCATGCTTAACTACGGTAAAAAATGTGTTCAATCAAGGGCTACAAAAAATGGAGAGTCGTTCAGTGAGATGCTGCCGAAGTTTCTCTGTTAGTATATCGGGTCGTATTGAAGGAACTGTTCAGAATTGTGCCAGGTCATATCGATGGAATTGTTTGTATAATGCTGGATTGTTCTGATGGAGTTGTTCAAAATTGGGTCGGATTGTGTCAATGGAATCGTTTGTGACCGTACCGAGTCATGGCAACACAATTGTTCGACATCATGCCAGGTCATATCAACAAGTGTTTGGTACTGTGTCGAGTCATGTTAATAGTAATGTTCATATTGAGTTGTGTAAATGGAAGCATTCGGTTTATGTTTATTGATTAATTGACTTGGTAGTCATACTGCCACATGTGATAACAATTTATATATATATATATATATATATTTGGGAGGGGGTCCCCCTCTTCCCTCATGGAGATACAAGTTATTTCGGCTATTATGGCCTTCGATCCAAAGTTTATACCAGTTTTTCATAGCAATGACTCTGGACACTGTGGAGTGGAGTGGCTGGAGAAAGCTCAGCTGATATGTCAACAGTGGATTGAAGTGTCTTGTGTTTATCATCCCGAGTAGCTTGTCAGGCTACGTGTATGGTGTGTACCAGCAATTCAGAGAGAAAAAGCGTGTGGATTTTGTGTGAAGAAAACGCTGTACACAACCTTTGCCTTGGATCCCTTCACCTCATGAAGCAGTCTTCAACCTGATTAAATAGTCGATGTCTTTTTGACAGAACTATGCAGTGCCTGCAATCAGGATTCATTGCTGGGTTGCAAGAACTATTACGGGTATCCTCCCAGATGGAGAACCTAGATTTGGCACATACTTGCACCATTTTGAAGAACTGTACTGGAGGTATATAGTAGGCAACAGTAGCTGCACATTTGGCACAATGCACACTTAAGGATACAGATACTCTCCTGTAGTGCTATAAATGTAATGGATCCAATCATAGGGCAAGTGATTGTCTACTGGATTGTGAGACAGTCAGAAGTGTTGGTTTTGAGCTCTGAAAAAATATTGATGTCATCGATGTTATCAATGTCAGTAGCCTGGCCATATTGTTTGATTTTGTCTGGAAAATGAACAAGGGGGCGAGAATTCAGTGCCAATCTCTTTTCCCAAACTGTTGTAAATGGCGCATTACTGGTTGTAAGCTGTTCACATACAGCTGTGGTGGATACCTGATACATGCAATCACGAGTCTGCAAGTCATGTTGTAAAGAATAGATGAAGAAAGTGACCCCTGTGCAGACGAAACTGCTATGGAATTGGAGAGGTGCAAGTTAACAGTAGTGTAAAGCTCGGCATTACGATAGAAACTTTTGTTGTGAATTGAGACTTACTTAGATTTGTTTGCGTCCAGCCAGCATCTGAGAGGAGTTTAGTACCATTTCCACAATTCAACAAACCAAATTTTGGTACCATCACTATTACCGAGCCTGATTTCACTGCAGAGTATGAAAAAAACACTCAAAAGTGGACCGCATTTTGGAAATGGGCTAGTGACCAACCTCCAATTATGTTGAGACTTGCAGAATATCCAACCTCAGCACACATTCGAGAGGCATATGATTGTTAACAGCAAATGTGGATTGACAATAGCTGGCTGCCACCGTATCTAGAGGATGCATTAGGTCCTCCAAAGTGTCTAATCCCCTTCACGCTTCTTTTGAAAGAAAACATGCAGAAGGTTCGGCCTGTGATGGATAATTGGGAGCTTAATGAGTACATGGATGTGTATACAGCCAACACGGATGTTTGCTTGCAAAAATTAAGGGAACAGCGAGAGCAAGGACAAAACCTTGCAGTGCTAGACCTATGACAAACCTATTTACAAGTACATGTCGATAAATCTCTTTAGTCGTTTTACACAGTGGGGATCAAAGGATAATGATATTGTCTTACCCAACCTCGATTTGGGTTCAATATCAACCCTTTAATAATGCAGGCCATTGTTAATGCCATTTTAAGCCAGGATGAGATCCTAAATTATATTGACAAAAAATTGCCAATGAGAGTGTGTGTGTTTTTTTTTTTTTTTTTTTACAAGGTAGTCACCACTTATCAAGGCCTGGAAGCCACTCGGGATAAGGGTTATTGTGTGTACAGTACGTTAGTTTTGGAGATCTGATAAAGTGTCTTACTTAAGGAGGCGGTTCATCAGGAATTCGTTCACATTGGACTTGAAGACATCCAGGTTGTAGTCAGGTGGGAAACAGGCAACCGGAACAGAGTTCCACAGACGTGCACTTCTAAAAAAGAAGCTTTGTTTATGGAAGCTACGTTTTGATTTTGACACAGATAAGGAGTGGGGAAAATTTTTGACAGTGGTTTCAGATTTGAAAGATTGGCAAGGGGGGACCAGAGATTGGAGTTCAGACGAGCACTTGCCATGGTAGTAACGATAAAACAAAGACAGGCTCGCAACGTCTCTTCTGTGGGAGAGAGGTTGCAGGGAAGAGAAAAGGGCATTACCCCCTAGGCCACAAAGCCTATTTTGTACTTTGTCAAGGCAGGATAGGCTGTTTTTAGCAGCAGTACTCCATCCTTGGACGTACTTGGCTTTTATATAGATAGAGAATTGCATCAGGAGTGAGATATCTTCTGGAGCGGTAGAAGGATCCTACCATTTTTCCAGCGATATTGGCAGCTGACTTGATGTACTTATTCCATTTCAGGTCAGGGGTAAAGGTCAAGCCCAGAAGCTTATCAAAACATGGAGCTTCTCCTAGACGAGATCCACCCATATCAATTGATGCCAGATGAGGATCAGAGCGTTGATGATGTAAAGATAGGAGCTTGGTTTTAGATGCATTAAAAGTAACTAGCCACCTCCTCCCCCACTGTACCATGCGCTCAAGATCAGAGGAGAGAGAATCTGAGAGAAATTTGTCATTTATGGCCTTTGATGTGTTGCCATAGATGGTCGGGTCATCAGCATAGATGTCAACGAATGATTTAAGTATGTGTTTTGGAAGATCATTGATGTATATCAGGAAGAGAGTTGGGCCTAGGATGGACCCCTGAGGGACTCCAACATTAATATTGATGGCCTCTGATTTCTGCCCATCTTATGAGCCTATCAGAGAGACCCTTATGCCATACCTTATAAAAGGCCTTTGATATGTCAAGAGCAATTGCCCTAGAAAAGAAGCCTTTGTCAAGAGATTCGCTAATCCTATGGGATATAATGGTTAGCACATCTGCTGTAGATCTGGCAGAACGGAAACCATATTGCATGTCACTAAGAAGGTTATTTCTGCTAAAGTGGTTGACTACTTCTCTATTTAATATGGATTTTAGCAGCGTACTCATGACACACAGGAGACTTATTGGTCTGTACTGAGAGGGAGAGAACTTATCACCTGAGTTCTTAAATACAGGGCATACTGATGAGGTTTTCCAGGGTGTTGGGAAGTATGGGGGCAAGTTCTAGTTGAAGCTTTTTCAGCACAATAATTAGAATGCCGTCAGGGCCAGTTGCTTTACTGGAATCAAGGTTCTTGATTAGTTTAGCAACATCACGCACAGATATTTGTATGTTGCAGAGCGTGTTGTCCATTATAAGAGGAAATACGGGGAGTTGATGGCCTTCGTCGCATAGGGTAGAATTAGCTGCAAAGTTCTTGGCAAATAGTTTGACCTTGTCTGATGCTGACGAGATGACTTCAGGTCCATTGATGATGGTTGGGATAGAACGCACGCTTCTTTTCAGGACCCTGTTTACTATTTGCCAAAACTGGTTCTGTGTTCTGTGATCCATGTCAAGGAACATTTGGAGAAGTTTTGTCTGGCAAGCAAGACACCAGAACAGCTGAGGTTGGGCTCACAAATGTTCGAATCACATGTCTTGTAGGAGCAGGGAAAACTGCCGTGGCAGTTTGAAAGTGATCTTTCAGTAGTTCCCAATAGAGTTACCCATCAAATTACATTCTCATTTCCCAGTGTGTGACTGATTACATGTCACCATGGGATTTGCAAAATGAATGATGATGTGCTCGTCTAGCACAGATGATCAAAGACATCTGATGCCCCCAATGATCTAGTGCAGAAGGGGTACAATAATGTAATAAACAAAAGCCCCACTGTCAAAGTTCCTGGGACTGCACCTTTAAGACGAAGTACCAGGCAAAAGCCGAGTGCCCCTACATTGTCATTTGTATGTCATAAGAGAAGAGTGTGATGAGCATGCGTGGAAGTACTCACGATTTGTGTGTAGGTGTCTTAGTCAGGCCTAACTAGAGTCAAAGAGCTACAAAAAGACAACATAAGAGTCATTCAGTGAAAAACTGGTGAGGTTCTCTAGTAGCATGTCGGGTCATATTAAGAGAGTTGTTTGGGATCATGTCTACCAAATCGTTTTGGATCATAAAGTGTCATAGTTACGGAATTGTTTGGGACCATGCTGGGTAGTTTTGATGCAAGCTTTTGTTACGGTGTTGCCTTAATGGTATTATCTGTATTGAACTGTGTAGGAAGAAGTTTACTTTGTTATTCAGTTGACTTGACGGTTGCCCCAGTTGTACTGCCATGTGTGTATATATATATATATATATATCTATATATATATATATATATATATATATATATATATATATATATATATATATATATATATATATATGTTTTTTTTAGGGTGAGAGTCTTAAAGTTCATGTGCATTGTGTATAACATCTGCATATGGAGTTATCCTAAACATGTGCTGTTCTGGAGAAATTAAAGAGGAAACTGATTTGATTTTTGACGGGCAAATCTTTATATGCAGGCCTCCTCGAACGTTTCAACTTGTTCACTGTATTTCTATGCAAGGGAGCGTAACATAGTTCTTTTTGTTTTCCGTTAGGAAAAGCATAACTTACTTGACTAGCATGTGTGCATGATTCAAAGAGTCGGTTGTGGAACAAAATGAAAGAGAAAGAAAGGAAAAACTAAGCTTGCAAGACAGTTTGTTTTGTGGTGAATGTTTATGCAAATGAGACTGGTCTATAAAAGTGGACGTGAAGCGAGCATGAGGCGAATTGAGAGAAGGCGTGTTACTTACGCAAATGTGTGGAAGATCATTACATTTAGTCGGAAGTTTTGACAACAGTGTGGAATTCAACCGAGAAATTGGTGATCTGAAGTGCAGAATAAATAATACTTGAGCTATTTAATTATAAGCTATTTCGGCCCTTGATAAATGGTGACCCAGAAGCAGAAAAGGAAGATATAGACAGATTCGACTTTCACTTGATACCCGAGTTTGATGGATCTACCACTGGACCGCCCGTCGTCGAATAGGTTGAAAAGGCTGAGAAAATCTGTAAACTGTGCAAAATTAAAGAACCAGCCACAGTAATCCCATTGAGGTTAACTGGAGGGGCCTATGCAGTCTACCAGCAACTCGGGGATGAACCAGACTGGGGTGAAATCAGGCAGAACCTGTATACAGTGTTTGGTATTGATCTGTTTGTTGCATGGTAACAGTTCATGAGCCACCTACTTCACCCCAAGAAAACGACTGACGTATACCTAGCCGATTTACAGAAGTTATCTGTACCGTTTAGTGAGGTCAACTACAAGATATTAAGCTGTGCCTTTTTAGTAGGCTTACCTGAGGAGATCAGTAAACTGTTGCGGGCATCATCACGAATTGATGAATTGACAACAGACGAGTAATTGACCCAAGCTCAAAACATCTGTAAGGAACAGAAACCAATTGCATCAGCAGCAGCAGCAGCTAGTATTTGACATGCAGCATTTGAACTGCATGGAGGCAATGTGGATTCTCTATCAGGTAGCAATAAGCACGAGAGTCCAGTGGGAAGGCCAATCATTTTGCTTATGCTTAGTCAATAAGTGATATGAGGGGTGCAGAGAACAGTACAATGCTATCGCTGCAATAAGTATGGGCACAAATAACGCAACTGTTTGGAAACAAAGTTGGGGGCAAGGTACTATCGCCACCCTAGCTCCCTGGCAATCAATAAACACAGGATTGCCTGTCATTGGAGGTAACATTGACGATGTGCAGTGTTCAGCACTCTTAGACATGGTGTGTTCCCGGTCTATAGTCAGTGAACATTTCTGTCAGAGGTGGCGGAGCAACCAGTCGGCGTTATGACGATCAATGACTTATCCCAGGAATGTTGTGGTGTAGGAACTGTCACGATCCGTACTGAGAAGGGTGACACAGTCGAAGTTGACATTCTAGTGATGCAAGAAAAACCCCTTTGCTATGATATGCTGATTGGAATTGATGCAATACAAGCACTAAGAGGCCTCATGATCACAGCGACTGGAGATGTAACACTTGGTGGAGGGAAAGAAGTTTGTGCAGCTATATCTATTGAAGAAAAGGACGTTGATGACAATGAAAGTATGGACTGCGGAGTGAAAGTGGACCATGATTCAGGCACCAGATCGGCTATGCAACACCATTCCAGAGTATGCAGTTTCTACCAAGAATAGGGCAGCATATGAAGAAGAACTTCAGACGTGGATTGATAACAGTTGGTTAATACCATACCCACAGGAACGTCTTGGACCACTCGAAGGATTAATTCTGCTCATGGCTATTGAACAACCTACTAAAGATCAAAGTCAACCCATAATGGATTACTGAGAATTGAATCAATGTTGATGCTTTCACCGGAAATACAGCTGAGTGCGCTGCTAAACTAAGAGCGCGTGATTCAGTGGGGGAAGATGTGGCTGGTTACCTTTAATGCATCCAAAACCAAACTCCTATCCTTACATCATCAACGCTCTGATTCACATCTGGCATCAATTGTGATGGATGGCTCTCGTCTGGGTGAGGCCCCGTGTTTTGACAAGCTTCTGGGTTTGACCTTTACTCCTGATCTGAAATGGAGCACGTACATCAAGTCTGTTGCCATGGTCGCTGGAAAGATGGTGGGATCCTTCTACCGCTCCAGAAGATATCTCACTACTGATGCAATTCTCTATCTATATAAAAGCCAAGTACGTCCAAGGATGGAATACTGTTGCCATATCTGGGCAGGAGCTGCTAAAAACAGCCTATCCTGCCTTTACAGAGTACAAAATAGACTTCATGGCTTAGTGGGGGATGCCCTTTTCTCTACCCTGCAACCTCTCTCCCACAGAAGAGACGTTGCGAGCCTATCTTTGTTTTATCGTTATTTCCATGGCAGGTTCTCATCTGAACTCCAATCTCTGGTCCCCGCTTGCCAATCTTTCACAAAAAACACCCGTATAGCTGAATCCACTGTGAAAAATTTCCTCCACTCTATATCTGTGCCTAAATCAAAACGCGGATTCCATGAACAAAGCTTCTTTCTTAGAACTGCACGCCTGTGGAACTCTGTTCCGTCTGCCTGCTTCCCACCGGACTACAACTTGGATGTCTTCAAGTCCAATGTTAACAAATTCCTAATGAACCGCCCCCTTAAGTAAACACTTCATTAAATCTCCACACTAACGTAATGTACTTGCAATAACCCTTATCCCTGAGTGGCTTCCGGGCCTTGATAAGTGGTGATCACTGTGTAAAAAAAAAAAAAAAAGAAAGGGAGTAATGTAGCATTGCTGGATTTGAAGAGAGCCTACCTGCATGCGTGCCCATGAGTCATTAATCAGACAGTGATTATCAAGGGAAGACGATATTGTTTGATCCGGTTAGGCTTTAGCCTAAACGTAGCATCTTTAATAATGACAGCTATCATTAAAACTGTTTTGATACAGGATGAGACCACAGCAAAAGCTGCTTTAGCTTACATTGACGGCATCTACGTTAATGAGGTTATAATGTCTGCAGATGCGGATCGAATGAAACTGGAATCTTGTGGTTTAATAAGGACGGTGTGCTCGTGTTAGGCCTTGAGGTCTGGGAGGAGGGCAATACTTTGCAATGAGAGCAAGGGAGCCCGGTTCCAGAGTTACCCAGTGTATTGACAAGGCGCATTGTGTTTGCTATTTGCGGTAAATAAGAAGGACATCTACCTGTCTGTGGATGGCTCTAATTGGCAACAGGAGTATTAAAAAGACGAGTAACTGCAGTAACCAAAAGATGGGACGACATGGTGGATGATGATTCTCTCCAGCAAATGATGACTGAAACGTTGACCCTGGTGGAATGTATCTGGAAACGAACTGAATGCATGGGTTGATGCAAGTTCACTGGCTACAGGTGTCGTGTTGGAACAATTGGGTGCTGTTGGGGAAGATGCTGGCTTCATCCGAAAAATGATGCCCAGCAAAGGTTGTGCATCTCCACATTGTGTGCTTACTACTGGCTGACCAACACCTTAACTGGAAAGGCTCGAGTTTAGACTAAAGTAGAAAGTGAGAGGTACAAAGGAGACTGGCGATAATAAAGTGTCAAGTTGACAAATACAGCTTACAGGTGGACATTAGCTTAGTTTCATCGATGCAGAATTTGGCTGATAGCTTGACTAGAGTACCAAAGTGGTGGATTGATGTAATGAGGCATGGATCTGATCCTCTGCAACTGACATGCACGACTGTAACAGATCAATTAACACCTGATCAGATCTGTACAATACATCAGCAGAGTGAACATCCCGGAATTCGGAGGACAACATATTTTGTCTGAAGATTGTGTCCTGTAACTACAAGGGTATCAATCAAGACAGCCATACGTTCGTGTAAAGAGTGTCAGTGAATTGACCCACCACCTGTTTCAGTGCCAACTGATGTCCAATTTAATTTTCCAGAGCTCATTGACGTCCAGATAGCTGTTCCAGTATCCACTGACGTCCAGTTTCATATACCAGAGCTCACTAACGTCCAGCTAACTCTTCCAATGCCCACTGACATCCAGTTCCATATACCAGAGATCACTGACGTCCAGCTAGCTGTTCCAATGTCAAGTTCCATGTTCCAGACATCACTGATGTCCAGCTAGTTTTCCAGTAACTACTGACGTCCACTTACTTGTTCCAGAGCTCACTGACGTTCAGCTAGCCATTCCAATGCCAACTAACGTCCAGTTTAATTTTCCAGAGCTCACTGACGTCCAGCTAATTGTTCAATGCCTACTGACGTCTGGCTACCAGTTTCCAGTGACTGATCCCATCTCACTCCAAACTGATCCAGAATACATAACATTTATTGCCAATTAATTGTCATTTCGATTCATGGTAAATAAAATACGTCTTTAAACAATCAGTAGAGTTTTTCATTCTTCTTTTGCTATTGCTGTTATATATTTGTTCTTGTGTCTACTTTATTAGTTGTATGATCGATTTTGGCCCTCTGCAACATACTCATACAAAGAACCCACTAGATTTTCTAATACCAAGAATGTAAAACATACTCATACAAAGAACAGATAATACATTAGACATTCTAATATCAGGAGCAAACTCGAATACCTACTAGATATTGTTCTCGAGTGTCTAAGATCTCTCTCTCTCTCTCTCTCTCTCTCTCTCTCTCTCTCTCTCTCTCTCTCTCTTTCTCAGAGGTATACTTTTCCCTACAAGTAAACTCTGACTAAATATTCAAAATCATAGTATTCGCGGCCCAAATGGAAAACCCACAAGGAATAGTACAACTTCCTCTGTTATCATAAGTAACAACATAAAGCTGAATAATCCACCAGACAAGATGAATTCTTGTCTTGGAATCCAGTAAGATCAATAGACCACAAGAAATATATGCTATAACATATTTAAATAGTCAATTGGGGAGAAGAAAATTATGTTTTTAACTTCTTCACTAACTCAGTGTAAAGGAGAACTTTAATGGAATATTCGAATATCTATGTATCTTATATAAAGATCAAGTGTTAGTCCCCATGAAAAATCCATTAATTTTTTAAGTTTTCGATAGAAGGAAAATGAAACAAAAGTACCAATAGAGATACAAATAGCAACATTACGTTAGACATACAAATAATAGATCAAACACTAGGCATATTCATGCAAAGAACGTATAACACTACAGACATACTCATACACAGAACGGTTAACACTAGACACTCATACGACAACACACCAGATAAACTAATGCAAATAACCTATAAAACACTAGACATACTCATACAAAAAGGCACAGCACAAAAGACATACAAAGAACACATGAGATATACCTGTGCAATGAACACATAAAAAACTAAACATACATATAAACATGCATATAAACATACATATAAACATACATATAAACATGCATATAAATATACATATAAACATGCATATAAACATACATATAAACATGCATATAAACATGCATATAAACATACATATAAACATGCATATAAACATACATATAAACATACATATAAACATACATATAAACATGCATATAAACATACATATAAACATACATATAAACATGCATATAAACATACATATAAACATACATATAAACATACATATAAACATGCATATAAACATACATATAAACATGCATATAAACATGCATATAAACATACATATAAACATACATATAAACATGCATATAAACATACATATAAACATGCATATAAACATGCATATAAACATACATATAAACATGCATATAAACATACATATAAACATACATATAAACATGCATATAAACATACATATAAACATACATATAAACATGCATATAAACATACATATAAACATACATATAAACATACATATAAACATGCATATAAACATACATATAAACATACATATAAACATGCATATAAACATACATATAAACATACATATAAACATACATATAAACATGCATATAAACATACATATAAACATACAACGAAAATGGAAAATTAACAATTCGAGACATAAAGATCTGAAGAGGAATTTTTCAAGGAGATATTCTATCTACCTTATTATTTTGCTTGGTAACAGATCCACTAAGCAAATTACTAAGTGCCTACAACCTGAGCCAGGGCCAACAAGAACCAAATAAAAAAGTCAACCACCTGCTCTTCATGGATGACCTCAAGCTATATGCCAGTTAAGATGCCGAATTAAGTGAGCTATTACAAATTGTACATACCTTCTTGATATATCCTGCGGTGGGTGGCCGTAATAAAAGGATATTCAAGAAAGGTATTTCACTAGTGAAATAAATGGATAAAGAGGTTCTGAAGTAATAAAGAAATAGAGAAGTTTATTGAGAATATTTACAGAGACAGCATGTTACGTTTTTAAGTGTTCCTGCCCAGGGAAGGCTCTCATGACCGGTGACCGGTGATAACATTCTTTCGATAAAAAGTTCCGGCAGTGAATTGCTCATCTCGCCATAACACCTCCCCCTAAGACAATTTCTCCCAAGAGAATTTAGCTTAATATCGTTTGCTTTTTGGCTTGGGGCTCAGCCGGTTAACTTTTCTTTTCACCCTTGCACTTTTTCTCCTCAATATCGTTTGAGTGGGTGGAGTTGGTGGAGAAGCTGGAACTCTCAAATCTGGAGTAAGTTCTGTTAAGGGTTGGGGAATATTAAAAGAATCATACAAAACCTCTAGGGTCAGGTCATTTTCTTCTGTCTGTTTGTAGTCATCAGTGTGTCGAGATCTAAGCTGATTTATATGCCTGCGACAGTCGAATTTATTACTTCTTACAGAATATAGCATGTGTCCGATTCTTTTCATGATAATCCCCTCCTCCCCAAAATTTTTTCCACTCCTGTAATTCAAGAAGAATATTCTGTCACCAGGTTTGTAAAACCTTGTTGGAAAATTTTCTTTTGTTGTTGTTACTCTGGTTGCACTTGGTAAAATTCTGTCAAATACAGATCTGATTTTCCGTGCAAACATCAGTTCGGCTGGTGACGAACCGGTATCAGTGTTTGGGTTCGGAGTTATCCTGTATACCGATAAAAATTGTTCAAGACTCTTCTCGTCAGTGTCCATGCCTTGGTTTTTCTTCAAGGCTCTTTTGAATGTATCGACGAACCTCTCTGCTAGGCCATTTGACCTTGGGTGGTAGATTGCCGTTGTTAAATGTTCAATGGCTAGAGCCTTGCAGAATTCTTCAAATTCTTTGCTGGTAAATTGGGTGCCGTTGTCGCTGACAATAGTTTTAGGCACTCCAAAACGACTGAAGAGAACTCTTAGTGCATCTATTGTACTCATCGAAGTAGGGTGTTTGTATTTAAACACTTCTGGCCATTTTGTGAAACTGTTGACGACCACTAAGAAATAATATCCATTTAAAGGACCTGCATAATCGATATGTAACCGCGTCCACGGTGTATCAGTCTTTGGCCACGGTTGTATCTGCACAGGTGGTGCCTTTGCTGCTAGCTGACACCCTTGACACTCTCTTACGAGTTTTTCAATGTCCTGGTCCATCCTAGGCCAATACGTATATCCACGCATTAAAGCTTTCATTCTCGACATGCCTGGATAACCACTATGAAATTCTTTTGAAATTCTTCTCTGAAGCGTAGTCGGTATGACGACTCTGTCTGCGTACATCAAGGTTTGAGCACAAATGGAAAATGGTAAAATTTTAGGGTCTTTCTTTGATTTTCCATTTAGTTGCACCAACTTTTTCATTTTCACAATATAATCATCCTTTTCTGCTGCCTTATTTATTTCGTCTAGAGTCACTGGTAACTCTCTGATTGTGTTGCACAGTAATCCGGAGAGTTCTTTTTCCTCTGTCAATGCAGCTATTACTGTGTCTTCCAAAGGTTCAGCACACTTTTGGATGAGCCTGGACAGTCCATCTGCATGTCCGATATTTTTGGATGAAATGTACTCCATTTTAAAGTTATATTTTAGTAGAATTAGGCTCCATCGTTGGAGTCTGTTCGCAGTGTGCGTAGGTATGCCTTTTTTAGAGCCAAAAAATAGTCAATAAGGGTTTGTGGTCGGTTTGCAAAGTAAACATCCTTCCATGAATAAATCTATGGAATTTTTTAATGGCATAAATAATCGCCAAGCTTTCTTTTTCAATTTGAGAATAGTTTTTTTTCAGCCGGCAAAAGTGATCTGGATGCATGGGCTATTGGCTTTGTTGATCCATCTTCAAGTTTATGGAGAAGAACTGCTCCTACTCCGTAGTCACTTGCATCTGATGCAACAATCAATTCTTTCTGTGGATCAAAATGTGCTAGAGCTAAATCTGATAGCAGGCATTTCTTAATATCTTCAAACGCATTTTGGCATTCTTTTGACCAAATCCACTTTTGTCCTTTTTTTAACAAATCATTCAATAGTGCTCTCAACTTATGCATGTTTGGAATATAAATAGCATAATATTGAGCCAAACCCAAAAAAGATTGTAACTGGGCAACATTATTGGGTGCTGGCATCCTCTCGATTTCTTCTGTTCTCTGAAGATCCGGTCTTCTGCCTTGGCTGTCGATAATTTGACCAAGATATTTTATCTGTTTTAAAAAGAATTCACATTTTTCGGCACTTAACTTGAAACCAAATTCCTCAATTCTTTGGAAAACTGCTCTTATGTGTTCCTTATTGTTGTGGTGGCAACCACTTATTTGCATATGCGAATAACATAACACTATAAATGGCAAGCCTAGGTTGGCCTTGGGGTGTCTTACTCAAATGCCACCAGAAGTGACGCCGAAGAGCGTACATGTCCTCCCACCAAGACTCTCTGACTCGACACCGTCATTTGTACATATTGTTAATATACCTTTTCTTTAATACACTTATTATTGCGTTATCTTGTTGTTTACGTCTTCATTGTATTTCCTTACTAATTATTGTTCAACCTTGCAACCACAACAGTTGGCGACGAGATATGAAGCATCAAATATAACAGTTTGACGAAGAACTATTTAAAAAAAAAAAAAAGTACAACGCAAAGGTTGACCATTTTTTTTAAGGAATGCAAAGTGTTGACGAGCAAACGGATTTTACGCTAAAGAGAAGTTTCAACTCAAGTGAAAAAAAAAAATCTAACGTGGCAAAAGCGACAATTTACGCCGTTTTCTGGGAATCCAACTTGCAAACGAATGTAACAGTGAATTTTTATTTGTCGCTACGCGACAAATCTTACTAAAGGACTACTTGCAAACGAAAAGCGAACTTTGTTCTGTCGCAAAAACGACAGGTCAGACCCGTATTACAAAAAGCAAGGAAGTAACCTACGAAAAAAGTTCACCAGTGGATTCTAATTACTGTTCTCCGTAAACAAAACAACAACTAAAGGACTTTTTAATTAATGTTTTGGTTGACGTCGGTACTAAAAGGAAATACCACAGCTAAAACTAAAATTCAAGGAAAGGATTTTTTTCTTGACGTTGTCACTGAATAACGGATAATACAGTAAAACGTCACGGAAAAAAAGGTAATCTCAATTTAAGAGGTATTTTAATTACTAAAATACTAGAGAAAAAAAACTCAAAGAACTAAATGTACTGCATACATTTATTCAATTGTGACTCGATTAAAAAAAAAAAAAAAAAACCCAAACTTTTATTTTGTGGAAAGAGTTACTTATTAGTAAGTGCCTAAAAACGGAAAGTCAATTCCATTTCGTGATTCCAGATAAACCTGTTTTATTTTTTTTTGCAGCGTGACTCACAAAAAGAATATATTATTGCAAGCAGCGATATTATTATTGAAAACAGGAGCTTACAGCAATTTGCTTTTTTGTTGTAACCCAAACCGGTGTATATGGTACATGGTACAATATTTTTTTAGCTACACACTAAAAAAAAACAAAAAAAAAACATGGAAGACTTATCAAAAATGTTCATGCAATTTTTACAAGCATAGGCTGAGCGGGATGAACGCAGACAAGCTACACAAAACGAGTTTTTGCAAACACAAATACAGGTACAGGCTGACCGCGAGGAAAAGAGAGAGGACAGATTATTGAAATGGCAGCAGGAACAAGAAGAAAAGCAGAAAATGGCACAATTAAAGCAGAAAAAACTGCAATTGGAACAGGAAGAAAGGCATAAGAAACTACAATTGGAATATGAAGAAAGACAAGAGGAACGTTTTGCTAAAACACTGGAACTACTAAAGAGTAATCGAGAAAATGTCGATAGTGTTAATTTCTCCCATACAACTATTTTTAATAGCATGGACACATTTCATTATGTGCCTGAAGAAGAGAAGAATTTTGAAGCATACTACACAAGATACGAGGATGTTTTTCAACTGGACTGTAAAAATTGGCCAAATAGTCAGAAAGTGAGCCTCTTACTCAGAAAATTGGGTACATCAGAACACAGCAAATTCGTAGATTACATATTACCTAAAAAAACTGCGGAATTAGAGTTCATGGAAGCTGTAAAATTACTAAAAGAATTATTTAATCCAAATATATCTCTTTTTCATAAAAGATGGCTGTGCATGAATCTAAGAAAGATGGACAACCAAGATTATTTGACATACGCATCAGTTGTCAATAAAAACTGCGATAATTTTAAGCTTGCAGAACTAACGGTAGAAGATTTTAAATGTCTAATCTTCGCTCAAGGGTTAGTTTCCACGAAAAATGCAGAAATACGCAGACGAGTGTTGTCTAAGCTGGAATCTGAGCAAGATTTAACCCTCCAGAAACTAGCAGAGGACTGTGAAAGGGCCATTACACTAAAAAGGATTAAAAAAATATAGAAGAATCCGAAGTGGCATATGTAAGAAAAGTTAGAAAACCATACGCACCAACCAAGAACTTTACAAAGAAAAGCAA
Source organism: Euprymna scolopes (assembly GCF_053919585.1). Taxonomy (NCBI): domain Eukaryota; kingdom Metazoa; phylum Mollusca; class Cephalopoda; order Sepiida; family Sepiolidae; genus Euprymna; species Euprymna scolopes. Next base: position 82,112,870 of record NC_136484.1, read on the forward strand.
TGGAACGGGATATTCCAAAGATAATAACCATAAATATAGTACACAATATAACAAGCCTCTTCCTAGATATAACTGTAAGAGATGTGCAGAAAAGCATTGGGAATCAGATTATCCTTATAAGAAGAAAAAATGCTACATTTGTAAGAAGGTGGGACACAAAAGCGATTGCTGCAGATACAAAGATTACACGAGAAAGAGAGTACAGCAAACAAACTCAAATACAAAATTAGACAAAGATCGGCGAAAATACGTAAAAGTGGAAATATTTAAAACATCAATAAAGTTACAACTCGACTCCGGCTCCGATGTTTCTATAATAAACCTGAATACGGGGAAAAAGTTGGGAAAACCGGCCATGATGAAAACTAGTAAAGCAGCCCGGACGGTAACTGGTGGTGGTATAAAATTTGAAGGAGAAGTTGTCCTCCCGATAAAATTGAAAGGGATTTCGAAGAAATTAAAAATATTCGTACTAAAAAATAGTGAAAATCTGTTTGGAATAGATTTAATTGAGAAATTCGGACTATGGGATAAGCCAATCAATACATTCTGTAAAAAATTAGAATGTTCTTCTCCAGCAGCAGTAAATATAAAAGACGATTTAAAAGAATTATTTCCGGAGGCATTCACGACTAACTTAGGTCGCTGCAATAAATTCAAGGCCTCGTTTGAACTTAAAGAAAACGCCAGCCCAATTTTTAGGAAAAAGCGAAATGTTCCGTTCGCTGGGTTGGAAAAGATTGATAAAGAATTAAATAGATTGGAACAGACGGGAATTCTATCAAAAATAGAACACAGCGAGTGGGCAGCCCCCACCGTATACGTAAAGAAAAAGAATGACGAAGTTAGAGTGTGCGCAGACTTTTCGACCGGGGTCAACTTCCTATTAAAAGATCACCATTACCCCCTACCAAGCCCAGAGGAAATATTCACGAAGTTGAATGGGGGTAATATCTTCTCCAAGATAGACTTGAGCGACGCGTATTTGCAAATACCAGTCGAGGAGAATTGCTCAAAAATACTATGCATCAATACGCATAAGGGATTATACAAATACAACCGATTGCTTTTTGGCATCAAAGTAGCGCCTGCCATCTTTCAGCAAACGATGGACACCATGCTAAGTGGTATTGAGTGCGCATGTGCATACCTGGACGACATTGTTGTCAGGAGCAAATCCCTAGAAGAACATAAGGAACATTTGAAACAAGTATTTACTCGAATACAAGAATTCGGCTTTAAAGTAAAAGAAAGTAAATGTGACTTTTGTATGAGCGAGATTAAGTATCTTGGACACATAATAAACAAACATGGACGACGTCCAGACCCAGGCAGATCTGCGGCAATAAAAAATATGCCAGCACCCGATAATGTAACAACCTTGCAGAGTTTCTTGGGACTCGCAAATTATTACCAATCTTTTATTGAAGGAATGCATAGCTTGCGAGCCCCCTTAAATAATCTGCTTAAAAAGGATACACCGTGGAACTGGACGCAAGAATGTCAAACCGCTTTTGACAAAATAAAGAGCGCACTAACATCCGAATTATTCTTAACGCACTTTGACACAAACTTAAAAATAGTCGTCGCTAGTGACGCTAGCTCCTACGGCTTAGGAGCATGCATTCAACATATTATGCCGGATGGGTCTAGAAAACCAATAGCGCACGCTTCGAGAACGCTGATACCAGCCGAAAGGGCATATTCACAAATCGAAAAAGAAGCGTTGAGCATAATCTTTGCCGTGACTAAATTTCACCGATATTTATATGGTAGACAATTCATACTTGAAACCGACCATAAACCGTTAGTCACGGTCTATGGATCAAAAAAAGGATTGCCGGTATACACCGCAAATAGATTGCTGCGCTGGGGTACAATACTACTTAATTACGATTTCCAGCTACAACATCTAGCATCAAAAAGATTTGCCATGCGGATGGACTGTCAAGACTGATACCACAGAAACACAATCTGGAAGAATCAGTCATTGCAGCAATTCGGACAAACGTTGAAGTAAAAAATATGGTAGCAAACATCATTAAGGAACTACCCGTAACTTTGTCGGACATTAAAAGGGAAGCCGAGAAAGATGAATATATAAAGGACATAAAAGAGAAAATTATAACGGACACAAAGGTGCAGGAAGTTTTCTCCATATGTGACGATGTGTTACTGTACATCGAGAGAGTGGTAATATCCAAAACATTGCAGAATAGGATTTTAAGAGATTTCCACACAGGACATCCGGGGATAAATCGAATGAAGTCCTTAATGAGAAGCTACGTGTACTGGCGTAACATGGACACTGACATAGCGACAACAATTGATAAATGTAAAGGATGCCAGTTAGCGGCAAAATCTCCACCTATAGTACACAAACCTTGGCCGAAAACCGACCAACCATGGTCGAGAATCCACATGGACTTCGCTGGTCCAGTAGGTGAAAACTATTATTTAATTGTAGTGGATAGTTTCACAAAATGGCCGGAGGTAATGCGTTGCAGGAATCCAACAACGAATAACTCAATAGGGTTCATACACGAGATGTTTGCAAGATTCGGTGTACCAGACACACTGGTCACTGACAACGGAACGCAGTTCACATCCGCAGAGTTTAAGCAATTTTGCGACACGTTCCGAGTGAAGCACATCACGACTCCGCCGTATCATCCAAGGTCGAACGGCCTCGCGGAAAGGTTCGTGGACACGCTAAAACGAGCGTTAAAGAAATCCATTGGAACACCAACAGAAAAAGCTTTGCAACAATTCTTGCAAGTATATAGGATTACACCACATCCTAGTACACCATCAAACATATCACCAGCTGATCTAATGTTTGCCAGAAAGGTAAAATCAGCGTTTGGCAAACTATTGCCAAGGCAGGCAATTATCCGAAACACTACACACACGAGAAGAAAGAAATATAACTCGGGAGATCGAGTATATTTTAAGTGCTACAGAAATAACACATCTTACTGGGAATGTGGAGTAGTGGATAAACGCATTGGTGATTGTACATACATGATTAAAGGTCCACAGAATATACATAAAAGGCACCTAAATCAGATAAAAAAACGTCATATCCAAGATGATGATGATACGACAACAGTCGAAGAGGAGGACACCATAGATATCATATACGAATCTTTTAATTTGGAACCGCCTCAAAATGCACCTGAACCCCGAAGATCAGGTAGGAAAAGAAAAGTGAATGAACCATTAATGGTAAACCCAAAAAGAAAAAGATATTGAAATCTGTGTGACTTCAAATCTTGGGAGGGGGGTGTTGTGGTGGCAACCACTTATTTGCATATGCGAATAACATAACACTATAAATGGCAAGCCTAGGTTGGCCTTGGTGTGTCTTACTCAAATGCTACCAGAAGTGACGCCGAAGAGCGTACATATCCTCCCACCAAGACTCTCTGACTCGACACCGTCATTTGTACATATTGTAAATATACCTTTTCTTTAATACACTTATTATTGCGTTATCTTGTTTGCGTCTTCATTGTATTTCCTTACTAATTATTGTTCAACCTTGCAACCACAACACTTATGTTCCTGTACATTTTTACTTTTGACAAGGATGTCATCCAAATATGCGATTGCAACATCTAAATCAGCAAGCATCGTATCCATTATTTGCTGAAATAGTGCTGGGGCCACTTTTAATCTAAAAGGAAGTCTTTTTAGTCGGAAAAGTCCTAGATGGGTAATACACAAATACTTAGAACATTCTTCACTGACTTATACCTGAAGGTAAGCTTCCGATAAGTCGAATTTGGAGAAAATTCCACCTCCATTCAGCTTTGTAAAAATGTCTTCAGGAGATGGAAGTAGATAACTATGATCCATCAGACAGTCATTAAGGCCTGTAGAAAAATCGGCACATACCCGAATCTTCTTATTTTTCTTTTTAACATACACAGTGGGGCTCGCCCACTCAGAATAGTCAACTTTTTCGACTACACCATTATTCTGTAGTCTTTTTAGTTCAATTTCAATATCTTCTTTTGAAGAAAAAGGCACATTTCTTTTTGGTCTAAAAACAGGTTTCACATTCTGTTTTAATTCAAAATTTACTTCAGTTTTGGTGCACACTCCTAATCCCCCTGAAAAAACTTTGGGGAATTCACTTTTTAACATTGCCAGAAAATGATAATTTTGTTTGGAATTTTTCTTTTCCAACGCTCTTACATTATTGCAAAATGAATGTATGGCTTGCTCCCATAAATCAAACAAAACAATCTTGCTTAGTTCGGCAGTGGGATGCCCGGTGTCCCCTTAGGCCACATTTGGTACAACATTGGTCTTTATAAGGGCAGTTTTTTCTTAAGTGCGGACCCGCACAACTCCAACATTCAAAACTTTTCCCTTTGTCTTTTGGAAATGTTTTCTGTTTTACTACCTGGACTTGGGATGTGACTTTTCCCTCTATCCTCGTAGTATCCCTTTTTACATTTATCAATTGTTGACATTCTTCTGTCACTTTTTGCAAGTTCATTTCCGGGTCTTGTTCCATGATTGATAATATCCTTGACCTTAAATCCGTGTCCTTCGGTGCTGTCAGTCCCTGGACAAATATGTAGCACTTAAACATGTCCACTGATAAATCCTTTAATTTAAACAGTTCACACTGGGCGTTGACTTTGCCCGCATATGTGACAATGTAATCAGTTTCGTCTTTTGACATATTTAAACACCTATACCGTGTATGAAAAAGACTACCTCTTTCACCGAATATAAAACACAAAATTTTCACCGTTTCAGAAAAAGGGATCTCTTCCGGTTTTTTAGGCAATATCAAATTCGTGAATTTAGTATTTTCTTCTGTGCCCATTTTTTGTAGTAATAGTGTTATTTTTTCCTCATCCGACCACTTCTCGCATCGTTTTGTAAATATCGTTTCAAACCTACGATAATAGGCTGGAAAAGTGTCACCTTTTTCTGGGTCATATTTAAACTCTGAAAGCGAGTTCGCTATACGCTCAGCCGAAAAAAATCTGGATGCAACCTCCTTAGATTTTTCTGACAAAATCGTTTCAAAAAATAAGCGATTATCCGTCGTTTGTTGTATTACAAGGGTTTCGAAACGTTCTTGTTGAATTAGCATTTGTTTTTGAAAATCCATTTGGGCTTTTTGTTGAGCGATTAAACTCTCAGTTAACGTTTTCGTCAACGTCGCTATTTGTTCCGATGTCATTTTCTTTTTAAATGTATCAATAGCAAGTTAACGTATACCACAGAGAAAGAAAAAAATATTGTTCAAAAACAAGATGCTTATTTTCACAGAAAATTGTCAACACATAGGAAAGTTCTGAAAAAAAAATCACCGTTAAAATAACACTTGACAAAATTTCAAGAGACTCTTTTTTCGTCTACTTCAGCAGACACACGTAAACTTCTTTTATAAAATTTTCTTTATTAAATAAACACAGATTCCTCAGTATTGTTCATTTGTTGTTTTTTTATCGTATTAACCAAATACAAAAAACACGTAAAAATATCTCTCATGAAGAAAATCACAATTTAAACACACACACACACACACACGTTATATAACGTCAACTCTTTGGGAGTTTAGAAAGAGAAAAACGGAGTTTAACTCGTCAATAATATAAAAATTATTTTTTACTTGCGTAAATTTGTGGCAGACACCAGTCTTTCGCTTTCTCAGAAGCTTTTTCTTCAATTAAAAGTGAACTTTGTGAACAACAATTTTCAAAATGTTCTCGGTTACCACGTGTTTTTTGTTTTTGTTTTTTTAAATGAATTTACAGTTCGTATCTCATCTTCGTCGCCAGTTGATATGTCCTGCGGTGGGTGGCCGTAATAAAAGGATATTCAAGAAAGGTATTTCACTAGGGAAATAAATGGATAAAGAGGTTCTGAAGTAATAAAGAAATAGAGAAGTTTATTGAGAATATTTACAGAGACAGCATGTTACGTTTTTAAGTGTTCCCGCCCAGGGAAGGCTCTCACAACCGGTGACCGGTGATAACGTTCTTTCGATAAAAAGTTCCGGCGGTGAATTGCTCATCTCGCCATAACACTTCTCTAAAGATGTCGGTATGAAATTCGCTCTGAATAAATGTGCCAAGTGCTCTATCAGAACTGGAAAGAAGATCCGCATAGAAAACATACAGCTTGATGAGGATACGGAGATCAGAGACCTTGAAGAGCAGGAAAAATAGAAATATGTTGACAGAGGAAAACGATGCAATTCAGCAGAATGAGAGAAAAAATAAGCAAAAAGTATGTGCGCCGTGTCAGAAAATTTGCAAAACACAATTGACAAACAAAAACAAAATGACTGCCATCAACCAGTAGTGACGGATAGCTTTGGTATTGTTGACTGGCCATACAAAGAAATTAACAGGCTAGACACTGAAACAAGAAAACTGTTAACATTACACCGAGTCATATACAGAACCAGTGTCTACCAAAACTGTATCGACCAAAAGGAGCAGGAGGTATGGGTTTGTCAGAGATTAACCATCAACACTGAGCCACTATTGTGAGCACTGGGCAATATCTTATAAGCTCCCAGAATCCAAACCTTAAAATGGTATATGAACACCAAGAAAAGAGAAAAAAGAGCCTGTAGAACTACTTCTATCACAAAATTGGCAAAACATTATGCACAAGACTGTGTTACAAATGAGACAGAAACAGAAAGTAAGCCCGCAATGTAAATAGCCCCAGAGAGTCGGCAAAAATACACTAAGACCTTCCATTGCAAACAACTGGAAGAATGGGTTAACCAACAGCATTCAAAGTATTCACAGGAATATATAGATAAAGAATATATAGATAAAGAATATATACATAAAGAATATATAGATAAAGAATATATAGATAAAGAATATATAGATAAAGAAGGCTCTGTAGATTCGCTTCAAAAAGGATCTCTTCACTACGATCAGGAAAGAATGGTAATGGCCGCTCAAGATCAAGGCTTGATGACCAATGCTTTTCAAAAGATGAGTGGTCTTAGAAATACAAGTGCAGATTCTGCCACACAGAAGTAGAGAGTGTGAGCCACCTGACATCCAGTTGTAAAGTCCTGTTGGGGGACGGCTATTATACAATGCGACACAATGGAGTGTAAATATCTCCACTGGAAAATCTGCAAAAACCTGAACATCCCATCTAATAGCAAATGTTGGGAACATGTTTACCAGAAAGAACAGTTGGAAATAAGTCATACACCATCCATTATGACTATGTAATTCCTCCAGCTACATACCTAGAAAATGGGGCTATTAAACCTGACATAGTGATATAGGACAAGAAAGAGAATGTGGCAACCCAAGTTGAAGTAAGCGTCCCTTATGATGTTGGCCTTAACAGAGCAGAGAGGGAGAAAATAACAAAATACCAAGGACTTATGCACAACATGAAAAGAAACTAGAATCTTAAGAAGGTATCAATCATAACAGCCATTATAGGAGCAACCAGGCTAATGAAATAGAATTTCAAAAGCTATCTGGTGAATATATCCGGTGAACCAAGTGCAAAAGAAATACAAACAATAGCACTTAAAGGGACGGTTAGAATCTTAAAAAAAACCTCTCGGTTGGAGTAAATAAACTAATGGGAGAATGTTTGGCATCCGGTAGAATGCCCCATCCCAGGAAAAAGGAAGAGATAAGAAAATTAAAACAAGAGGGAAAACCCACATACATATAAACAACATATATACTCATACAATGAACGTATATCACACTAGACATAGTTATACAGTGAATAAGCAACACATTAACTTTTAAATTATAATCACAACCATCACGGCTATCTCTTTTTACTCTCACCACAACATAAAAATTTCAACACGTCGCATCTATACTTATGCAGAATACCGTGTTCACTAACATTAGATTGTGTTTGCGCCTGTCGACACATTCACACATGTGTACATGATTGTGAATACATGCACACAGTCGCATTAGATCAGATTTTAAACAATGGTTTTGTATAGTTTTCTTATATCACACTCTTCATTTGCATGAATTTTTAATAAAAAGAAATATATTACAAGCCTTCAATCAAAAACATTCAAATGAAGACATTTTTTTAAAGAAAATCGTTGAAAAATCGTTGATTTATTTTTCTTATGTTACCTTTGCATCCAAGATTGCTATAACCGTATTTAGATTGAATTGAAAACGCATGACAATGTCATTAGCAAAAAATATCAAATCAATGAAATACTTTTAAAATGAAATAACACAATGTGTGTGTAATATCCTTTTTAATTTTTTATATTTCGAAAATTAAGAAAAGACAACAAAATAAGACTATTACAATAAAATACTTGAAAAATAATTCATCAAAGCATTAAATTCGAATAACAAAAGGCCAAAAAATATAAGTGAAACAATAGCAACAACATCAGCAATAATAATAATAATAATAATAATAATAATAATAATAATAATAATAATAATAATAATAATAATAATAATAATAATAACAATAACAACAGCAATAACAACATTAATAATAATAATAATAATAATAATAATAATAATAATAATAATAATAGAAAGAAAAAGAAAAATATTCTTTAGCTTAATGTTAATTTTTTACTATTTTATTTTTACACCGGCACATGTTGCTTTTTGAATGATTAAATAAAACAATAGTTTTACAATAAAATTTATACCGGAAAACGGAATACCATATTATTACACACCCTCATCTTTCCCACCGTTAACAAGTCTAATTAGGGCGTTAATCATGCACGCAGTCTCTGGAGTGTTTATAATAATGTGTGGTTTGCACCTCTGTAATACAATTAGTAGTCAAACATGTAGTAAAGAATAATAAAAACAACAACGAAAAATTTATTTCGGCGTTCGTATGTTGGACTGTGTCCGAGTGAGAAAAAGGAAAATTCGCAGGTCGGCCAGTAATTATCTTCAGAAAAGTGTCCAGTGGACAGGTACAGGAGAGAGAGAGAAGAGCGGTCTGCCTTTGATGCTTGCTGAGTTCTTTTTGTTGATCGACTGTGCTTTCCAAAGGGATAAAAATAGCCCTTTAGGGGACATATGGAATCAATGCACCCTGTCAGTTGATTAGTCAGTGTGTGGCGAATCATTTTGCACGGACATTGATATGTAAGAGAAAATAGATCTTTATTTGTGACTGCTACATATCTTTGAGTTGATGTTTAAAATGACTTTTTGCATGCTTTTCTTTGGCTCACTAGAGTCTTCTTCTACAATAATTTATTTCAATTGTTTTATTTTTTACAACGACAATTATTGTTATTTGTTATTGAGTGATTTAGTTTTTAAGGAAAAAATAAATTATGAACCAGGACAAAACTTTTTCTTACCCCATGTTCTCTGTGAAGCTAATAATTCTTGTTAGAGAGTTAAATGTGTGCTCATTCTATAAGGCATTTTAAAACCGTTTTTTGTTCTCTTGTCACATTTTTATTTTCTTTTACATGAGTGCAGAATACATCGCTCTTTTGCTTTATCTATGTGTCCTCTCTATTCAGCATGTCCTTATTTCTGTCTGCCTACATCTTATCTCTCACAGAAATGAACGATACACACTATAGTAATGTTGATAGTAAATTAGTATCAAGTTCTAAAAAATGTCACAAATTAAAAATAAAAGTCATTTGATTTGAGTGGCATGATCAGCAAGTGCTCTCTTTATGATTAGCATGTAGGATCAGCTTACCATCCTGAGAATTGATTCCTTTTATTTCGAAAACGAGAAAAGTGGATAAGTAATCCATTTAATTTCAGGTATGAAGATAACACCAACTAAATACAGTTTATTAGAAATGAAATTATCAATTCAAAAACCAATAATTGAGAGGAAAAAATAGCCCATAAAGAAAAATAGATAAAAGCAACATCACACAAAGAGCTAGCCTGAAACGCATACATAATATTAGACAACTTGTCTACTACATCAAGTAAGACACATGCTGAAGAGAGGATATCCTCAAAGCTAGAATTAATGGAAATAAAAGTTAGAACATAAACACTGAATCTGTAAGGATGAATAACTCACTGTGAAAGACACAGCAGAAGTTGAAGACATCAAATAAATTACGAACCAGGGCAAAACTAACTCCCATTCATAAGGAAAGAAAAATCGGAGATAAAATGAAAAACAGAAAAAAATAACTGACACCTCTATATATTTCAATTGTTGATTTAAACAATTTGATTTTTACAGAGGCCAAATTAGTAATCATGAAACTAAAAATAGAAACATAACTTTGTAAAAAAATTAGCCTACATGGTAAATCAGATCGACAAACTATAAAAGAAGGCCAAAGAGGACAAAAGTCAAAGAGGACAAAAGTCAAAGAGGACAAAGGTCAAAGAGGACAAAGGTCAATAGAAGGAGAAAACAAATGGCCGACAGAGAAAGAAGATTAAATCAGAAACACGAAGAGTTAAAACAAAAGATATATTAAGCACAGGAAGGAAGGCTGGAACGATGCAGATATAAAACATAAACAAAACAGGGGCTTTTAAAAACAATGAAATCCAATTTTATGTAAACAAAACAAAAAACAAAAAAAATAACAATTTGACCTTACAATAAAAAACACTTCTTTTTCTTATGGAATAAGTGACAAAACCACAACAGAAATGCTGAATGGCTGAAAACGTACAAGAAGACCTTCATGAGATTGAAGAAACGCTCAAGACCAGCGTAAGAAAAATGGCAAACTAGGAATTGTATACATGAAACATATCAGAATTGATGACTAAAGGAAGAACAAAGAAGCAGATAATGAAAAGGGAGTAATTTCAAGCAACTACAGACCAATAACATGCCTATTAACTGCGTGCAAAAATCTTAACAGCACAACTAAAAGAACAGATCGCTTGATAAACATGGAAAACAACAAAAGGGATATTTGGCCTGTTACAATACATAGATAGGAAATAAAAAAAGAAGGAAATATAACCAGTGCATGGATCGATTAGAAAAAAGCTCATGATAGAATTCTATAAGTATGAATAAGTCAATCAAGATTTACGAAATATCTGACAAAATAATCAATCAAAGTAATTGAGACACGAACTTACAGCTGGAGGACAATACCTTATCGAGGTAAAGAATTTATACAGATATTTCTATAAAGACTCTATACCCATGACTATTTATATTTATTTCAATGATGTCAATCAAGAAGTGCAACGACAGATTGAAGTTCAAAGGCACAAAAGAAAAAAAAGAAAGGAGTGGAAACATGGTGTAATAATCTGAGAGAAATCCCTAGAACAAGCCCCTCCAATATTGCCATTCCAGATGGTCGGGCTTGCGATATCGTTTCATAATTAATATTGAATAAATTGTAGTGAAAGATCGAGGCTTAATTAATCTTTAGAAAAGTTTTATTCGGCATTAATTCGAAGTACAAAAGGAAAATATTAATTCTTGACTAGTTTTTATAATCCTTCTAAGGAACTATCCATTTTACTAGCGTAAGAACACACAGAACACTCATTATGATTTTCAATTTTAACATCATGCCTTAACAAACGTGCTGGACGTTATCTAGTGTATATATATATATATATATATATATATATATATATATATATATATATATATATATATATATATTTACACAGGCATAACCACTTATCAAGGCCCAGAGACCACTCGAGGATAAGGGTTAAAAGTGTACAGTAGTCAATTCGACAATATAGTAATCGCTAGTAATGGAAATTCGGTAAATTTGTTCACATAAGTGGAACAGCTCATCAAGAATTTGTTAACATTGGACTTGAAGACAATCATATTATAGTCAGCTGGAAAGCAGGAAAATGGAAGATAATTCCACAGGCGTGCAGTTCTAAGAAAGAAGCTTTGTCCATGGAATCTATGTTTAGGTTTAGGCACAGATAAACAGTGGGGGAAATTATTGATAGTGTTTTCAGCTAGACGAGTGTTTCTTGTGAAAGTTTGGCGAGGGGGAACCATAGATTGAAGCTCAGTCGAACACTTTCCATGAAAATAACGATAAAGCAGAGACTAACTCGCAACATCTCTTCTGTGAGATAGAGGTTGCAGGGAAGAGAAAAGGACATCTCCTACGAAGCTACAAAGTCTATTTTGAACTCTATCAAGGCAGGACAAGTTCTTTCTAGCAACTCCTGCCCAGACGTGGCAACAGTACTCCATCCTTGGACGTACCTGGCTCTTATATAGATAGAGAACTGCATCAGCAGTGAGATATCTACTGGATCGATACAAGGATCCCACCATTTTTCCAGCGGCCTTGGAAACAGATTTGATGTATTTGTTCCATTTAAGATCAGGAGTAAAGGTCAAGCCCAGAAGCTTGTCAAAACGAGGCCTCCGCAAGACGAGAGCCATTCATTTCAATTGATGCCAGATGGGGATCAGAACGTTGATGATGTAAAGATAGAAGCTTAGTTTTAGATGCATTAAAAATAACCAGCCACTCCTTTCCCCATTGTACCACGTGCTCAAGATCAGAGTAGAGAGAATCGGAGAGAACTTGGTCGTTTGCAGTCTTAGATGTGCTACCATAAATGGTAGTGTCATCAGTATAAATATCTACGAATGATGTAAGGATGTGATTTTGAAAATCATTAATGTAGATCAGGAAAAGAGTTGGGCCCAGGATGGATTCCTGAGGGACTTCAGCATTAATACTGTGAGCTTCTGATTTTTGCCCATCAACTACTACTCTTATGAACCTATCATAGACATGTAAGATCGACGTATAATTGAGAAGACATTTCCAGCTATACCATAGCTGGAGATCTTGTGAAGTAAACATTTATGCCATACCCTATCAAAGGCCTTTGATATGTCAAGAGCAATTGCCCTAGAAAGGTTGCCTCTATTGAGAGATTCACTAATTCTATGAGATATAACTGTAAGCATCTAAGCAGAACGGAAACCATATTGTGTGTTACTAAGAAGGTTATTTTTGCTGAGATGTTTGATTACTTGTCTATTTAACACAGATTCCAGCAACTTACTCATGATGCACAGGAGACTTATTGGCCTGTACTGTGAGGGGGATGAGCGATCACCTGAATTCTTAAATGCAGGGCATAATAATGAGATTTTCCAGGATGATGGGTAGCAATTCTCCTTAATACAACATTTCAATTGTTTTGCAAGTATGGGCGCTAGTTCTGATTGAAGTGTTTTGATTACTATAATTGAAATACCGTCAGAGCCGGTTGCTTTACTGGAATCAAGGTTTTTGATTAGCTTGGCAACATCACGTACAGATATTTGTATATCACATAACGTGTTTTCTGATACAGGAGGAAATATTGGGGGTTGGCGGCTTTGATCACAAAAGGTAGAATTAGTTGCAAAGTTCTTGGCAAAGAGTTTGGCAAAGAGTTTGGCTTTGTCTGATGACGAGATTACCTCAGGTCCATTGATGATAGCTAACATAACAACAAAGTATCCGTCATAACTTTTTCATTATATGGTGGCAACATGGAATCAAATAAATAAAAAATAAAAAAAATTAAAAAAAAATGAACATGAGAATATTTTATTAAAACATAAAACTAAAACGACCCTACAAGTGGAAAAAAAGAAAAAGAAAAACAAAACCGTAACAAAATCCACACAGTGAATAACAAAATAAACACACACACATAAAAGTGTGTTTTTTAAGAGAATAATACCAGGAATAACAGACTAGCAAGGTAATTAAACGTTTGTTTTTGTTTTTTAATTTTTTTCTTGATCGACACCATATTGAATTTCTTTCTGTGTCAAATCGGTAACGAAGGACTAAAAAAATTCAACACATTGACGTTAACGGCAGAAGAAACATGCTCTCCTCAAATTATTTTTAATAAGTTCATTAAGCACCCACAGAGAATTTAAAAGTAAATCGTCTTAAATACTTTTCATATAGTCAAAAACCTGACGAGTCATTAGATCATTAGACGACTTCATCGTCTAAGCTGCTGTAGACCTAGATGTCGGCAGCTCACGAAGAAATGCTTGTTGGCAGAATCAGAGCAATAACAAAGAATAATGGAACTTATTATTGCCAGTACACCAATTACAGATTTCCAGAAAGATTTACTAAGAAAAGATAACTCTGGAAGAAACTTTTAACATTGATAAAATGTATGAAGCTTCTAATACCCCTTGAGAACAACTTAGAAAACGATCCTGAGGATCAAAGCAATAATATACTATAATTGAGTGTTATTTCTTCCGCCCGTCACATGAATAATTTCCTGGGTAAGGTTAACACTTTTGTCCAAACTTCCAACTTCCAAACTTCTGTATACGTAACGCACCGTCTCTCAACTCCCAACGAACTTCTGCTAATTCAACATTTCTTCAAAATCTAACTTCAAAATGAACCTCCCTCTAAAAAATCAACCCTTTTTATCTCCAACCAGGAGCATCTCATTTGCATATCGGGTGATCACATTGCAGGCATATAAAGAGATAAGGCAGCCATTTTTGTTTCTTTCTTCTTCATTCATTTCATTCCACGACCGACCTGTTGAATTATGCACACGTGCTAGTTAGGTAAGTCGCATGTTTCCTTACACTCCCCCCCCCCTGATCTCATGATCCCACACAGGGCAGGGGGGCAATCGTCTTTGTCGGGTACTTCTTCGAAGAATCGGGGGAAGCACTTCCTCATTGCCATCTTCCTCATTACCACTGTTATTTCCACTAGTCTATTCCATTATCCCCTCTTGTTGTTCCCTATGCGGTGTTTCACAATCAGGGCAAGGGGGCAGTATCCGTCTTTGTCGGGTACTCCTTTGAATAATCGGAAGCATCACTTCCTCGGTTCCATCTTCCTCAGTATGTTTCATCATTTCCTCTCGTGGTGCTATAGGCGGTGTTTCACAATCACGGCGGGTGGGCAGTATTCGTCTTTCTCGGGTACTTTGATGAGGAACTGGTGGTATTACTTCCTCATGTCCATCGTTCTCATCACTATTAACACTAGTATGTTCCATCATTCCCTCATCTGGTTCTGTAGGTAGTGTTTCTATGCTCACCTGTATGGGCAGTAGGTGATCAGGATCATCCCTGAACTGTATGTGATCTTCCTCATTATTCTCAGAATCAGAAGGGGTATAAAAGGGGTGGATATCTTTTACATGACATGGTAGACCATTAATCAACATGGTCTGAGGACTTATGATTTTGTCTATTTTTCCTCTGCAAAATTTTACAGTGCACCCAGCATTTGGGGGTTTTACCCAAACATGGTCTCCCACTTGATATGGTTTATTGACAACGCTAACCACTGATGGTGTGACATCAATTCCTTTTATATGCTGTTCATAGCGGTAAATCCCATTAGCTGGTGCAGTTTCTGGTGTTGCATCATCCTTTGGTTTCACATTATACCAGTACACAGCTTCTGGAATAGAACACTGTGTCCTGGCCACAATTCTTTTAATGGTGCGGTGACACCGCTTCGCTATACCATTACCTTCTAGAAAATATGCACATCGGTAATGCATTCTAATCCCCCATTCCTGCATAAATTTCTGAAATTCTTGACATCGAAATGTAGTGGCGTTATCAGTCAGAATTTCCAGCGGGGCACCACGTTCAAAAAAGACAGCTCTCAACTGTCGTATAATGCTAGATGCATCCTGTCGTGTCAACAGGTGCCATATCGTGAAACGTGTTGGACCACAATCTGTCAAGGTCAAAAAATGCCTGCCCTCATAATGCATTACATCCATTCCTACTCGATACCAGTTGTCCTCCACCTCAAGCTTCCCTTTTTGCCATTGGGATGGTGCCGGATCAATTCGCTGACACTCTTCACACGAGCGTATAGCTGCCTTGATTGATGCTCTTGTAGTTGAAGGACACACTCTTTGGACAAAATATATTGTCCTCCGAATTCCGGGATGTCCACTCTGCTGATGTATTGTACGGATCTGGTCAGGTGTTAATTGATCTGTTAAGACCGCGCATATCTGTTGTGGAGGATCAGATCCCTGCCTCATTACATCAATCCACCTCTGAAGTTCTTCTTCATATGCGGCCCTATTCTTTGTGGAAACTGCATACTCTGGAATGGTGTTGCACAGCCAATCTGGTGCCTGGCTGATAGTCCATTTCCACTTTGCAGTCCACGCCTTTTCGTTGTTGTCAAACGTAGCACAGAAGTCCTTTTCTTCAATAGACATGGCTGCACAGACTTCTTTTCCTTCTCCAAGCATTACACCTCCAGTTGCTGTGATTATGACGCCTCCTAGTGCTTGTATTGCATCAATTCCAATCAACATGTCATAGCCAAGGGGTTTTTCTTGCATCACCAGAACATCAAATTTGGCTGTGTCACCATTCTCAGTACAGATCGTGACTGTCCCTTCACCACAACATGCTCGGGATAAACCAGTGATAGTCATAATACCGCCTGGTTGCTCCCGCCACATCTGACAGTAATGTGCACTAACTATAGACCGGGAACACCCCGTGTCTATGAGTGCTGAACACTGCCCATCGTCAATTTTAACGCCAATGACCGGTAATCCTGTGTTTATTGGTTGGCAAGGGGCAAGAGTGGCGATAGTACCTTGCCCCAACGTCGTTTCCCGAACAATTGCAAGATATGTGCCCATACTTATTGCAGCGATAGCATTGTACTGTTCTCCTATCACTCCGGCAATCCTTAGCAAAATGATTGGCCTCCCCACATTTATAGCACACTGGGCCTACACGCTTATTATTACAACCTGGGAGAGAATCTACATTGCTTCCATGCGGTTCGACTGTTGCATGTTGAATGCTAGTTGCTACTGCAATTGGCTCCTGTTCCTTACAGATGTTTCGAGCTCGGGCTAATAACTCGTCTGTTGTCAATTCATCAATTCGTGACGATGCCCGCAACAGTTTGCTGACCTCCTCAGGTAATCCTACTTAAAAGGCACATTTGAATATCTTATTGTTAACCCCACCAAATGGTACCGACAATTTTCGTAGGTTGGCTAGGTACACATCAACTGTTTCCTTGGGGTGAAGTCGCCGGCTCGTGAAGTGTTGCCATGCAACAAACAGATCTGTACCAAACGCTGTATACAGGCTGTGTTTGATTGTATCCCAGTCTGATTCATCCTCGAGTTGCTAGTAGACTGCATAGGCCCCTCCGGTTAACCTCAAAGGAATGACTGTGGCTGGTTCTTTAATTCTGCACAGTGTACAGATCTCAGCCTTTTCCACCCATTCGACGACAGATGGTCCAGTGGTAGATCCATCAAACTCAGGTATCAAGCAAAAGTTGAATCTGTCCATTTTCTGCCTTTCGAGTCACCGCACACCGAGAGCCAAAATAGCTTATAATTCAATAACTTGAGTGTTATTTCCGTCACACCAATAATTTCCTGGGTAAGGTTAACACTTTTGTCCAAACTTCCAACTTCCAAACTTCTGTATACGTAACGCACCGTCTCTCAACTCCCAACGAACTTCTGCTAATTCAACTTATTTCTTCAAAATCTAACTTCAAAATGAACGTCCATCTAAAAAATCAACCCTTTTTATCTCTAACCAGGCGCATCTCATTTGCATATCGGGCGATCACATTGCAGGCATATAAAGAGATAAGGCAGCCATTTTTGTTTCTTCATTCATTTCATTCCACGACCGACCTGTTGAATTATGCACACTGTTATGATTTAATTTGTTGTTAAGAGTTATCCCCCTTGGGATTGACATTCATAATAAAAGCGCCCTCTGTTTCATTTTCCCGCTCGATCCTTTCAAGAGCGTACGTATATTTTACAGTTAATAAAACCTTTCTAAAAGGCAATTCTTTACTTACGGATACTATTCACTTCAATTTTATTAACTGTAAAAAAAAAAAAAAAAAAAAAATAATGGATCGAATCTTACGTCCCGACAGATTCGAGGTGGAACCTACATGCCCTAATTCCGAAAAATCCTATAGGCATTGGAAATTAACCCTCCAGAATTATATCCGCTCACATAATAACGGATTAATCGAAAACACTTCAGATAATTTCTTTGCCTTGATCAATTGTATTTCAGCCTCTGTTTTCGATTTAATAAGCGATAAAACCGACTACGATAGTGCATTAAGAACATTGGACGCCGCTTATTTAAAACCTGAAAATATTGTTTATAATAGATATCGATTGATGACGACGAAGCAACAAACAACACAAAATATAGATGCCTTCATACTACAATTGGAAATGCTTGCCAAAACATGTAACTTCGAAGCGGTTTCTGCTGAAGAAAACAAAAATCAATACATTCGGGAAGCTTTCATCGGCGGAATTTCTTCTTCGTCCATCCGACAACGACTGTTAGAAAAACCCATCCTGACTTTACAAGACACATATGCCACGGCCAGATCTCTTGAACAAGCAGAAAAGCATTCGATAAGCTACGCAAATAACTTTACTGTAGCAGCTACAAATAATCCTTCGGGCTACAATCGTATAGCTGTGACTAAAGAAAATATGCATCCAAAAGGGGTTTGTTTTTTCTGTGGAAAATCACGTCATCCTCGATATTTATGTCCTGCACGAAACGCCGAATGTAAAAAATGCAAAAAAATGGTCATTGGGCTAAAGTGTGTAAATCTTCTATTTCTAACACTCATACTGCTGTTCTTTATGACGACTCTGACTACCCCTCACCTTCTCTATCCTGACTAGGAACTAACTCCAAAGATGTCACATTCACTCAATGCCAAATTAACGGGCACTTCGTGAACGCTATGGTGGACTCCGGCAGTGTAAAAACATTCATTAATGAAAATACTGCTAAAAAACTTAAACTCTTCACAATACCTAAAAACAAAACTATAGCTCTGGCTGCTTCCGATCAACATGCTAAAATAACTGGCGAAGCTGTCGTGGATTTAATACTGAAAGATAAAACCCATTCTGGAATAACAATTGAAATCATTGAAAACCTTTTCATTGATTTAATAATCGGAAAAGATATTTTAAAAAAATATAAAAAAGTAACACTTAAATTCGACGGTCCTAGAGACAAACTTATAATTGGAGCTATAAACACGAATAATTTTTTTCCTACCATAAACGTTCCACCCCCTCCTCTCTTTTCTAATCTTTCTCCTCATACTACTCCTATTGCGACAAAATCCCGACGTTACACTTTTGCCGCCAACAAATTCATAAAAGAAGAGACTGCTAGAATGTTGAAAGAAGGCATAATTGAACCTTCGATATCTCCGTGGCGAGCGCAAGTTCTTGTAACTTCGAATGAGAATCATAAGAAAAGAATGGTAGTCGACTACAGCGATACCATTAATAGATTCACGGAACTAGACGCTTACCCAATGCCTAATATCAATAAGATGGTAGACGACATCGCTCAATATAACATCTTCTCTACTCTCGACCTAAAATCTGCTTATCACCAAATACCTATAAATCATGGTGATCGTAAATTCACTGCGTTTGAAGTAAGTGGCAAACTTTTTCAATTTACTCGTCTTCCTTTTGGCGTCACCAATGGAGTAAGTGCTTTCCAGAGGAGCATAGACTATATTATAGAAAAAGAAAATCTAACCGATACCTTTGTGTATGTTGATAACGTAACTATATGTGGAAAAAATCAAGAAGAACACGATTACAATCTTCAAAAATTCTACAAAATTGCTAAACAATATAACATCACTTTAAATGAAAATAAAAGCATAATTTCTTCTAGTTCTATTACTCTACTCGGCTACACCATAGAAAATAATCAAATAGCTCCCGATTATCAAAGACTAAAACCATTACTCGAAATGCCACCTCCGCTGAATCTTAAATCTCAAAAAAGAATAGTTGGAATGTTTTCCTATTACTGCAAATTCATTAAAAAAATTTCTGATAAAATTTTATTACTAAATCAAAACAAAGAATTTCCACTACCTCCATCTGTATTAAAATCTTTTCAAACATTGAAAAATGATCTAAAAGACGCCACTTTAATAACGGTAGATCCAAATAAAGAATTTGAAGTAGAAACGGACGCTAGTAACTATTGCATTGCTGCAACACTAAATCAAGAAGGTCGTCCTATTGCATTTTTTTCAAGAACTCTCAATACTAACGAAATTAAGCACCATGCAGTAGAAAAAGAGGCAGCCGCTATTGTAGAAGCTCTCCGTAAGTGGCGACATTTTCTACTCGGCAGGCACTTTAAAGTCATCACAGATCAGAAGAGCATCAGCTTCATATTCGACAATAAAAGAAAATCAAAAATTAAGAATGACAAAATATGTCGTTGGCGTATAGAATTATCCCAATACAATTTCACTATAGTTTATCGACCTGGACCTGAAAATATTGCTGCTGACACATTCTCTCGCATCTCTGCTCTTACTTACAATCTACAAGATCTTCGTGATTTACATAAACAATTATGTCATCCTGGTGTTTCAAGACTAAGCCATTTTATAAGAACGAGGAACCTCCCTTTTACTTTGGATCAAATTAAGAATATTACTGACTCTTGCTCATCCTGTCAATTACTGAAACCCAAATTCGCCAATACCAATGGAGGGACTCTCATTCAAGCCATATTACCTTTTCAACGATTAAATCTTGATTTTAAAGGCCCTCTACCTACTTCTATACATGGCAACAAATATCTACTTACTCTAATTGATGAGTATTCCCGTTTTCCTTTCGCTTTTCCTTGCAGAGATATGACAAGCAAAACCATTATTCACTGTCTAAACAAACTCTTTTCAATTTTTGGTTTGCCTGACATGATACATACTGACCGTGCTTCTGATTTCTTAGCAAGAGAAATAAAGGATTTTTTACACAAAAAAGGAATTGCTACTTCTAAAACAAGTAGATATCATCCTGAAGGTAATGGACAGATTGAAAAACTCAACGGTACCTTATGGAAGGCCATTCAAACAACATTACATTCTAATCAAATGAAACTACCTTATTGGGAAGACATACTACCGGACGCACTTCATTCAATTAGATCATTACTTTGTACTGCCACTAATATGACTCCCCATGATAGACTATTTAAATATAGTCGTAAATCTGCTTCCGGAATTTCAATTCCTTCTTGGGTTAAACCAGGCCCAATATATATTAGAAACCACACTAAAACAAGTAAACATGACCCTCCTGTAACGCCTGCCACCCTAATAGATGTCAACCCCCACTACGCTTATGTTCAACTACCTTCTGGTACTGAAACCACTGTCAACGTTCGAGACTTAGCTCCAAACTCATCAAATGAAGAAAACTCTAATAATAATCCTACTACTTCAGAGACTTTATTTGAACCTTCTACTAATGAAAACATTGGTCATGAGGAAGACAAAAATCAATCGTCTGATCTTGAAGAAAATCAGATTTCACTAAAAAATAATACTGAAAATCAGCATTCCTGCCAATCTGTGCGGAGGTCGTCCCGAGTTCGACAATTCCCTAGTAAATATAAGGATTTTGTGACTAAATACTGAAAAAACTGCAGTTTGGGTTCATATGTTATTTGTAAATAAAATGATTCTTATGTGATTGTAAAAAAAAAAAAAAAAAAAAAAAAATTTGTCTATAATTAATTACCCCTTACTTGAATACTTTAGGACGGGGAAAATGTTATGATTTAATTTGTTGTTAAGAGTTATCCCCCTTGGGATTGACATTCATAATAAAAGCGCCCTCTGTTTCATTTTCCCGCTCGATCCTTTCAAGAGCGTACGTGTATTTTACAGTTAATAAAACCTTTCTAAAAGGCAATTCTTTACTTACTGATACTATTCACTTCACACACGTGCTAATTAGGTAAGTCGCACGTTTCCCTACATATACAAACAATAAGAACACCAACACGTTCTAAAAAATCAAACAATTGCCTGAATTGTGGTAAAACCCAAGCTTTTCGTCATGAAGTTTGTCCAGCATCGGATTAAAATGTAATGCATAAAGAAAAGCCGATCACTGGGCAGCAGTATCTTTATCAAACAACAAATCAAGACAAGGTCATGAAGCAGAGAGAACAAAAAGCTATGTCACAACATCGACATCAATATAGGAGGAACCAACATAAGAAAAGGTAACCCATCTGAGGAACAAGTCAAAAGCTTAACATTTGACTGCATTAAGACATTCTCTATTACTCAGAGAGATGAAGCATTTGTATATGTGAACATAAAACTGCAAAACAGAAATGGAGTTCATAGGTTAAAAGTAAAATTGATACAGAAGCTCAGGGAAATATACTACCATTAGAATTTTCCTACAGAAATTAGACACTGATGATTTTCATCATCTAAAAATAAAAACAAACAACTAATAAGAATCTGGTAGCATATAACAGCACACCAATAAAATGCTAAGGTATCATTTAAATACAATGTAAATATAACAATTCAGCAGTGGCGGTTCGTGCCTGGAGCTGTGGAACTGCAGCACCCCCAATAGACGGCGAATGAAAGCTGTTGGAACTGTCGTTTTCGCAGTTCCAAACGCTCGTGAAAACAGGTGTTTGCGTGTTTTCGCTTATATTATTATATTTTTAAAAGGCTTGTTTACAAATGTTTTGTTTTTATTATTATTAAAAAGTGTAAAGTGTTCTTGTAAATAAATATCCACCTTAAAAAAAATTCTCACACTTTTAAATGCGATTTAAGCAGACAAAAATATACAATATGCGAAACTTTTTTTTTTTTTAATTAAAAGTGTTCGGGTTTTTTACCCGTAAAGCTACCAACGTAACTAATGTTATTTTTTCACGTACGGCTTATTTTATTTGTGTTTTTATGTAGTTTGAAATCTATTCATTTTGTGGTAGTTAAACTTTACAGAATAAAAAAAAATATTTACATTTTTTTCTATAGAAAAGCGAAGAAAATTTTATTTTTTAAATACATTTTAGTTAAAAAATGTTTTTAAATGTTGCTCATAGTACAAACATGTAAACTTTTTTATTCTACATTTTATTTACAAAGTAAGTTTAGTTATAAACACATTTTTAAATTTTAAATAAAACTGTCATCCAATAAAACCATTTTTAAATGGTAAACTCCCAACTTTACCATCGTGTGCAAGCAAGTCAATTTCAAAGGTTTTGTTTTTATGAAAAAATAAATTATTAAAAAATTGTAAATAAAATGTATTTAAAAAAATGTTTTTCGTTTGTTTGCTTGCGGAAAAGCCCATAAAATTTATTTAATCTGTAAAGTTTTAAAGAAATATATTTGTATATTTTTTTTATTACTCTGTAAAGTGTACACAATTTAAAATAGTATTTTTTTATTAAAATGTTTTTGCGTATTATCCCTTTTTCGACGGCTTATAATGGCAAAGTTAAAAAATATTTGTATTAAAAAAAGACAATTTTAATGGCAAGCTTATTTTGTTATACGCCTATTTTTAATTAACAACAAGCTTTTTATAAATAAAAACGTTTTTAAATAGTAAAACTATTTTCGTTGATAAAAATCTGTTATCTAAAAGTTATAAAAGTACGATTCAACTCAGTTAGAACTTCCGGTTCAGTTGAATCGCAAAAAGAGAATCACGTAAACATTGTATTCCTTCTACCCTAATTAATATTCTACTAATAGACTGCCTAGTACTTACCTTTCCCAACACAATTGATATAAAAGAATTTAACCATGGCCTCCTTGCATCCCCAAGAAATGACTTCTATGACGGTAAGTGAACTTCAACAGATTGAGTTTTCACAGCTGCCTCTCCATGATAAAGTTGAAATTAAGAAAAGAGGCCGTTCAACGCCTGATATTCAAATATCTCAGCCAGGCATTAGCAACAACAAAATGTATATTCGTAGCTTTAATTCTGACTGGTACCAACGGAAAAGTTAGCTTTGCAGCTGTGAACTAAAAAAGGCATTGTTCTGCTTTCCTTGTTTGTTGTTTGGGGGTGATGTAACGTGGACAAAAGATGGTTTCAGAACTATTAGCAAAATGAAAGATAGAACTGAAAAGCATGAGAAGTCAAAGAAGCACGTTGACAATGTAGTTTCCCTATCAATTTTGGGGACCGTAAATATTGAAGAAAAACTTAGTGAGGCCTACAGACTTTCAATCAATCATCATAACATGAATGTTAAGAAGAACCGTGAAATTTTATCTAAAATAATAGATTGTATTTTCTTTTGTGGAAACTTTGAAACTCCCTTACGAGGACATGATGAAAAAGATGATTCAATAAATCCAGGTGTATTTAGAGGATTAATAAATTTTGCATCTAAATTAGATCCAGATTTAAAGAATCACTTAGAAACCAGTAGTGTCTTCAAAGGTGTTCCCAAGACCATTCAGAATGACATACTTGACTGTCTTTTACAAATATACCGTGATGAAATAAGGACAGAAATTAGCAAAGCTTCCTTTGTAGCTGTCATGGCTGACGATACAACAGATGTGTCTGAACATACACAAATGATCATTGTTTTACGGTACGTCTTGGATGAAAAAATACTTGAACGCTTTTGGGAATTCTTTATTCCAGAAAACCAAACCGCTGATGGAATATCAAAATGTATTCTACAACAATTGGATATAATCCTTCAAGGGAATCGCCAAAAACTGATAGCTCAGACATTTGATGGTGCAAATGTCATGAAAGGCAAAAAAGCTGGTGTTCAGGCGAAAATAAAAGCAGTTTATAGTAATGCACATTTCACTCACTGTTATGCGCATCAACTTAATTTAATAATGAGGAATGCAGCAAGCATTACACGCAATGCTAGAATATTTATCTCTAACATTTTGGCTATTCCGACTTTCTTTTCTAGATCACCACAGCGTCTGTCCATTCTCAAGAAGCATCTGGATGTAAGCATTCCACGTCCATCTGCCACAAGGTGGAACTTTAACATACGGACCATAAATAGAGTTCATGAAAATGTTCAAGCATTAAAAAAATGTCTCACTGAAATTCAGTCAACATCATATGTAGATGAAACCGTTGCAGAAGCGACAGGAATTCTGAAATATTTGAACGATGAAAATTTCATATTTTGGTTAGAGCTATTTCATCAAATTATGTCTCATGTTGAAATTATTTATAATCAAATGCAATTTCGGGAAATTAGCATATATAAAGTCAATGAATACATAGCAAATTTCAAAACTGCTATTTTAGAGATAAGAAACTCCAAATACTGTGAAAATCCTTCACAAACACTCAAGGCCGAAGCTAAAGAACTGTGTGACTATATATCTGTTGATTATAACGGACAGATATTCTTCAACTAAACATTTAATACTTGCTAAATTGTTTAACAAGAAAAACTTTGCTAGTTTTAAGAAAGAACTACCTACAGAAGAGATATCCTTGACAACTGAAGCATATCCCATGATTGACAAACAAAAGCTTGAAACTGAGTTAGAAATATTTTATAGTAGGTCAGATATCCATGAGTATTGCAAAGTAATTGATCTCCTGAAATTTATTTTGGAAAACAATTTAAACGATGTTCTTAGTGACATCACAAAACTCATAAAAATTATCTTGACAATTCCCATGACTACATCAGAGGCAGAACGTTGTTTTTCAACTCTGAAAAGAATAAAAACTTTTCTAAGGAGCACCATGGGTTGCGAAAGACTAAATGAACTTGCAGTGGTTTCAATTGAAAAAAAGTTCTTCAGCAGTCATTCAGAAGTTAAGGAGAAAATTATCAATCTTTTCTCACAAATTAAAACAAGAAGAATGGAATTTACTTTCAAATAAATATAATAAGTAAGATATTCCAAATATTTACATCTATTTAGAATTCCTTTAAGTTATTGTATTTTTATACGTGTGCATACGTATAAATTATGTATATTTTTTATGTTTGTTTTATTTTTACACAATATTAAAACAATACGCATTTTTTTTAAACAGCATCCCCACTAATCTTAGGCACGAGCCGCCACTGCAATTCAGACTGGCATAATAATGTAGATGTACAAAGGCCCAGCATTTCTCGGACTACCATCACTAGAACAGCAACTAATTACCCTTCATTTGCATACCAAACTTCTGCAGCAACACAAGTCAATAAAATCAAGGACTTGATGTGGATCTATCCAAACTGATTTGATAAAATTGGCTCGATGCCAAGTTCCATGAGACTATCAGTCAACAAAAGCATACAACACAAAAAAGAAGGAAAAACAGGCAATAAAGCAAAGTGACTCAGTAACATGCATTAACAGTCTCCAAGGATTCTCATAACAGTCTATCTGTGTTCTCCCTGCAGCCTATTTTTATGCAGTCGTCAACAGATTTTGCACACAAGCAGCAAGATTTTGTGTCACTTTGCGAGATTGCAAGTCATACAAGTTGTAGGTGTCACCGTCTTGATTCTTCCTCCTCCTGGCAGCTTGATTCTACATGACACACACACTTTAATCATAAGCCATTTCCTTAGTTTCTACAATTTTTCCTACACTCCACCCTGATTTCATGATCATAGACAGGGTAAGGAGGTGGTGATCGTCTTCGCCAAGCACTCCTTCAAAGAGGAATGACACATGCTTCATCTTCACATGTGCTTTTGTCAGCAGTCGAGAATCAATGTGTCCATCAGGAGACTGCTTATATCCAAATCACTGCCTGATGGCGCTGATATAAACCAGAGCAATGGCTTACTGGTCTCAGAATCTGATTAGCTTTGTCATCCAATTGTATCACCGACCGTAAGTCTTTAATGTGACGTGGAACACCATCAATCTCCTAATGGTAGGTACTGTATTCAGAGTCTACCATTTGGATTGAATGTATCGCAAGATATTTTTTTAAATAAAAATGGACCAGATAGTTGAACAAGTTGATAGTGCAGTGGGAATTCTGATGAGGTTGTTATCTAAGCTAGATCAGAAAAACAACAAGATTTTACACAGTCTCATGCAAATAACTATCAAAAATGGTCTTGTGAACAAAATGTGAAATCAAATCAAAAAATTGGTGTCAGCCCAGACCAATAAAAGCTCAAAGACCTGCAAAACATGTCTTAGCCAACATATAAGAAGGAGCTACAAGAATTCTTCTTAGGTCTCATCACATACTTATCACCATTCATTCCTAACTGGCTAACAAGACACACACATTATGAGAACTGTTGAAGAAAGATTCACCCTTTTTTGTTAGAAGAACACCACAAAGAATGTTTTGAGAAACTCCAAATAGTAATCAGCCAAAACTTTACATTGACATACTTTAATGTGAGTGAAATACCAGGACTATAAACCGATGCAAGTTTGAAAAGGCTTGGAGCTGCATTAATTAAAAAAAAAAAAACCCATCGCATGTGCCTCAAAATCTTATACATATACAGAGAAGTGGTATGCATGGAAAGGGAACTTCTTGCAATTGTATTTGGTGTCCAAATGCTGTATGGGTGTAAATTTAAAGTGCTCACTGACCATAAGCCACTGGTCATGATACAACAAAAGCCATTGACCAGTGCACTTCCTAAACTACAACGAATGATAACAAAGCTCCATGGACACCAGATATACAGATAGAATACATACAGATAGAATACATACCAGGACAGGAAATGACTCTAGCCGTCTGCTCAGCACTGAAATAATCGATTCGATCGACTTAGATGTGAGATTTGATTTAGTGAGATTCAGGACTGAACGTCTGAATGAAATAAGAAAAAAAACTAAGGCTGATCCAATACTTAACCAACTATAAGGATCATAACAACAGGATGGCCAAACTCAATTAAAGAACTACCACATGCAACACAGTCATATTGGCCATACAGAGGTAAACTATCTATCAACAATGGTATCGTCATGAAGGGTTCAAGAATTATTATTCCTGAATCCCAACATAAAATTATCTTGGACCACATTACAGCCATCAAGGTGTTGAAAAAACACGCCTTTAAGCGCAAGAGATGCTGATATTGAGAATATGATTAAGAAATGTTCAGTATGCCAGGAAAAACTTCCAGTACAACCAAAGAAAACATGAAAATCACATGACATTCCGAGCAGAGCATGAGAAGTAGTTGGCACTGATTTTTTCCAATGCAGTGATCAGGAATACCTAATAACTGCTGATTACTACAGCAAAATTCCAATTATACGGTATAGTCATCTCAGCAATGAAGCAGATATTCTCTGAATATGTTATTTCTAGCAGAGTGGTTAATGACAAAGACCGCAATATTCCAGTGAAGTATTTAAAGAATTTTCCCAACAATGGCAATTTGATCACATCACATAATCACCAAAATTTTCAAAATCAAACGATTTTATCGAAAGACAAATTCAAACAATTAAAAGAACATTAACTAAGGCAACTTAGCAATGCTGTGCAAACAATACCAATCGCATAATGAGAGCAAACATAGTTGCAAAAATCTCAATCCCAAGATTTTCCAACACTGACCATATCCATGAAGAACTAAAACACAGACAGGATATGCAAAAGTGTATTATGATAGAGCAGATAACCAAACAGGGAAATGGAAACCAACAACAATTATTAAAAAAATGTGCAGAACTGAGATCCTACATCCTTTAACTTCCAGATGGATCATCAAAAGAAAGAAAGAAACGAACTGAATCCAAATAAGAGCAGCAGAAGCGCCCACTCAAAAACAGGTTCGTTTCAATGACCATATCATCTTATTACATACAGGACTTACTAACACAAACCATAAACAACACCTCACACCAGAGAAATCCAAAACAGTCAACTTATACAACAAGAAGTAGTCGTGAAATATGCTAAAAAGATATAACACAAGTATCCATTAGCACAAGTATCTGATATCATGGAACTGCTTTCCTACTCACAAGGATTGTAACCCTTTGGCATAGAAACACACGGGGCAGTCATTACGAGTTTCAATTTTAACAGCATTGCCTTAACAACGTGCTGGACCTTGTATATGTTAATACATCATTAATATAACAACAATCTTCGTTATAACTAACCCACTTTTTCATTATAAGTTGTAGAAATTATTTGATACTATGAAGCTATTTACAAAAAAGAAACTACAAGATTTAATGCCAGACTCTTCAGCCAGAACATTCGAATGGTATTCAGAGTAAAAAAGTGTCCACTACTAAAGATAAAAAAAGGAAAAACTCAAGAGAGAGAGCGATTAGGGTAATTTTTGAACATCACACTTATAAATATGTGGGAGTTCTGGAAGTAGATGCCATCAGATCAATAAAAATTTAGAAAGATATTACGCAATGTCTAGAGAAGTAAAACTGTTACAAATCCGATAAACTGACACTCCTAGAAATGCACACATACACAGTGCACATCAAATTTTAGAGAAGACCAATAAATTTGCAACGGTTAAGGTAAAAAGTTCTGGAAATCTGGGGAGAATAGTTGTCACTTAGGTTCCAGGGAAAACCACTAGTTATTGTCAGTAAGAAATGAAAAACCAGATTAAAAAGATTAAGAGTTATTCTTAAATTACATCTTACAATATGCACAATATATGCCATCAATGCCAGAGCAGTAGCTATCATCTGATATACCGCTGCCATATATCACTTAATTAAAATGTTCAGATGCAAACACACATAAAATGCTTACAATTTGTGGGAATAACAAGAAAGACACTTACAAAATGTGGTAAATATAGAGAGGAAGGGGGTCTAAGTAAATATATTTCTGAAAGTAATGAAACCCTTCTTCATGAAGTGAAAACGAGAAAAGATACTAAGACCTTGGGTGCTGGAAATGTTATTTGAAAGAACTTACACGGTCTATTCTTTAAGAATACTAAATTAAAACATAATGATAAATGGAATTGGTCAGGAGTGATCTTAAAAGATCTATTCAGAGCACTTTAATTCGGTACAGTGCAGCTTTTGTAGAATGGACACAGGAAAAAAATGAAAAATCCAGACACATGAAAATTGTTAGTCAAGTATGGAGCACTTCACCCAAATTCTAATGTGTTCAGACTGTATATCACAAGGAAGAAAGAAGGAAGAGGGCTGATTGAGATTAAGGAATGTGTTGCGAGAGAGATTAGAAGTGTGCGCCACTATTTGGCTTACAGTCATGAAGTGTTACTTGAAACAGTTGTGAAAGAAGAAAGGCTAGATAAGAATCACTGGAAGATAAACCAGAAAAGTTAACTGAGTTGGTAAAAATGAAACTTCATTGTCAGTTTGAGTGAGATGTTAAGTGTTAAAACATGTGGAATTTTCTGTCTAAAGGTGACTTGAAAAGACAGAAAATCCTATATTTGTTGCTAAGGAATAAGTACTGAATACTTCAATCAATAGAAACATTTTTGAGAAGATCTGATAAGTGCAGGATGTGTGGTGTAACTCTTGAAACTGTCACACATTATTAATGTGTGTTCTACACTTGCTCAAAAAAGTACAAACGTTGTCATGACAAAGTATGTGCAAACCTGCATTGGAGTTTGTGCCAAACGTTTGGAATCCGTGATACGCAAGTGATTCCAACATCGCCCAGAAGTGATAGTGGAAAATGGGGAAGTTAAAATTCTCTGGGATTTCATAGTTCAGTGTGACCGAGAGATAACTCACAGGAAACCGGATATTGTGGTTGTGAACAAAAAGACTAATAAATGGCAAACGATATCAACTTAACGACATCAACTTAACAAGCAAAAAGAATGATAAACATCAGAACTACCAGAAACCGATGGTGGAGATTGCTAGGTTGTAGAATAAGAAAACTTTCATCCTATCAATTATCATAGGTGCGCTTGGTAGTAGTTTCTCATGATATCGGGTATTTCGAAACAGGACTCGACACTGATATTTCCACACAGAACGACACAAGGAATAGACTATGGAGGAAGGGAACACATTTGGTTCAGGTAGGTAACCCCTTTTCATTGTTGACTTTCTTTTTTTGTTTTTTGTCGACTATTTTTTCACTCTCATTTTCATGATTGTATATTAATCTGAACAACTGGCTTTTTTAATACAACATATATATATATATATATATATATATATATATATATATATATATACATATACATATATATATATATTTATATATATATATATATTTCGAATACATTTTTTATAATATTACTTTTAAAATATCAAATATAAAAGGTGTGCGGATCACCTTGGAGATTGTGTATTGCATTAACATTGACTTGTAACTGAGACCTACTATTTGCAAATGCGCTTTTTTCTTGTTCCACTGCTTAATAAAGTAGTTATTTGACATTTTTTCCACCTTATCGTTCTTTTTGTGTAATATTCACGATGAGGATTCAAATTTATTACAAACTAACAACAAATCTAAAGCGTCATTCCAGAATTAAAGAAAGAGAAAAAATGAACGGCATCGGAATCGGATGGAATTTTTAAAAATAAAAACAAGATAAATGACGCCAAAATGAAGTGGAAAATGTTGAAAAAAGATTTCAGAAAAATATCGAACGACAGGAAAAAAGAGTTGTAAACTGCTAGAGCATTTTGGCAAAAATGGCAACATTTCAGCATATTCGAATACTTTTCACAAGAGTCGATAATAAATTCAGTCGGCAATTTTATTTATAAACCAGAAGTCACATTCGAAGCGTACTTTCGCAAATGCCAAGAAATGTTTGAAAAATACTGTAAAAACTGATTCTACCATAAGAAAATAAGATTCCTATTAGAAAAATTCGAGCCAGTAGAACATGAATATTTTGCAAACGTTATTCTGCCGAGGCGCACTGGTGAAATAACATTCCAAGAAACAATACAAATATTAACAAAGATATTTGGAGAATAAAGTTTAATATTTAATACTCACTGAAAACCTTAACCTGAAGAAAAAAGATTGGAAGTTACACTACGTATGCACGTTCAGTCAATAGATACTGTGAAAAGTTTGGGATAACGTCTTTTTAAATGTCAAATATTCATACGAGGCTTAACCTCCACGCCAGAAAAAGAAATGAGGACTCAGTTACAGAAAAAGGTGGAGCAGAATCCAAACATTACTCTCCAAAAGTTAATAGAGGAATGCCAAAGAATTCTAATCTCGAGAGTGGATAACGCAAAAGTCGAAGAAGGTAATATATATATACGTGCAGAACGTAATATATATATATATATATATATATATATATATATATATATATATATATATATATATATATATATATATACGCGTAGAACGTTATATATATATATATATATATATATATATATATATATATATATAGCGTAGAACGTTATATATATATATAGCGTAGAACGTTATATATATATATACGCTACGCGTAGAACGTTATATATCTATATCTATATATCTATATATATATATATATATATATATATATATATATATATATATATATATACACACGCGTAGAACGTTATATATATATATATATATATATATATATATATATATATATATATATATATATATATATATATATATATATATACATACATACGTGCAAAATTAATAACCAGTGCTCAAATTGCTTAAACTTAAAAAATCAGGAAATTAAAAATTTTAATGAAATTTTCAGTATTTATCTAATAATGATAACGGAATATAATGATCACAATGTTTTTATTTATATCTTAGTGAAAATCTATTATTTTATTTAAAGAAAAATACCTTTACTAAAGTTATGGTTTTTAGTAGTAAAAAATGAATTTATTTTGCTTTTTTATGAAAATAAAAATATTTTTCAGGAAAGAAGTTCGTATTAACAAAATCAAAATAACTCGAAGAAAAATTGATTTATCGAACTAACGATATTATCATTGCTTTTTTAATATTTGCACACAACAACAAAAATTATAATTGCAAAAAATATTTCTTCTTTTTTTTTGCAAGATTATATAAAATTTCTGTTACGCTGAAGATTACACATTCATTCATGCAAGAAAAATAGAATCTTTCATAAAAAATAAAAAATAAAAAATTAAATATACAAATTACAATAAAAAAATGCATATAAAAATTAAAAATATAAAAATTACATCAAAAATATATTATTTTTAATTTGAAATTCATTATTGAGATGAGTCGGACTATTGTCCTAATCTTTTTCTTAGTTGTTTCACGACGTTTCGGCCAACTATTCTAGTCGCGATTACCACCTAACGAAGGTCAGAGGAATAGTTGGCAGAAACGGCGTGAAATAACTAAGAAAAAGATGAAGATAACAGTCCACAATAAAATAAAAAATACATCAAAAATGTTAAATTTTTAACCTAATTTTCACATGATTCTTATATTTTCTTGCATAAACATATAATCTCCTGCAGGACATTTTTTTTATAATCTTGAAAGAAAAAAGATTTAAATTAAAAGTAGGAACAGAAAAATAATTAAATGAAAAAATAGTAAAATTTATACGAACGTTTACGATAGGAATGTACGAATGCGCGGCTGGTAAAAAAGAAAATCAATCGGTTTTGCACTCCCTTCCCCAACCACCCGACGTCATTTTTCACTTTCTGACATTTGGGGCTTCTGTAGAACTCATGCCCGACAACTTTTGTTTTGATTGTGCGAAGCCAGAATCTATCTCGTTGGAGGCTAGTTAAACTATTTTTCGTACAAAGAATGTGTGTGTGTTAAGACTTTACTAATGATCTTTGAAATAGTCTCAGGAAACTAATGTTTATCTTTCAAGTGATTTTTACAAGAAATTTATTTAACTTTAAAATTTAGCTGAACTTGTCAGTTTCCGAATGTCGCAGTGATATCATTTTTCATTTAAACATTTTTTTTATACGTAATTTTTTTTCCGTTTCGGCTTTAATCTTTCAAATACAGTTCCAAAGTAATCGGAAACCTACAAAAATTTACGATAAACTATGTGCCCCACATCAGTTTTCGTCCATTAATGTACGTCAAGAACAAGACACAAACTTATTTTAAAATTAATGCGTGTTACGGCTGTAGGGGAATTACATTTATATGCAGACTGTCCATTTACAAACAAAACATGTAATGCTTGTGTATAAGAAGGACATCAATTCTACCACTGTATTCGCAAAGCAAAACGTTTTTTTTTTTACTGGGGGAAGGGTTAAAAGTAAAATAAAAAGTTAAAATGTATTATGCACCGCTGAAAAACAACTGAGAAAGTTCAAAGAAAATGCCATCAGTCTCAATAATAATAAAAAATAAAATAAAATTCCATGTAGATAATGGGTGGAATCTAACCATAATGCTGAGATTTGGAAAAAAATAGAATGCCCGGCACTAAACGACAACAACGACAAAAAAGTTTTTTTGTCATGCGAAATTCATAGAATTCATTGGAATGAATTCGATAGAAGAATCTGACCTATTTAAGATTTCAATAAATAATTTCTGCAGTAAGGTAAATGATATTACGACAAATTCAGATAAGTTAAAAAAAAAATTCAGAATTATTAGGATTTTGTTATAAAGCTAATATAGGGCAAAGTTGGAGTTGAAAGAAAATGTAATGCTAGTTTTTCGACCAGTACTTATGCCTCTGTAGAAATCATTGCTAGAACTATTAGAGAAGCAGGGTAAAAATATATATAAAATATATAAAATTAAAAAAAAAAACGCACTGCAGACCCTGGACAGCACCTATTTTACATGTAGAGAAAAATAATAACATCAGAATTTGCGTAGAGTATCTATCGGTCATAATGATTGTTTGAAATAAATGAATAAATAATCTCCTGTCAACAACGCAAGAAAGTGTTGTAAAATTTACTAGTGAGTGAATATTTTCTAAATTAGATTTGTTACGGGCATATTTGCAAAACCCAGTGGAAGAAAAGTGTGCTGAATTATGAATATAAATACGAATAAAGGATTTTTTCAAATCAAACGACTGTAATATGGAAAAGAGTGGCTCCCGTTATTTCACAACAAACGATAGATACGATGTTAGCGGATATGAATTTCACAACAACCGATAGATACGGTGTTAGCGGACATGAATTTTGCAACAAACGATAGATACGAGGTTAACGGACATGAATTTCACAACAAACGATAGATACGATGTTAGCGGACATGAATTTTACAACAAACGATAGATACGAGGTTAGCGGACATGAATTTCGCAACAAACGATAGACACGATGTTAGCGGATATGAATTTTGCAACAAACGATAGATACGAAGTTAGCGGATATGAATTTTATAGGCACCGTCAAAAATGGCCGAAAAATCAAGTTGTTGTTGTTTTTAAAACGAAATTACATATATTAAAATCCATTATTTCTGAGTAACTTTTTTTTCCAGAAAGATAAAACCCTGAATTTTATCATATAGAAAACAGAATAATGTAAAACTTTTTCTACTATTTTTAATTAAATTTTAAATGTTTAATTTTCCCCAAAAGTTAACAATTGACATTTTTTGTCTTGCACAAAAACGTACATAAATATTAAAAAAAAAAGGTTTTTGAAATAATTAATTAATTTATTTGTTGTCTAACTAAGATTTAGGATGATTTTCTATGAGAATATGCAAAAATATTATAATATAAGTACCTGGATTTCAAATAATTCCACTTATTCATACAGGCAACCAGTTACTTCGCGTCTATCTAGAGGCTAGATCGACATTGTTTACGTTTGTAGTGTATAAAAAGCAAACTATGGAAGACCAAACAGGCCAAAAAAAAACTTATTTTTCAGTGACGAAAATTTCAATGTATCATTAACGCTGAGGCTGGCCAGTACCAGATGGGTGACCATTTGTATGAGTTTGGTTTTTAATGTGTATGTGTGTGGGGGCCAGGCTCCTCAAAATGGGGGGGGGGGCAATTAAAAGCAGAACAAAAAAAAATTATTTCAGCGCGTTTGGTCCACCGTAGTCGAAAGGCGGCAAACGTTTTCAAACGGGATCGAAAAAATGATGCTATTTTTAACACAAAGGGAACAATATTTATCGAATTTTTTTGTATCGATTCTTCAAAGCATGCCCTGTTTAATAATGGTCATGCATTATTCGGCTCGCTAAAAAAAATTGTTAATTTATTTATCAAAGATTTTAAAATGGCTTTTTTCGTATAAATATTAATTTTTTTTTGCTTAACTTAAATTAATTATTTTACTTAACATATTCACCGAATTTCACACTTCCAAACTCAAAAGCGGGATAATTAAACACAATCGAAGTTCTGATATTCAGACGTCAAAACAAGGTATGCAAACAAGTTTTTTTTAAATCTATAATTCTGTTCCTTACAACAACACAATATGCTGTGTTCAGTTTCAGATGATTATTTTAAGCATATTTGTACCTCCTCAAAACAAGGGGGGGTTGTAAGCAAATATATATATATATACATATATATATATATATATATATATATAAATATCGTTTATGAAAAATAAGTACACTGTTATAAAGTTCATTCTTCTCTCAATAATAACTGAAAATTTCGTATTGATCGGATAATTATCTGATTTTTGGTAGATTTTTAAAAAGACGGTCCGTCAAAAAGTACTTACCTGCCCCCCCCCCCCAGTTTTAGCGGTGCCTAGATAGATACGAGGTTAGCGGACATGAATTTCACAACAAACGATAGATACGATGTAAGCGGACATGAATTTTGCAACAAACGATAGATACGAGGTTAACGGACATGAATTTAACAACAAACGATAGATACAATGTTAGCGGACGTGAATTTCAGAACAAACGATAGATACGAGGTTAGCGGACATGAATTTCGCAACAACCGATAGACACGATGTTAGCGGACATGAATTTCACAACAAACGATAGATACGATGTTAGCGGACATGAATTTCACAACAAACGATAGATACGATGTTAGCGGACATGAATTTCATAACAAACGATAGATACGATGTTAGCGGACATGAATTTCACAACAACCGATAGACACGATGTTAGCGGACGTGAATTTCACAACAAACGATAGATACGATGTTAGCGGACATGAATTTCACAACAACCAATAGACACGATGTTAGCGGACATGAATTTCACAACAAACGATAGACACGATGTTAGCGGACATGAATTTCACAACAAACGATGGATACGATGTTAGCGGACATAAATTTCACAACAAACGATAGACACGATATTAGCGGACATGAATTTCACAACAAACGATAGATACGATGTTAGCGGACATGAATTTCACAACAAACGATAGATACGATGTTAGCGGACATGAATTTCACAACAAACTATAGATACGATGTTAGCGGACGTGAATTTCACAACAAACGATAGATACGATGTTAGCGGACATGAATTTCACAACAACCGATAGACACGATGTTAGCTGACATGAATTTCACAACAAACGATAAATACGATATTAGCGGACATGAATTTCACAACAAACGATTGACACGATGTTAGCGGACATGAATCTAATAACAAACGATAGACACGATGTTAGCGGACATGAATTTCAAAACAACCGATAGACATGATGTTAGCGGACATGAATTTCACAACAAATGATAGACATGATGTTAGCGAACATAAATTTTGCAACAAACGATGGATACGATGTTAGCGGACATGAATTTCACAACAAACGATAGAAACGATGTTAGCGGACTTGAATTTCACAACAAACGATAGACACGATGTAAGCGGACATGAATTTCACAACAAACGATAGATACGATGTTAGCGGACATGAATTTCACAACAAACGATAGACACGATGTTAGCGGACATGAATTTCACAACAACCGATAGACACGATGTTAGCGGGCGTGAATTTCACAACAAACGATAGACACGATGTTAGCGGACATGAATTTCACAACAACCGATAGACACGAAGTTAGCGGACGTGAATTTCACAACAAACGATAGATACGATGTTAGCTGACATGAATTTCACAACAAACGATAGATACGATGTTAGCGGACATGAATTTCAAAACAACTAATAGACACGATGTTAGCGGACATTAATTTCACAACAACCGATAGATACGATGTTAGCGGACATTACTTTCACAACAAACGATAGAAACGATGTTAGCGGACATGAATTTCACAACAAACGATAGACACGATGTTAGCGGACATGAATTTCACAACAACCGATAGACACGATGTTAGCTGACATGAATTTCACAACAAACGATAGATACGATGTAAGCGGACATGAATTTCACACCAACCGATAGACACGATGTTAGCGGACATACATTTCACAACAACCGATAGATACGATGTTAGCGGACATGAATGTAACAACAAACGATAGATACGATGTTAGCGGATATGAATTTCACAACAAACGATAGATACGATGTTAGCGGACATGAATTTTACAACAAACGATAGACACGATGTTAGCGGACGTGAATTTCACAACAAACGATAGATACGATGTTAGCGGACATGACTTTCACAAAAACCGATAGACACGATGTTAGCGGACATGAATTTCAAAACAAACGATAGACACGATGTTAGCGGACATGAATTTCACAACAAACGATAGACACGATGTTAGCGGAATTGAATTTCACAACAAACGATAGATACGATGTTAGCGGACATGAATTTCACAACAACCGGTAGACACGATGTTAGCGGATATGCATTTCACAACAAACGATGGACACGATGTTAGCGGACGTGAATTTCAAAACAAACGATTGACACGATGTTAGCGGACATGAATTTCACAAAAAAAGATAGATACGACGTTAACGGACATGACTTTCACAAAAACCGATAGACACGATGTTAGCGGACATGAATTTCACAACAAACGATAGACACGATGTTAGCGGACATGAATTTCACAACAAACGATAGACACGATGTTAGCGGAATTGAATTTCACAACAAACGATAGATACGATGT
Source organism: Euprymna scolopes (assembly GCF_053919585.1). Lineage (NCBI taxonomy): Eukaryota > Metazoa > Mollusca > Cephalopoda > Sepiida > Sepiolidae > Euprymna > Euprymna scolopes. The sequence goes on from NC_136484.1 coordinate 82,151,663, forward strand.
TAGCGGACATGAATTTCACAACAAACGATAGAAACGATGTTAGGGGACATGAATTTCACAACAAACGATAGACACTATGTTAGCGGACATGACTTTCACAACAACCGATAGACACGATGTTAGCGGACGTGAATTTCGAAACAAACGATCGATACGATGTTAGCGGACATGAATTTCACAACAAGCGATAGACACGATATTAGCGGACATGAATTTCACAACAAACGAAAGATACGATGTTAGCGGACATGAATTTCACAACAAACGATAGACACGATGTTAGCGGACATGAATTTCACAACAAACGATAGACACGATGTTAGCGGACATGAATTTCACAACAACCGGTAGACACGATGTTAGCGGATATGCATTTAACAACAAACGATAGACACGATGTTAGCGGACGTGAATTTCACAACAAACGATAGATAAGATGTTAGCGGACGTGAATTTCACAACAAACGATAGACACGATGTTAGCGGACATGAATTTCACAACAACCGATAGATACGATGTTAGCGGACATGAATTTCACAACAAACGATAGACACGATGTTAGCGGATATGAATTTCACAACAAACGATAGATACGATGTTAGCGGACATGAATTTTACAACAAACGATAGACACGATATTAGTGGACGTAAATTTCACAACAAACGATAGATACGATGTAAGCGGACATGAATATCACAAAAAACGATAGATACGACGTTAGCGGACATGACTTTGACAACAACCGATAGACACGATGTTAGCGGACATGAATTTCAAAACAAACGATAGACACGATGTTAGCGGACATGAATTTCACAACAAACGATAGACACGATTTAAGCGGACATGACTTTCACAACAAACGATAGATACGATGTTAGCGGACATGAATTTCCCAAGAAACGATTGATACTATGTTAGCGGACATGAATTTAACAACAACCGATAGATACGATGTTAGCGGACATGAATTTCACAACAAACAATAGATACGATGTTAGCGGACATGAATTTCACAACAAACGATAGATACGAGGTTAGCGGACATGAATTTCACAACAACCGATAGACACGATGTTAGCGGACATGAATTTCCCAACAAACGATGGATACGATGTTAGCGGACATGAATTTCACAACAAACGATAGATACGATGTTAGCGGACATGAATTTCACAACAAACGATAGACACGATGTTAGCGGACATGAATTTCACAAAAAACGATAGATACGACGTTAGCGGACATGAATTTCACAACAACCGATAGACACGATGTTAGTGGACATGAATTTCACAACAAACGATAGATACGATGTTATCTGACATGAATTTCACAACAAACGATAGACACGATGTTAGCGGACGTGAATTTCACAACAAACGGTAGATACGATGTTAGCGAACATTAATTTCACAACAACCGATAGGCAGGATGTTAGCGGACATGAATTTCGCAACAAACGATAGACACGATATTAGCGGACATTAATTTCACAACACACGATAGACACGATGTTAGCGGACATGAATTTCACAACAAACGATAGATACGATGTTAGCGGACATGATTTTCACAACAACCGATGGATACGATGTTAGCGGACATGAATTTAACAACAAACGATGGATACGATGTTAGCGGACATGAATTTCACAAAAAACGATGGATACGATGTTAGAAGACATGAATTTCACAACAAACGATGGATACGAGGTTAGCGAACATGAATTTTACACCAACCAATAGACACGATGGAAGCGGACATGAATTTCACAACACACGATAGACACGATGTTAGCGGACGTGAATTTCATAACAACCGATAGACACGATGTTAGTGGGCATGAATTTCACAACAAACGATAGACACGATGTTAGCGGACATGAATTTCACAACAAACGATAGACACGATGTTAGCGGACATGAATTTCCCAACAAACGATAGATACGATGTAAGCGGACATTAATTTCACAACAACCGGTAGACACGATGTTAGCGGACATGAATTTCAAAACAAACGATAGACACGATGTTAGCGGACATGAATTTCACAACAAACGATAGACACGATGTTAGCGGACATGAATTTCACAACAAACGATGGATACGATTTTAGCGGACATGAATTTCACAACAAACGATCGATACGATGTTAGCGGACATGAATTTCACAACAAACGATTGATACAATGTTAGCGGAGATGAATTTCACAACAAACGATAGACACGATGTTAGCGGACATGAATTTCACAACAACCAATAGATACGATGTTAGCCGACATGAATTTCGCAACAAACGATAGACACGATGTTAGCGGACATGAATTTCACAACAAACGATAGATACGATGTTAGAGGACATGAATTTCACAACAAACGATAGATACGATGTTAGAGGACATGAATTTCACAACAAACGATAGATACGATGTTACCGGACATGAATTTTTCAACAGCTTAAAAAAGCAAACATCAGAGAGGAGCAAAAGAATTTGGTTTAAAACTAAATATAGGAAAATATGATTTTTTTTCTACAAATAATATCTATGAAATTTATTATATTAATCTCTCTTGTTTGTGCAGTAGCTTCCAAAAGTTAAGGAACCGTCGATCGTTTTTTAATGGCTTCTAACTTTATCTATGAAAAAGGAAAAAAAATCGTGCATTTTCCAATGTTTAATGATGGTAAAATACATTTTGCTTTATTTTTGATTTTGAATACATTTAGTTTTTTTTTTTTTACATATAAATAAATTTAATTAAATTACAGGCGTCCAAAAGTTAAGGAAGAGTACAAAAATTCCTATAATAGGAAGCTTGTTCGAACATGCTTTTCTTCACATATACACACCCACACATACGCACGCACATACGCACGCACATACGCACGCACACACACGCACGCCTATACACATCCTCATGCACACACTCACATTCATGCGCATATACACACACGCTAACGTGCACACACACACACCCGAGCTGTGACGTCACTTCCTTTAAAGTGAAAACCAGACATGCGCAGTCAGAATACTAACTCCAGTATAAAAGTCAACAAAACCTGTCAACTTCCCTTTTTTCGCCCGGACCAGCGTTCGACCTGTTGAGTCGACGAACCGACCGCGCACCCTAACGTCACTTTCCCTGCTACTGTAATGTGGGATAAGCGCAAGTACATTTTATACGCTTTCTCTCTCCATGAACTGGATTGACTTTCTCACTCTATCTCCCCTTCGGTTTTGGTCCATCAACACAGACATGTGCGCGACTCTCTACTGAGCTTAACCTTCTCTTTCTACAGACCGGCTTGCCACTTCGCGTTTTTCTATTGCATTCCCCTTTACTTGCACGCGCGTAGTCGTCAATGGCCAAATGAACACGTGTACACCCAAGACTTTCATTTCTTAACAGAAAATAAACGACATGTTTATTTTATTCCAGCATTTCATTTTTTGTTCCTCAACTCCATTTCCTTTTCTTGCCACGCACAACATGAAATGGTGACCACTTTATTTAAAATGAAAGGAATGAGTTTGAACGAAACACGCGGTAAATTAAACTCTCCCACAAAAATTCACGGCACGCACGAAAAATAATTTTTCCTTAAAAAAAAAACAAGAAAGAAACTTGTCGACCATGAGGAGGAACATTTTAAAACCGCGCACAAGAAATTGAAATATAAAAGTTTCAACAAAAAACAAAAAAACAAAAAAAAAATGGAACTTCAACAGACGGACTCCTACAACGAAACCATGGCATTAAACATTCGGCAACCTGACCAAAAACGAGACGATGAATTAGCAGAATTAAAGTCAGCGGTTGAAAAGCTTTCGAAGCAGCTAGCCGACGCATTTCAAACTCATCAACATTACCCCAGAAACAACAATGACATGCGGCGAAATTACAAGTGAAGAAGTTCAGGCAGGAACTGGTCCACGTCACGAGATAAACATGGTGTCTGTTTCTACCACAAGAGATTCGGCATCGACCCGAGAAGATGCACTACACCCCGCGCGTTCAAAAAACCGGCACAGGGAAATTAACCTTCCAGCCAGTAACGACGACGACTGTGGCTGGAGCACAACAAAAAAGGTCGTCTGTTTTATATCCGTGACAAAATTCACGGATATAACTTTTTAATAGACACCGGAGCGGAAATCAGCGTCATACCGACACCGCATGGCCACCCAACAGGGACTTAATTTTTCAACTTATAAGCCGCCAACGGTACAAAAATACCCACTTTTGGCGAAAAAACTTTAAATTTAAACCTTGGAATGCAAAGCATTTTTTATGGAATTTCACCATAGCCAGCGTGACCACTCCAATTTTGGGGGCGGACTTTTAGCCCATATCAATCTGTCTGTCGACATGACTCATCACACATCGACAGACAACGAAACGAAGATTTCGGTGAGAGGAACTACCTCGAAATTTTTAACCACTGGAATCGGCACTGCCTTATCCGAATATTTACACGTCCGCCGGTTACTCCAAAAATTTCCTCAACTTTCCAAGCCGTTTAAAAACACGGACCTCATCAAAAACAGCGCTAAGCACTATATTAAGACAACAGGACCGCCCGTCTATTCAACCCCCAGACGCTTGAAACCGGATAAATACAAATTGGCAAAATCCGAGTTTCAAAACCTACTCCACATGGGAATAATACGGCCCTCGAAAAGTGCTTGGTCATCACTACTCCACATGGTACAGAAAGCTGACAACACCACATAGCGCCCGTGCGGAGATTTTAGACGCTTAAACGCGAAAACTGTTCCGGATAGATATCCTATTCCCCATATCCATGATTTCGCCAATAGACTCCAAGGCGCCACAATTTTCTCTAAACTGGACCTCGTTAAGGCATATTTTCAAATTCCAGTCGCGGAAGAAGACATTCATAAAACCGCACTAACTACACCATTTGGCCTTTACGAATTCCTAAGGATGCCTTTCAGACTGAGAAACGCCTGTCAAACTTTCCAGCGTGGTATTGACAAAGTTTTCAGAGGTCTGCCGTTCATATTCGCTTATGTGGACGACGTTTTAATCGCTAGCAGAAACCTCGAAGAACACCGGCTACACCTGGAACAAACTTTTGAAAGACTGTCACATTTCAGTCTTAAACTAAACACCGATAAATGTGTTTTTGGCCACCAGGAAGTTCAATTTCTCGGTCATTTAATTGACAAGGATGGAATCTCCCCTTTGCCTGAAAAAGTAAGTGCTATTTCGAATTTCCCTCTACCGACATTTGTCAGACAAGTACGCCGTTTTGCAGGCATAATTAACTATTACCGACGTTTTTTGCCTAACTGTTCCACGTTACTCGCACCTTTATCGGACTTGTTAAAAGACCGAACCAAAAACCAACAGTTAGTTTTGGAAGGACCTGCACTACAGGCCTTCGAACAATCGAAAACTGCTTTGGCAAACTTCACCAAACTTACATATATCCAAGATAGCGATACAACGGAACTTACGCTTACGGCGGACGCATCGGAAATAGCAGTATGAGCTGTCATTCACCAAATGTCTGACAACAAAATGACCCCTATTTCATTCTTCTCTGCCAAGTTAAACAAAGCGCAGACTAAATATAGCACTTTCTCGAGAGAGTTACTTGCAATTTATCTTGCAATTAAGCACTTCAAACATCTCCTCGAAGGCAGAAAATTTTCCATTTATACGGATCATAAACCTCTAACATTTGCTCTACACACACATGTCGACAAATATGGTCCACGAGAAATTCGACACCTGGACTTTATAACCCAATATTCTACCGATATACGGTACGTAAAAGGACAATAAAACATTGTAGCTGACGCTTTATCTCGCGCAACAATTTCTTCTCTAAATTCCACTCCACTAAGAGCAATTAACCGATACCACGCTCCCAGCTATAATGGACAAAACTTCACTGAAGCTGAAAGAAATGCCGATACCATTCGGAACAACAAATTTCTATTGCGATGTTTCACAAAACACCCTCGCCCTTATATTTCACCCAGCCTCAGACGACAAGTTTTCCAGCACTTCCACAATTTGTCCCACCCAGGAAGACGTGCCACCGTGAAATTAATAGCGGAACGTTTTGTTTGGCCAAATATGAATACGGACATCCGTAGTTGGACCAAAGCTTTAATTCCTTGCCCCCCCCAAAAAAAAACAAAGTTCACAGGCACACAAAATCACCTTCAGGAACTTTCAGTGTACCAGATGCTAGGGTTACTCATGTTCATATCGACTTGGTTGGACCCTTGCCCACTTCAAAAGGACATACACACATCCTTGCTATAGTCGATAGATTCAGCAGGTGGCCGACAACAATACCAGTGAAAGACTGCAACAATAGCCAGAGCGATTTTACAAGATTGGATAGCGATTTTCGGAGTGCCCTCCGTAATCACAACGGACAGGGGCTCACAGTTCCAATCAACTCTTTTCACTGAATTCAACCATTTGTTGTGAACAAAGCACATTAAGATTACTGCCTACCATCCTTGCGCAAACGGTATGGTGGAACGATTTTATAGACATTTAAAAGCATCTTTGGCTAGGAACGAAAACAAATCGGACTGGTCAGACAACTTGCCGCTCATTCTCTTAGCAATTCGCAACACTGTGAAGGAAGATTTGCAGAGCACATCTGCAGAATTAGTTTTCGGATCAGCGCTGATTTTACCAGGACAATTCTGCGAAAACAATACAGACATTTCCCCAACGACAACTTTTGTGACGGACTTAAAACACAAAATGTCACAATTAAAATTTACTCCAACCAAAAAGCCAGACACGAACATTTTCATTCCAAGCGATATTTACACATGTAAATACGTTTTTATCAGGAACGACGCAGTAAAAAAAAAACCCACTATGTCCAAATTATTCCGGACCTTATTTAGTTCTCGACAGGAGTAAAAAGTATTTTACGATATTAAAAAGAAAAAAAAAACTATTGCAATAGACAGACTTAAACCTACATTCATAGACGAACAATTACATTTTTCTCCTATTCCAATACAAGAACATACACACTCAGAAATGACAAAAAACAACACCCCACAAACAACAACAAAAACTGGTCGAAAAGTTCATTGGCAAAAACATTTCAAACAATATATAACTTATTAAAAAATATATATATATGCATAAAAAAAACGAAATACGTTCCTATTGTATATATAAACACTAACTCCGGTACAAAAGTCAACAAAACCTGTCAACTTCCCTTTTTTCGTCCGGACCAGCGTTCGACCTGTTGAGTCGACGAACCGACCACGTGCTCTAACATCACTTTCCCTGCTACTGTAATGTGGGATAATCGCAAGTACATTTTATACGCTTTCTCTCTCCATGAACTGGATTGACTTTCACACTCTATCTCCCCTTCGGTTTTGGTCCATCAACACAGACATGTGCGCGACTCTCTACTGAGCTTAACCCTCTCTTTCTACAGGCCGGCTTGCCACTTCACGTTTTTCTATTGCATGCCCCTTTCCTTGCACGCGCGTAGTCGTCAATGGCCAAATGAACACGTGTACACCCAAGACTTTCATTTCTCAACAGAAAATAAACGACATGTTTATTTTATTCCAGCATTTGAGTTCTGTGTTTCCTTCATTCAATTCGTTTCATTATTTTTTCTTGTAGCGAGTTAGGGTATTTATATCCTGGTCCGCAACAAGCTGCATGATACGGCTACAAAACAAAGAGATAAAAATAAATACTCAGTTTATCGTAGCAAATGCCAATGCAAATGCAGTAATTAGTGCAAACACAGCGGAAAATCTGGAATTCATAAGAATATATGCGATAAATAAGCCTGATACAGAAGCCCTAATAGGAAGATAAAAAGATTGCTTTGGTGACATCGGAAAATTACCGGTCACTCACCACATAATTATAAACCCAGATATAAAACCCGTTATAAATCCCCCATGAAATATCCCATTTGGCATGAAACCAAAATTCAAAAAGGAACTTGGGAAAATGACAAAAATTGGAATAATAAAACTCACTGAAGAACCAACAGATCTCTACCAAGAAGAGACTGGGAAAAACCCAACATTACAAATGCTTATAAAATATGCAACATCAACTTGGCCAGAAAATAAAGATGTACCACCCACAATAGCGCCGTATATGCCAGTTCGGGATGAAATATCGGTCGTCAAAGGACTAATACTAAAAGGTACACGAATAGTGGTCCCAACCTTTTTAAGAAAAGAAGCCCTGCAAAAGGTCCATATGGGACACGTAGGAATAGAGAAATGTATTGCACGAGCAAAGGAAGTCATATATTGGCCCAGCATAAAATCATAGAAACCAACAACCGTCAGAACCTCTAATGAGAAATAAAATGGAAAACTAGGATTTTGTTTTGATCCAAGAAATCTAAACAAAGCCATAAAAAGGGAACACCACCAGCTCCTTACTGCCGAGGAAATATTCGCGGAAATGAAAAACCCAAAATATTTCACTAAACTAGATGCGTCGAATGGATATTGGCAGATACCTGTTGACGACGAAAGTTCCAAACTATTAACCTTCAATTCTTCATTTGGTCGTTATTCCTTCACACATCTACCATATGCAATACATAGTGCCTCTGAAATTTTTCAAGCACAAGTAGGCAAGATAATAGAAGTCATAAAAGGAACGAATAACTCCCAGGATGACATAATAATATGGTCAGAAACCTTTGAGGAACACATGAAAATACTAGACAAGGTATTTAGCCAACTGTGCAAAACCGAATTTAAACTAAATAAAGCAAAATGAGAATTTGCAACAAAACAGCATACTTAGGTCATCTTATCACTCATGAAAGAATAAAACCGCACCCTTCCAAAATAAAGGCTATCATAGACATGACTCTTCCCGAAAATAAAAAAGACATACAACGATTTTTGGGAATGACAAATTACCTATGTAAATTCATACCAGAATATTCAGAGGTAACTACACCGCTAAGAAAACTCCTGCACAACAATGCACTCTTGTCATTTGATAAACCTCAAATAGAGGCTATAGAGAAGTTAAAACAAATAATAACAAACTTACCAATTTTGAAATTCTATGATCCTTCGAAAGAAATAAAAGTTACCACTGATGCTAGCAAACATGGTCTAGGGGCAGTTCTACAACAAAAACATAATGAAACATGGCTACCTGTATCATACGCATCACGATCGACAACTCCTGCTGAACAAAGTTATTGTCCGATTGAATTGGAAATACTTAGCATAGTGTTTGCCTATAACAAATGTCACCAATATGGAAGAAAATTTTATATTGAAAACGATCATTAACCATTAAGGCAGATTAAAAAAAAATCAATCTCCAAAAGCTCTCCGAGAATACAAAGATTTCTCATGGCACTCCAAAAATATGAATTTGAAGTGTTATATATCCCAGGTCGAGAATCCGTAATTGCTGATGCATTATCACGTGCATATATATCGGACAGCACACAAGAGATACCTGATATGGAGATGGACAAATATATCCATACGATCCTAAAATAAAACTCTATGATCGACTAAAAACTTGACGGTTACTGAGAAGAGACCTGAAAAGATCCAACATTACAAATGCTTATAAAATATGCACCGTCAACTTGGCCAGAAAATAAAGATGTGCCACCCACAATAGCGCCGTATATGCCAGTTCGGGATGAAATATCGGTCGTCAAAGGACTAGTACTAAAAGGTACACGAATACTGGTCCCAACCTCTTTAAGAAAAGAAGCCCTACAAAAGATCGATACAGGACACGTAGGAATAGAGAAATGTATTGCACGACCAAAGGAAGTCATATATTGGCCCAACATAAATGATCAGATAAAAGAAATGATAGGCACGTGCACACAGTGTTTAAATCATAGAAAGCAACAACCGTCAGAACCTCTAATGCACCATGAAATACCAGTAACACTATGGACGAAAGTTGCGACACACATTTTTTTTTATTTATACAATAAAGCATATGTAGTAATAATAGACTACACAACGAGATACTTTGATATCCACAAACTTGATCACGCACAGTGATCAATAAAATAAAAAAACACTTTCACAAAATTTGGTTTTCGACAAATAGTGATCAGCAACAATGGACCTGAGTACACATCATCAGAATTTAAACAATTTTTTGCTAAAGATTGGGATTTCAAACACATCACGACAAGTCCAAACTATTCACAATCCAATGAACTAGTGTAAAGAAATATACAAACTATAAAAAGGACACAAATAAAGTCATTTGAAAGCAACCAAGACCCATATCTAGCAATGTTAGCACTACAGACATCACCATTAAAAAATAAATCGTCGTCGTCAGCCCAACAATTAATGAAAAGAACGCTTAGGACAAACCTTCCTAACATCATACATAATAAAGCAATGAAAAGGTATGAAGTAGATAAAAAGTCTAAAGAACTACCAACACTAAGCAAAGACGACACTGTTCATATTCGCTCCCAAGGAAAATAGAACTTAAAAGGTGAAATTGTTAAAAAAAAACTAAAAGAGTCTCGTTCGTATTTAGCAAAAACAGAACAAGGAAGATATTTAAGACGTAGCAGAGGTCACCTCTTAAAAACAAATGAAAATCCAACACGCAAAGTTACATACGATTATGAAAACATATTTAGTCAAGAAAATAGTCCAAGACAAGCCATACCACAAACGGGCACATCTTGATGAACAGCAACAACAAACGTCACAACGAGAGGAAGAACAATTAGGCTTCCAACCAGACACAGACACTAATTAAATACATATAAAATAAAAATAAGAACTTCTAAAAAAGTAAAAATCAAAGTAATACGAGTTATTTCCCCTTGACTGAGATTACTCCCACCATCACCATTGCCTGCAACCTCCCACCACACAATCACGTCATATATCGTAGTAGCAAAAACTACTACTCTTTCTCAGTGTTAATAAAGCTTTTGTTTCGTTCACACATGCGTCTCTATTCTCTCAATGTTCTCATTAACCCTTTACTAATTCAGTCTACATAATACAAGACAAACGATCTCACGAAGATTAAATGAAGTTGGATTGTTTCCAAGAAGTCCATGCTCAAAGCCTTTAATTTCTATTAAAAATAAAAAGGCCATATTGTTATTCACCGAAAAACATTTTTTTTTTTTAGAAAAAAAAAAAAAAATGGAAAAAAGGTTAATTTTAGTGATGAATTTTAAATTCAATCTTTTCGGATCAGACAAAAGACCACATCTTAGAAGAAAAAATGGAGAAAGACTGTCCCCTAAGTGCGTCAAAAGTACAGTAAAATTTGGAGGGGCAGTATAATGGTATGGGGCACGATATCTTCAAAAGGAACTGGCCTCCTTGTGAGGATTAATGGAAAGTTAGTGCCCGAATGTACAGAAATTTGATTAGAGAACATGTGGTTCCTAATCTTACTGATTCTGATATCTTTATGCAAGACAACGCACCGTGCCATAAAGCAAATATAGTTTTAGAAGAACTAACTCCACCTGAATCCAATTGAAAATGTTTGGAAAATTATTTGTGATAAGGTCACAGACCCCCCCCCCCCCACAATCTTGATGATTTATGGGAATGTATAAAAAAAATCCTATGACATGTGAACGATTGGTTCTGTCTTGCAGCAAAAGATGGCATACTGTGATTGAAAACAAGGGGCTTTTCACTAAATACTGTAGGATTCTTTATTTTTTTCAAGAATAATTTCCCCCGTTCCTTAACTTTTGGACGCCTGTAATTTAATTAAATTTATTTATATGCAAAAAAAAAAAAAAAAAACCAAAAAACAAACAAAAACTAAATGTATTCAAAAAACTAAAAAAACATATTTTTTTATTTAACTACCATTATTAAACATTCGAAAATTCACCAATTTTTGTTTTTCCTTTTTCATAGATAATGTTAGAAGTCATTAAAAAAATGATCGACGTTCCTTAACTTTTGGACGCTACTGTATGTATGTATGTATGTATGTATGTATGTCTAAAACTTTCGATAGTGGTGACGGATTTTCACAAGATCGGTATCGTTTTAAAGCTAAAACCTTTGGACGACAAATATCGAAAAATTGGCATAAATTCCTTCACCACTTTCAACTGTGTACTTTTTTATAGGGAGGGGGGCGCTTTTTCGCCGAATATTTTCGAAAGTCGTCCCCTCTTTCCGATTGACTAGCCTTAATTTAAACCTTCGTCACTTCTGGTTTGACGATGGGCGCTACGGCAAAGATGTCACTTTTTTCACGTTTTGTCCTCTTTCGCGGTACGGGTTCGAGCCTGCCTGCCTGCCTGCCTGCCTGCCTGCTACCACCTTTTTTTTTTTTTTTTTGCTGAACACCTTCAAACATCCAGGCAACGCCAAGCACCCAGACTAGTCTATTATATAAATCTCACCTGTCTGTCTGTCTGTCTGTCTGTCCGTCTGTCTGTCTCTTTGCATGCATGTATGCCTAAAACTTTTCTCAGCGGCATCGGACTAGGTCGAAACTGGTACCGTCTGAGAGGGCGATGTCTCGGTCGAATAATATGTGAGAATTAAAAAAAAAACGGTCAATTATTTCCTAAAGAAATAGACGTTTGCAATGAGGAAGGGTTCTTTCACGACAATTTAGCCAAACGCGCATGTGCGAAAAACGTTCTTTCTTGAATTGGTTTAAATAGAAAAAAAAAACGCCATCGTACACCAGTGGTTACCGTGGCAGCGTTGTTATCTTAAGGTTGCACTTTCACGCCGACATAAAGGGTACTTTTTTTTTTCGATTTTTAAAGCCTTAATATTTAAACAGGGTTATTTATGCCATTTTTTTTTCGCTCGCTTATTCTTTTTTCCCTCTTTATTTATTTTTCCATCACGTTCGCAGTTTGTTTTTTTTGTTTTTCCGATTTTTTAAAAAGTTTTAACACGTAAACAGGGTTATTTATGCCATTTTTTCGTTTGCTTATTCTTTAGTTTCCCTTATATTATTGTTTTGATTTACCTTTACACACCTCACCATACCCGGGCAACGCCGAGTACTCTGCTATCTAATATATAAAAGACAAAATGTGTGTCTATATGCGTGTGTTTATATTTCTCACAAAAACTTTCGACAGAGGCGAGATCCTCACGAGATCGGTATCGTTTTAGAGCTCGACCCTTTGGGCGACATATCGAAAAATTGGACAAAATCATTAATTGCTTCACCCTAAACTGGGCAGTTTTTTACAAGGAGGGGTGGGGGTTTTTTTTGCATCCTCATTTTTGCAAGTCATCGTATCGGTTGGATTGACTTTGCTTAATTTCAACATTCCAAACTTCTGGTCGGACTGTGGAGACATCAGTAAAGATGTCACTTTTTTTTTCTTTCCTATTTGCGTCACGGGTTCGAGCCTGCCTGCCTACTACCATTTTTTTATTCTCTCTCAACCCAAACTGCCTACTGTTAATCCCCCCTTCCACCGCTACTACCAATTGTTTTTTAATCCCTCCCTCCTCGGGGTTCCATACTCGACCCAAACAACGCCAGGGAACCCTACTACTATACTACTTTTTTAAAACCACCTTTTAATTTCACCTTCCGAGGGTCCTTACTACACCCCCACACAGCCGAGCAACGCCGGGTATCCCCGCTAGTATAATATAATTCATGAAAACGATAGGACTCTAGATCCCAAACAGGCAGGTTCGGCTTCCATTGCTCCATTAGATTAGGAGGGAACTTGAACATTCCGTTGTCTTATCTCCCTCCCAATTTATACATGAGATTTAAATTTTATAAAAATATTTGAAGTTTTAAGGACACTATGTCATTATAGCCCCCTCAGGCATGTAGGTAAAAATTTTAAAACACTTCCATTACCTTCCTCAATTAAATTTTACATAAGAACACACTTTTAGATTTTATTTAGATGATTTTTCTATGGGAAACATACAAGGATTACCTACAAAGACATTAAGTTTTGTATATATATATATATATATATATATATATATATATATATATATATATATATATATACCCAAAACCTTTGTCTTGATGGAGAGGAGACTAAAACTTGCTGCTATGATTTCAAATGATCTAAAATAACAGCAAGACTTGATTCCAAGTATTTCTCATGTTATGTCCCTCTTTTGGAAATAGGCTACGATTATAAATACCTCCAATATCAAATAATCTTTATACACTGAAATTTACTTTATGTATGAAAACCAAAAAAGAGATATATAACATATGAGAAATATTTGGAATCAAGTCTCCCCTTGCTGTTATCATTTGAAACGATAGCAGCAAATTTTAGTCTCCCCTCTATTAAGGCCAGAGGTTTGGGGGGAAATATCAGATATTTTGTAATTCATATTCAAAACTAGGAAAACAAATGATTATGAATGAAATATTAGTAAATGTACAGTATCTTTCCCCCCACAAAAAATCCTTTAAAATAACTACTATTAAAAGTTTTCGATTGTGCTGAAAACGAAAACAACAGCTATAATCCCAGGAAACGAGTAATTTCCATAATATGAATTTATTATAGTTTTAAAAAGTGGGGGGGGGGCATTTTTCTAGATTAATTTAACGTATAACTAAAGTGGCCACAAAGTGAGGAAAATCTCACGTAGCCCACTGCACAATTCAGGTTATTAGCTTTCCAACGAATGTTTTCTTTAACTTGATCAATTTTATCTGAATTTTAAAGGTGCAATAATGTTTGAAGATTAAAATTTCATCAGCAGCTCAATTGAGTCGATTCTGATGATGGAACAAAGTTTTTCTATCGTTCTATAAGAAGTTCACAGAGAATTTAAGCCAAAAATACATTTAAGTCATGATTATTATTAGATCTTTTCTTTATTGCACATCTATAAGATATATATATATATATATATATATATATATATATATATATATATATATATAATTTAAAGGAGATTAGAACGATAGTCTAAATAGCAGAGTGTATTTTAATGTAATAGTGAAATTACTAGTTTAATTGAAATACAGGGAAAGAAAAGTGCTCGTTGTAATTTAGATGTATAATAAGCTCGATAGGTAAGTATCCTAGAGCTAATTTAATATTTAGTAATGTGATTGATAATTTAAAAATCAATTTTTTTTTAAAATTAAAAATCCGTTTCATAAGAAGGAACAACAACAAAATTAATTATTTGTACGATCGTTTCGGAAAACGGTGTTTTTATTGTGGTAGACATCAAGTTACGGACAATAATTATTACATATAGATGTTTATATATTATATAGGCCAAACTATTTGCCAAAAACTGTGCGGCAAATTCTACCCTGTGTGACGAAGGCCATCAACTCCCCATATTCCCTCCTATAACAGACAACATGCTATGCAACATACAAATATCTGTGCGTGAGATCGCCAAGCTAATCAAGAACCTTGACTCCAGTAAAGCAACTGGTCCCGACGGTATTCCAATTATAGTGTTAAAAAAATTACAACCAGAACTTGCCCCCATACTTTCCAAACTGTTTAAGCGTTGCCTTAAGGAGAAGTGCTTTCCAACACCCTGGAAGACCTCATCAATATGCTCTGTATTTAAGAATTCAGGTGATAAGTCATTCCCCTCTCAGTACAGACCAATAAGTTTCCTGTGTGTCATGAGTAAGTTGCTGGAATCCACAATAAATAGAGAAGTAGTCAACCACCTCAGCAGAAATAACCTTCTTAGCGACACGCAATATGGTTTCCGCTCTGCTAGATCTACAGTAGATGTGCTAACGGTTATATCTCATAGGATTAGCGAATCTCTCGACAAAGGCTTCATTTCTAGGGCAATTATTCTCGACATATCAAAGGCCTTCGATAAGGTTTGGCATAAAGGCCTACTACACAAGATTTCCAGCTACGGTATAACTGGAAATGTTTTCTCTATCATTAAATCATTTCTATCTAATAGGCTCATAAGAGTAGTGGTTGATGGGCAGAAATCAGAGGCCCACAGTATTAATGCTGGAGTCCCTCAGGGGTCCATACTGGGCCCAACTCTCTTCCTGATCTACATCAACGATCTCCCAAAACACATACTAAAATCTTTCGTTGACATCTATGCTGATGACACGACCATCTATGCCAACACATCAAAGGCCGTAAATGATGATGTTCTCTCTAATTCTCTCTCCTCTGATCTTGAGCGCGTGGTACAGTGGGGAAAGTGGTGGCTGGTTACCTTTAATGCATCTAAGACCAAGCTCCTATCTCTACATCATAAACGCTCTGATCCCCATCTGGCATCAATTGAAATGGATGGCTCTCGTCTAAAGGAGGCCCCAGCATTTGATAAGCTCCTGGGTTTGACCTTTACACCTGATCTTAAATGGAACACATACATCAAGTCTGTGGCCAAGGTCGCTGGGAAAATGGTGGGATCCTTCTACTGCTCCAGAAGATATCTCACTACTGATGCAATTCTCTATCTATATAAGAGCCAAGTACGTCCAAAGATGGAGTCCTGCTGCCACATCTGGGCGGGGGCTGCAAAAAACAGCCTATCCTGCCTTGACAGAGTACAAAATAGACTCCATGGCTTAGTGGGGATGCCCTTTTCTCTACCCTGCAACCTCTTTCCCACAGAAGAGACATAGCGAGCCTGTCATTGTTCTATCGTTACTTCTATGGCAGGTGCTCGTCTGAGCTCCATTCTCTGGTCCCCCCTCGCCAATCTTTCTCAAAGATAAGAATATTTCCTTCAATTTGAAATGGCAAATAATAGGATCATATAAATGATATACACCAGGAGATAGATTCTGTGCACTTTGTACACAGGAGACCCTAAAGATTTTAAAATATGACGATATCAAAAATAGAACCACCCTCCTAAATTCAAGAGAGGAGCTTATATCCTCATGCAGTTTAAATTTAACATTGGTTAAACATATATCCTCATATTGGTTAAACATATATCTTCATATTGGTTAAACATATATCCTATATTGGTTAAGCTTATATCCTCATGCAGTTTAAATTTAACATTGGTTAAACATTGGTTTAAATTTAGCAAATATAAACCACCATAAGTCATTAAAAATGTTACTTATTAATATTCAATCTTGAAATTTAAGTTTAACTTGATACCCTTATTAATAAAATTTTGATCATCAATATTATTATTAATATTAGTTTATCTGATATATTTACCATTATTGTATATCATTTAATTATATATTTAAGCTTAACCTATACTATATTTATTAATTTCAATAAATAAATAAATAAAGTATTAAAAATACTAAATTCAATAAGTTCAAAATATAATATTTTATAATCTAAATAGAATAAACACTAATTATCTCCCTTTGATTATTTAATTAAAAAAATAAGATTATCTCCCCCTTTTTTTTTTGCTTACTTTTAAATTAGGCGTTTACTAACATATTCTAACCGCTAAAAAATGTTCCATTGGCGTTCTTTTTGAAAATTCAACATTTCGTACATTTATAAGCTACAATCAACATCCAATTGAATGCTTTGACGATAATTACGGTTTTCAAAAGGCGAACAATTAAAAGGTATATATATATATATATATATATATATATATATATATATATATATATATATATAAACATATTATTATAACCTTATATTTAAACCAAATTCAGATTTATAATTTTATTTTATTTTTTATTCTCAACCCATATTACGTAAATATTTTCCTTTTTATTTTAATTTTTCCAGATACATCTGCCTGACTTAAAAATTGCTAGGTTTATTTATATAAAAACCCCACCCAATACTTTGCTGATGAGGAGACTTTGTTTAAAAAAACTATATGTCAAAATTATTGCCCGTGGCTTAATGTCTATCACAATAAACACATTGTTTTCCGAAACGATCGTACAAATTATTGACTTTGTTATGTTCCTTCTTATGAAACAGATTTTTAATTTTGAATTCTAATGTGAATTTTAAATTATCAATCACCTTACTATATATATATATATATATATATATATATATATATATATATATATATATATATATATATATATGATATAAAGCTGAACGTCTGTGTGTGTGTGTCTGGTTACGAATAGGCTCCTATATGGTTGACTATTATAGAAAACTGATCACATATAATGATAGAAGATTTATCGAAACACAGGAATGAGTATGTTTGATCTGGCATAATGATGATTCATTAAAATTGTGGGGTCTGTGTAGGCTCCTGGTCCACAAAGTATAGAAAAATTTTTTTTTTTAATTTACAAAACAAACAAAAAAAAACGTTTACAAGTGTTTTTGATATAGATGTACATAATGCTACTTTGATAAGTATGTTTTAACTTAAATAGGGATGATATAATAAAATTGTGGGGTCTGTGTTCGCGCCTGGCCTCCATAGAATGGAAATAGGCACAAGCTTTAATAAAGACTTTTCATATCTATCTGCGTAAGTATACTTTGATAATTATGTTTCAGTTTGAAGAAATATGGTATGATAAAATTATGGGACGTTCGTTCGCGCCTGACCTCCATAGAATGGAAATATGTCACAAAGTTTAATAAGGTTTTTTTAATATAGATCCACAGAATATTGTGATAAGTGTTTCAGTGTGAACAGGTATGGTATAATAAATTATGGGTTTTATCAATTTTATTTTTACTTTTATCATATTTTGTTTTGGTTTTGATATCCCCAAATTCGAAGCTATCTCTTTACAACCCTTCCTATCATACTTTCATAAATCAGTCCATTTTCTGAAGGCTGTTTTTGAACCCAGTCAACGACGGGTACTTTTGCTAGTACATATATATATATATATATATATATATATATGTGTGTGTGTGAGTGTGTGTGTGTTTGTATATATATATATATATATATATATATATATATATATATATATATATATATGCAGTAGCATTTTCGCCGTGTAATGTGCATATTAAACGGATTACCTTTAGTAATATCTTGTTGATTATGATTCCCTTCGAATGCAGTTTTTATGAATTGAAAAGTGAAATTGTCAAAAATATATATTTACATCAGATTTGATGGTAAATTTATTTTCAAATTCTTATATTTAACAATTGTTAGTAATGTTGATCTGAATTCAGTGGTTAGGAAATTGTTGACATTAAGATGAGAATTAGCGTTTTGCTATAAATTAGAAGTATTCAAAATGTAGCAGCAGGAGAGACAAAGGAAGACAATGGAAAAAATGTGAAATAAAACAATTGGACTGCCATGCCTGTCGAACATGTTTAATGACCGGATGAAAACACATTCACTAGTGTCGCACCAAAATGAAGACAAAAAAGACAAATAGACTTCAAGAAGACCTACCTGGAGCCGGATCGCCTGAAAAGCCAACAAAAGGAAGTGAAATAAGAGTGTAATAAACCGACTTTGTCGGAAACCATTTCGCATTGTTAGGCTCAATCCATTCGAATTATAAGAACAGCTATCATTTGTATAACGATTTCAAAATAAATAAGTATTATTCACACAACTTAGTTATAAAAATATTTCTTTTCTTTATTTATTCCAGTAACTCTGTATTATTTGATAATACTAAACTGTTGGGGTTGCTGATAAACCTAATAAAAACCTCTTAATAATAGCCTTAACAGTCGATAGCAGAATATGGAAAAAAAAAAAAAAACTCTGGCAAAATATTTTTCCGAGAAAGAAACCAAAATCTAATAAAGCCAGAGTAGAATTGCTAATGGTTCTCTGACTAAAGCAATAAAATACGTCAAAAATACTGTTGTGATTATTGGCCTCGGAAAGTGTTTTAACTACCCCCCCCCAAAAAAAAACGATAACAACTGTGAAAAAACTGTCAATATTTTTCAATATTAAGGTTAAAATAAAATATATTCATTGTCTCTAAAATAGTTGATATTTTAAGTTAAAACAATTTTTAAAATAATAAGTTTAAGAAGCGGTAGATGCCAATTTAGAAATGGCAAGTTTCAACTTGTGCAATTTCTTCCTCAAATAATCGGAAGTAAGTGTACGACGATAACAACAATGATGATGATAACGACTTCCGACCGCTTAGAATCGAAGTTGAAAAAATGACGATCACAAAGTTTCCACTCTTTAAATTTTCCAACCCTAAGCCACAATCAAATATGTCGGTAAAAATATAGTAAGAACTGTCGTACAACATGATGAGAAGTGGTTACTTATCTCATTCGTATTTTTAAAAAAATGACGGAAAAGATATTGTCCTATTGAAAGCAAATTACTGAATATTATTTTCACTTGAGAACATTCGATTAGTTCATATATGGACTATATTTTTGATTGACAATGACTATAAACCAGACAAATTTTCCAAGAAATCAATTATGATGAAATTTACATACTCCTTCTATCTAAGAGAGAAACGATAACTTGTATCTTTATCACTAAAAAAGGAAACAGTAATCACAAACTTGAAGTATCAGGAAACAAATGACCTAATCCGATAGACACCCTTTCTTCTATTATCACCTTATATATTAGTGATGAAAATGCAGTCACAAAAACACAATCTTCAGAAGGCATGTATTCTCATTCGTTATGGAATTTGCACCGAATGTTTTGAAAGATAAGGGCACGTGATAGTCAAATTAAAGATATGCTCAGTCCATGTTCATGGTGCATACATAATCAGAAACAGCGAATAGTTAAACCGTTAATCCATTGCAATATTTCGACAATTCTAAAAGTCACAAAAATCACATTTACACGAATTTATTCCTGTCATATCATAGATCAGAGGAACATATATTTTAATTAATCAATTGTGAATCAGTCTTAGTAATTAAAAACGTTGCAAAACTCTCACTAGATTCGAAATATCACAAATTCTCATTAGAGAAGAGTTTGAGTGAAGATCAACTAGCAAAGTCATGAAATCACATGATCTCCAAAGACTCTTTTCATTCCCTCAGCTAACGAGATTTCAAGGGGGAAGGGCGCACGAGTTTGGCTGTTTTCCCCACCCCCAGTGTTGTTAGCTGTCTATCTATCTGTATGCCAGTCTGTCTCACATGCATGCGAAAAAACTTGTATCTATGGCTTTTTTTCTGTTTTAAATAAACCTTATTAAAAAACGAATATTTGCACTCGAGTGGCTTTGTTTCTTAAAAGCATCAACATCTCGAGTTTGACAACGACAACACAGGCGTATAATGGATTATGATCCAGAATAGAAGTCAACAAACGTTAAAGCATTCGACAAAGAATAGGATATCAAACACATTACATTAACTTACCACAAACAAATGATATGTTAGATAGGAATATACAAACAGTGAAAAAGATACTGAGAATAACATCTGAAAAATTGACTTAGCAATGCTTGGGGTACGTTCAGAGGACCATTGCAAAATGGTTCTCTTTCTCCAACATCCAAGCATAATACATCATAAAAATGCATTTGTCAAAAAAAAAAAAAAAAACTCGAAGAAAGATAATTTAAAACCAAATGCGTTATATTTCAAGAAAGCTGGATGAAAAAAAGAAAAATCATTAAATGAATCTTGTCCATTCTTAGTCATTACTGCGAAATGTACACATATATGATCAAACAAATGGTTTGCTGAAAAACACAAAACAAACACACATTTCAATAAATATATCGTAGACTATGAAAATATATTTGAAAAGTTATTCGTAAATGGAAAATTCAATTACAACCAACTAAATGGATCACAATATATATGTCAAACACGATACAGACATCATTATTATCATTATTATCATTATTATTATTATTATTATTATTATTATTATTATTTATAATAATAATAATAATACATTGTCGGTGCAGTTAATAAAACAAGGAATAACACCAATAAATTTCAAAAACAAAAAGGAGTTATAACATTCGCAATAAACTACCATCTCAACTAACATGTGTCCTAACTCCTTTTGCAAACTGACTGCAAACCTCATTATGTTACTCACTGTATCTCATATACCCAACTTCTACCACATGTGTATTATTGTGTTGAAGTTCAGTCTCTTCATAAATAATATCGAGAAAACAAAAATATTAGCCACATCACAATTCTTAATTCTCATTAAAAAGAGATCTCTCTCGAAATATTTGAATAACTGTAACCGAATTTATTTCATTCAAAATTTGTATTCTCAAGCCTAATGAAACTGTAACTTATATTTTATGAGTCATAGTTTATTAAATTTTTGTGAGTTTTTCAACGTTTATAGTCGAAATGATCGAAACAAACTGATTGAATTAAATAATAAATTGTTTTCTACTACTTTTTACTTGTCTATTAAGCAGACACACAATTGATATAAATCTTTTTAATGCGACTGTCGGTCGGATGATGAACACAATTAGTATATCTCTTGAAAACAAATAGACAAAATTTAATTACTTAAGAAGTATTTTTTGCACTTTTGCAAAAATTATGTTACATGTTGTAATCGAAGGAAAGTAGTCTTGTGAAAATGTATTCCAAAGATAGGAGGTTTTTAGAAGGACACTTTTTCATGGAAATCCACTCTGGTACACGGAAGAAAAAAGGAAAATTCTTTACAAATTCTTTGCTTGAATGTATCACAGATAGGGGCCAGACATTGGAGCTCGGTCGAGTCAGTGGAGTAGTGGTCACATTGCAAAGAATTTCATGAATATGGTGCTTCATGTGTGGCATAATCGGATACATGGCCTCAAGCTTTGACATATGGAGCCAACCTTTGCAAATCTCTAAAGCCCCTCCCCCAAGATCTACTTAATTTCTAGTGATAGCCAGTGTGTTCTCGAGTAGCTGTTTAACTGGCGTCGCTTCCATGTTTATGGATTCACTTAAGAGTTGTTTCACTTGAACTGAGAGTTTGGCTACAAATCTCTTCAGGCGATCCTCGAAACAATGGCCAGCTTATTCAATGCCACCAAGTATAATTTCTGGGTAGTAAAACATTTGCATGCTATGCAAGAACTAACACAAGCGCCTCAAAAATGGTTCAATACTATAAAGATGGGTGCCAAGCCTAGTTAAACATATTCTGTTACAGTGGGCACAATAAGCCAACAGTAAATAGAAGATATCCACATATAGAGCAGTAGAAGATATCCACATATTGAACAGTAGAAGATATCCACATATTGAGCAGTAGAAGATATCCACATATTGAGCAGTAGAAAATATCCACATATAGAGCAGTAGAAGATATCCACATATTGAACAGTAGAAGATATCCACATATAGAGCAGTAGAAGATATCCACATATTGAGTAGTAGAAAATATCCACATATAGAGCAGTAGAAGATATCCACATATTGAACAGTAGAAGATATCCACATATAGAGCAGTAGAAGATATCCACATATTGAGCAGTAGAAAATATCCACATATAGAGCAGTAGAAGATATCCACATATAGAACAGTAGAAGATATCCACATATTGGGCAGTAGAAGATATCCACATATTGAGCAGTAGAAGATATCCACATATAGAGCAGTAGAAGATATCCACATATTGAACAGTAGAAGATATCCACATATTGAGCAGTAGAAGATATCCACATATTGAACAGTAGAAGATATCCACATATTGAGCAGTAG
Source organism: Euprymna scolopes (assembly GCF_053919585.1). Lineage (NCBI taxonomy): Eukaryota > Metazoa > Mollusca > Cephalopoda > Sepiida > Sepiolidae > Euprymna > Euprymna scolopes. The sequence goes on from NC_136484.1 coordinate 82,175,238, forward strand.
AAGATATCCACATATTGAGCAGTAGAAAATATTCACATATAGAGCAGTAGAAGATATCCACATATTGAACAGTAGAAGATATCCACATATTGAGTAGTAGAAAATATCCACATATTGAGCAGTAGAAGATATCCACATATTGAGCAGTAGAAGATATCCACATATAGAGCAGTAGAAGATATCCACATATTGAGCAGTAGAAGATATCCACATATTGAGCAGTAGAAAATATCCACATATAGAGCAGTAGAAGATATCCACATATAGAGCAGTAGAAGATATCCACATATTGAGCAGTAGAAGATATCCACATATAGAGCAGTAGAAGATATCCACATATAGAGCAGTAGAAGATATCCACATATTGAGCAGTAGAAAATATCCACATATAGAGCAGTAGAAGATATCCACATATAGAGCAGACATCCAAATATCAAAAGAACTCTATATTTTGTGAGACGTGTAGACCCATCAGTGGTCATGTCATAGGTCAACGGAGACGTCAAGCACTGTCAGATGTTGTTACGAAATTGACACATCACAAGTATGGTGGCCAAAAAATTGATTGAAAGTTAATGATGCATAGCAAAGTGTAAGAATGGATATCAACCATTATTATGCACACTGTTTTCTTATTCTCATTGAATGCAGGCTCGTCTGTTTTGTCATTTGGCGATTAATTTCTTGACAAGACCTAGCAAGCATTATTCAACAACGCCGATTGTCTATTGTTATGAACAGGGAGCACTACATAAGATATTAGCCGATTAGGCCACAGCCTTTTGCAGACTGCAAGCCAGACAGTTTTTATTTGAATGGGGAATTCAATGCAGTGAGCATACGTGTCATCAAGCAATGGCATTGTGAAAAAAAACCCCAAAAACAACCATAGCATAAAGCGAATTACTGACAGGAACAACTGCTCATTGGAGAAGCAATATACTGTTACAGTGTTATGCTAAAGGATGGTGCCGCTCTCGGCAACCATACCTATGAATGGCATTTACCCATACCAAGCTCGAATAAAAGAAATGGACCATGTGCAATCACTTGATGACGAGAAAGTGGATAGACTATATAATGTAGGTGATCATGCCTGGATCAAGCTGTCAATGCAACACCAAATTCAAATAGAGGCAAGTAACTGGTGTAATCAGTCAGCAATCTGTTACATATGCGATCTCTACCATATTGTTCTACTTATTCAATGTGTTTTACTATATATATATATATATATATATATATATATATATATATATATATATATATATATATATATATATATATATACATACATATATATATATAAGAGAAAGAAAATTAAAACTATAAGTTGAACTTGACAATCCAAATTATTTATTGTTCGACTGAATACTAAAAAAAAACAATTTACAAAGATAAAATGCTGGATATTTATTGTTAAACTACCAGTAAAATTAAAATCAATACATCATAATAACATAAAAATCGATTTATATTTATTTTACTTGTGCTAAAAAAAAAAAAAATAAAATTGACGATCGAAATTTTTTTGTACCCACAATTGTGTATCCCATGCCTATATTTGTTATATTTTTATTCTGGTTCATATGTTGTATTTTATTCCTTATTAAACTTAGTTTCGTATATTTTGGGTTCATACGAAACTCCCTTTAATTTGAATAAAAATGTAAGACTAGCTCCTTAAATGACATCACTGGTTCCAGTGTGAAAATCTGCCTATCAAATCCTGCAGCGAAGAGGAATGGACTCCTGCTTCATTGCCTGCCGCGGACGAGGATTCCCGAGCTTTTTTCTTTCTGGAAGTAAACCAGGCAAGAAGAAAATCTGGTCGCGACGAGGCGAACACTTCTGTAAACTTTTATATACATGGCAACGGTATGCGCATATTTTGAGGGAAAGGAGTAATTTCAAAGCCTTTAAACTAACAAAAAAGGCAAATGTACTGTCTATCTTCAACTTGTGAGTACGTTAAATTTGTTGTGAGCATAATTTAGGAAGTACTCGTACTTAATTTTCTTATCAACTGTAGTTGTTCATTGTGACAACAATTTGCAAACCACTTTTTTTGTGCTTTTTTTTTTACTTGACGTTTTTTGCATTTGAGTGCCTGCAAAGGAACAAAATTTGCTACCTACTGTAAATAAAATCTTTTCTTCATTTAAAAAAAACTCTTTCTATTTTATTCAATTAATCCGCCCCACCCACCCGTTTTTTTATTTCATCCTTTTATTTTTTGTTTCTACAATTCGTTTCTACGTTGAATTTATCTGAAAGAGGATAAATTTCCGACAGCATTGCCACACCTAATAAAACAATTTCGGTTTGTATTAGATTCGAAAAAGTTGTCAAAAAACAAATATATAAAAAATAAATGTTATCAAAGGCAAGATAAGTTACTTTTCTACCTAACTGAATAATTTTCTAGTGTTTTTATGCAACATCTTCCCTTTTCTCAATGACAAAACAGAACAAAAAAAAGTCTAAGAATGAAAACAGAGTCTATAAAATATAGTGATCTAGGCATTCATTGAGCTGACTACCCTCATACCTAACAGGGATTATTCTGCCCTTTCACTTATGTTGTGAAATCCCTGAATCTCACAGAATCTCTTACTATTCTTCCCGACTGTGTTGTCCGCAACCTTTCCGGGCTTGGTTTTGTTGGGGATGGGGTCGGGTTTGGGCTTTCTCTAATTTCACCTTCATATTGAGGTGGTTCTGTGGTGCATATCTCTTCTGTACCCCACTCTGCATTCTTGGGTAACTCTCTCTGCACTTCATATGGCTGGTGTATTACTGATGTGAGTGGGGGTGTCTCTGCACTTTTCTTCAAATCTACTCTATTCCGTCGATATAATTCCCCATCCACTTTTATATGGTATGATCGCTCATCCAGACTCCGTCCTACCACTGCTTTCCTCCACTCTTTTTGACCATTTATGTGTGTTTTCATCCGTACTACATCTCCAGGATACAATGGTTTCAGTGGTTTTATTTTTTGGTTGAAAGGATGTTCTTGCCTCCTGCGATCTTGCTTCACTATTTTTCTTAGATTTTTGGGCAATTCTAGCTTGAGTAAATCCTCTCTGGTTGGGAGAAGTGTTTTTGTTCTCCTTGACATCAGCTTCTGAGCTGGTGATAAGAGACCCCTGCCTGGCGTATTTCTGTGATCCAACATTGCTAGGTATGGGTCAGCCTTATCTTCCATCGCTTTCCAGAAAAGGTTTTTTGCGATCTTTACTGCAGATTCCACCTTACCATTTGCCTTGCTATTGTATGGACTGACCAGTGTATGTGTAAAACATCACTTTTTTGCAAAGTTAAAACATTCCTGGCTACTAAACTAAGGCCCATTATCAGTTTCCACCTGATCTGGTATTCCATGTCGTGCAAAATGGTGTTTCAGTTTAGTTATCAGTGTCTTTGCTTGTGCATTGAGAAGATGATCGATTTCCCAAAAGTTGCTCATGTAATCAACTGTGCAAAGATAGAGTCTATCTGCAAACTTAAAGAGATCTATTCCCACTTTCGCCCAGGGTCTGCCATGAACCCTTAATTGTTCTGCCAGATTGGCTACTTCATATTTTCTACACGTGGGGCATTTTGAAACATAGTCCCTTATGTCACTGTTCATATTTGGCCAATACAAGCATTCTCTTGCTCTTCTGCAACATTCCTCTACTCTCAGGTGTGTGGAATTTTCTTCCAACACTCCCTGCTGTGTAAGTGGGACCACTATCATGTTTCCTCTGAAAATTAACCCATCTTGCACTGTTATTTCACTCCGCATATTAAAATATGGTCTCACCTCTGGGTCAAGATGTATTTTGTCTTCTGGCGATCCTTCCAGAATTACTTGCTGCAACTGCTGCATGCTTCTGTCTTCCTTCGTGGCTGAGCGCTGTTCAAGCAGCCTTCTCTCTGTTACAGGAATATATTCTGCTTCCTTGACATCATCTTCATCGTCCATATATTCACCGCCGAATCCATAGATGTATTCTCTTGATAGTGTGTCTGCAAGGAACATTTTCTTACCTGGATAGTACAGAACTGTAGCATCGTAAGCCTGTAGTCGCATCAGCATGTTTTGCAGTCGTTTTGGGCATTTCACCAATTCTTTTCTCATGATCGCTTCCAGTGGCCTATGATCAGTTAGTACAAACGTATATTGGTGAAACTGTTCACATGTGTAGACTACTGCTAGTAATTCCTTCTCAATCTGTGCATACTGAGTTTCTGTGTCAGTCAGTGCACAGCTGACCCTCTTGCAGTAGTGCAGTCCCCATGCTCTTCTCACTTGCACTGCATTGAATGACCAAATACTTGTTGGGGTCATAGTACCTTAATACCAGTGCCCCACTCACTAACTTTTTAATTTTCCCAAAAGCCTCTTCATGAATTTGGGACCATGTCCATGGCACGTCTGTCTTCACTAAATTTCTAATAGGGACCATCACGTCAGATATGTGTGATAGAAATTTTGCCAGGTAATTTACGAATCCGACCAATCGTTGCACTCCCTTCACATCTGTTGGGCACGGCATTTCTTTTATGGCTCTTACCTTCCCAGGATCAGGACGTAAAACATCACTGATAATCATGTCCCAGGAAAGATATAAACGCTTGTCGTAAGTTCAATTTTTCAGCATTCAATCGCATCCTACGATCACAACATCTCTGCAACAGTTTCCTGGTCATGGTCAATTGTTGCTTCTTCCATCGTTTTACCCTTCCCAGAAAATCATCCACTTGGTTAACCACCCCCTATAAATCGGGCACATTGTCAAAAAGGGTCTTTTGAAATATCTCGGGTGCTGGAGCAATCCCAAAAGGTAAAACTTTCCATCGGAATCTACCATATGGCGTAGAAAATGTTGTTAAGTGACTGCTGGCTTTGTCTAATTTTACATACCAAAATCCATCTCGTAGATCCAGGGTAGAAAATACCTTGCTGTCAGCCAGTTCTGGTAGTAAATCGTCCAGTGTAGGTAACTGAAAATGTTCCCTCTTCAAAACTTTATTCAGTGGTCTTGTGTCTATGCATATGTGTCGGCTTCCATTTTTCTTAGCTACCAGTGCGAAAGCACTTTCCTATGGGTCACTCACTGGTTCAATAACATTCTTCTTAACCAGTTTTTCTAACTCGAAGTTTAGCTTGTCCTTAAGTGCCACTGATATACTCCGTGTTGCTGCAACATTGGGTGTTACTCTTGGATCCACCTACAAATGTACCGCTCCTGGTAATTGACCCAATTCTTCCTTGAATACACCTCTGAAGTCATTGATAATGCTGTCTGAGTACTGGATGCTGGATTCATTCATTTGGGAAACTTTGGCGATCATTTTGAATTTGTCGTTATTGATTGTGACAAGTTCCATTTTCTGGATTGAATTTGCTCCAAGTAAGTGATGGAAATCGTCTTTCACAATGACAAACTTGACTGCATACTCTTGTCCATTTTTGGGGTTTATCATTTTTATTCGATACTCTCCCAATGGCTTCACTTCTGCTCCATTCTACATGACAAGAGTCTTATTTGAATGTTCCAGTATTTTTCCAATCACGTGTTTCTCATTCAATATGTTCACGGACGCTCCGCTATCGAGCTGAAAGGCAATTGGTTTTCCTTTCACCATCATTTCCGCTTTTATCACCTCCTGACTGACAGCATTCACCTTTTCCTTAACTATTACGCTGTCTACATATCCATAGTCTGAATAACTACTACTGTCGTTTTCCTGCTCATAATGGTGGGTTTTGACAGTCTGCACCTTCTTCTTCCTTGATATTTTGCATTTCACGGCAAAGTGGTTTTTTCCCTTACATTTATAACAGGTTTTACCAAATGCAGGACATAACTCTTTACTCGATCCATGCCACAATGCACACGCCCTGCACTCTCTGTCAGACTGAGCCGATGTCTTTCTCCTGGGTTTAAAATACACCCTGTTCACTCTTCAGGCCTTACGATTCTGGAGCATTTTCAAACAGCTTGCAGATGTCAATACATGTTTGTAAGTCTAACTGTCTTATTTTCAATAACTCAGCTTCTGTCTGGGGGTTGTGTATTAATTGTCGCAAAAATTGCACATTTTTATCAACGTCCGAAGTGCCGTAATGAAGGATTCTACAGTCTCTGATTCTCCTTGCTTTCTAGAATGAAATACGTAACGCTCATAGATTTCATTCGTTTCCCCTATAGCATATTTATCAAATGCCCAAATAATTTTGTTAGGTGTTCTTTCGTCCTCGGGTGTTAAAAATTGAAACCTGTAGTAAACTTTCAATGTGTCGTCTCCCAACATATGAAGCAAAAGTGCCCTCTGATATTGTAATGACTGTTATGGCGTAGTTATACCATTTCAGTTTAAACAACTTCCAATTTGCTGCTAAATTGTCTTCCATACATAGGGGCGCCAGAGGCCTTATACCAGCCACTGGTCTGTTTGTTTCTCCCATGTCCACTTCCGACATTTTTTTCCCTGTCCACGTGACGTACGTATAAATTACAATTTGAAACAAGACCAATAAACTTATCTGTTTCTGCAAATAATTTTCTGCTCCTTATTCTTTTTCACATCTTACTTGGACATCTTTCCACCCCACTACTGCCGCCATGTGTCATTATTTTATTGAGGATGTCAATGGATTAGAAATAACAGAACGATAGATCAGCTTTTACATAATGGTGTCTTTATTTAACATTTATAAAACAAAACTAAATGTACACCGGCAAGGGACGCAACTCGAGACGGTGAAAACTCTTGTTAGTCCCTCATGCAACACATACAGTGTTTACCCATGTATTGGAAAATTTAAAATGGCGCCCAACTCTCTCTTTAACACGGTAAGTTTGGAAAAAGGGGTTATAAATAAAAACAAGGCCAATAGCCATTAGTCACATGCTCTCGTGTAATGAATGAATGTGTGAATGTAGGATTGAGATGAAATTCTTGAAGATAAACTAAAATGACCGAAAAATGGGCTGAAATGACTTAAATAAATAAAAAGTAAATGACTTAGAATGACTTTAATGAACTTAAGGATGAATTGAATTGCCTTAAGAATTACTTGAATGCTTCAAACAAAAATAACTTGAATCCTACAAAAACAACTTGAATGATCTGGAGAATGACTTGAATAGCTTTGAGACTGATTGGTTGTAAAGTGGGTGATCATTTTACATTAAATTAATACAGAAAAGTGATCCTCCACTTTATATCACAAAGTTACAAACATAAGTACAGCATGTAGTAAGAACAGATACTACAGTTTGATCTTGGCCAAAAGGCCAAGAAAAGGGTATTTATTTGTTCCCCCACCGAGCAAATTAGGCACAAGGCCGATTTTTAATGTGAGGAGTGAAGGGGAAATGGGGACCAACTCTCCTGGGAGTAAGGGAGCTGGATAGTGACAATTGGTATGAAGTGTTGCCCATACATTGACCAAGGTCCTATATGTGGGGTTGTCCCCACATATGGTCTTTGCTTGCAGTATCTGGTGGAACAGATAATACACTTTGAGATATTAAATTTTTATTTACAGGAAAAAATACAATTGGGAAAATGAATGAAAAACTTACGCACAAGGTCAACTTAAAAAGAAGGGGGGATAGTGAGGTTGGTTGATCCATCTCATCTCTATTGGAAATTTTAAATGATTTTCTTCTCGGCCAGCATCTTTAATCATCATGGTTACCCTTTTAAATTTGTATTTATGTGTGTGTGGTGGGACCCCCTCCCACCACACACACATAAATACAAATTCCTACTTGAACCCAATTTAAATTTTTTTTTTTTATATCAAAAAATACAAAAAAGATAACAATATTAATAAAATTTCATTTGTGTCGAGGGACATGGGGGAAAAAAAAAAGACTGGTTAGTAAGGCCCTCCCAACTCTATCTGAAATGCTAGACCACCTGTTTCACTCTGGTTTGTAAAGGAACCAGGGTTTCGCGGGCAGCCTCTAAATGGAGGGGGTAGGGGTTGTGTTCTAAATAGGGGAGAAAAGAAAAATCTGACAGTGAGAGCGGGGGGGGGGGAGGGAGGGTGTTAGTGTTTGGTTTGATTTCCTCCAAGCTGGGTGAATTTCGAGAGGAGGGTGAGGGGGGCAAAAGAAAAATTGTTGTTTTTGGAGGTTGGGGGTCTTGGAGGCTTTCTGATAAAGGAAATCAGATTTATTTGGCTGGCCGAGAGGCTGAAGGAAGTAGAATTGGAAATGGGCAGGGATCCGACAGAAACACTAGAACCGACCGCTCCACACATAGGTGGGGAACACGTATTCAAATTTGGCCGCTCTTCTTCGCATCTGATCTTTACCCATAGTTGGTGTTTAAAGAAAGCGATCAGATCCTGATCAGAAAAAGGCAGCATCCCCCAGCCATCTCGACGTCCAAATCTCCATTCTCGCCATGGCCAGGATTGCGATGTAGACCATTTGTCCCTCCCAGTCCCACGGCGGCCTCACGTTGTCCACTACGTTGGATACAGTAATCGGGCGAGGATGCTCGGGGTCGATGTGAGCCGTCACCTCGCCAACATACGACCAGTACTGGTGGAGTTCGCGGCAATCGAAAAATGCATGATTAGTTGTTTCTGTGGCCATCGTCCCGCAATGGAGACAGGCCGGCGATTCCAAGAAACCAGAACTGCATTGTATATTGTTGAGAGGAAGAGCGTTTCGGGCCAATCGCCAAGTCAAAGAGAACTCAATATTGTTCAGATGACTCGAACCTGGCACCCAGCTTCATGCGGAGCAGATCTCACTCTGCTGCCAACCCAAACATGCACATAGCGAGTCGTCGGCGGCCCCCCTCACTACATCCCTGTGGAGTTCCCTATGGGTGGCAGTCACAAAGTCGTTGGACCCTGGTAATTGTTTTAGCGCTGCTCAGCACTCTTTCAGGAAGGTTGAGTCTCCCTGTGGTCTGCAAGGACTCTCGATAGCGGGGTTGAGAATGAGGTTGAGAAAGGCGGCAGTGATTGCGGGGTGCCATGGTTGATCGTCTTGAAAGTAGTGGCTAAGGAAGGCAAGCCGCTCGGTGTCTCAATGACACTTCAAGTCTGGCATTTCCAAACCTCCCTCACACGGACATTGAATACAGACCTGTCTGCTTACCTAGTGTCTTCCTTTGTCTCAAAGGAGTGAGGATAAGAGTTCGACAAGAGCTGTTAGGTGTTGTGCAGGCAGAGGAAGTACGGCCAGTCGGTAAAGGATAAGAGGGAAGACGTATGTGGCGCACGCCTCAGCTCTACTCTCTAAGGAAAGTTTCTTAGGAAGCCACGTGTTGACTGCAGCTGCCACCTTTGACCATACCTCCGACCAATTTTTATCAAGCTGGAGATCCAGTCCGAACCACACACCAAGGATCCGAACCGGGCCATCTATCCAGCTGAAGGGTGCCGGTAGGTTTGTGTTGCCACTCCAGGCGCCCAACCACAGTCCGACCAACTTGCTGCGGTTTATCTTGGCCCTCAAGATTCTTTTGTACTGTGCAAGCGCCTCCAAAACGATCTCAATACCTCTGAAGCTCGACACAAAGACCGTGACATCATCAGCGAACGCAGATACCTTGGCAGCTGAGCCGCCACGCAGAGCCATTCTGCGCAGGGCCGAATTTGCCTCCCCACATCTTAGCTTGCAGAGCAGAAGCTCCAATGCCAGGATGTAAAGCAGGGGCAACAGTGGACAACCCTGATGAACCGACCAAGAGATAACAAAGGGTTTTGAGTGCTTTCCGTTGACTTGTACAACAGCCGTGGGCTGTCGATACATCATGGAGATCCACTTGCAGAAGTCCAGTTTAAAATCGGCGGCCTCTAAGACAGATGCCAGGAAATGATGGCCGACCCTATTGAACGCTTTGGACTGATCTAAGTTGATCAGCGCGGCTTCCGTGTCGTCATCTATTCCTCCCTCTAGTATTGTGCAGATCAGGTGCAAGTTGTTCTGAGTCAATCTCCCCTTTACAGCGTAGTCCTGTTCCGGTTCAACCAACTCTTCGATAACAACCTGCAGCTGATTCGACAGAACCTTGGCCAAAATCTTCAACTCTATGTTAAACAGAGTTATGGGCCTGTAGTTGTCTAACTCTTCCCCACCATGCCCATCACCTTTCCTCAGCAATGTGATCACTCCCTTGGTTACCTGGGCGACAGCCTCAAATATAGTTTGTATGGCAGACCATCGAGTCCCAGCGATCTGTCACAGCTGACCTGCTTCAGTGCAGTAAAGACCTCCCACTCTGTCACCCAGCCCTTGCAACTAGCCGCTCTAGTCGCTAAACTCAAGGACCGGAAGATTGGGCTGCTGTGTAAAATGCTCCTCAAAATGTTCTTGAAACCTCTCACAGATCTCCCGAGTCGATTCAAGGGTGCGTCCATCCAGATCTCTAACTTTTGCAATATATTTGTCCAAGCCACACCTAGAAATCTCACGACGTGTGACAGCGTCAGAGTTGACTACTTCGTTGCCTATCTTTCTAAACCTAGCTCTGACTACTTGACCTTCATAGCGCTCGCTAGTCTTGCGCAGAAGGTCCTGCCTAGCTAGTTCCTGACTAACCCTATCATCCTCCCCCGTAGCCTGGGCTAGTTTCTGCTCTAGCTGCTTCTTCATCTTGGCCTTATCTAGTGCGAGGTGGGGCTTACTTGACGGAGAAGTTTCTAATGTTGGCTTTTAGACCTAACCACCACTTACTCCCGGTAACCGCCCCCACTAGTGCCTTTTTAATTAATTCTCTTAACTGGTCTCAGAAGTCTTGTATCTCCAGAAGGGAGGTGTTTAACTTCCAATACCCTGCTAACTTAGGCCTATTTCCTAATTTCAGCCGGGCCATAACTAGTTTATGGTTTGACTGACCTAACCAAGTGAACGTGGGGCAAGATAGGAAATCTATTTCGCCTTTTCTAACTAGTATCCTGTCCAAATAGGTATTCGGATAGGAGGGGACACTATTAGTCCACGTCCACATCTCCCGCCCTGGATGCTCGACCCGAAACCTGTCAACCAGATCGCATCTAGCCATCAGGTCAGCCAGGCTGGGCTCACATCTCTCTAGCTTCGCCTCCTACCTTATCTAACTCTGGGTCTAACAAGAAAAGCTTAAAAAGTTAAAAACAACATCTATTAACAACAGACCTTTGATCTTAACCAAAAAGGCCAAGCACAAAAGTTTTACGGACAGACCGACCGACACACCGACCAACCGACCGACCGATGGATTGACATAGAGTCACTTGCATACGACTAAACACTAGGTGAAAGTGCACTGGGGGACTACCCAAAGATTTACCTTTAAAAAGTTGATTAAAAAGTTGATTACAGGGAGGTTGAAAATGAGAAAATGCCTTTCGGAATAAATACCTCCAACCTCTCCATGTTAAGAACGGCTTTCGAAATAAACACCCTTTGCAGATTGAACAAACAATGCGCATTGATCCTCTTCCCCCAGTGCATTTTCACCAAAAACTAGACAAAATACTGTTAGAAACTCGTCAATATATGTTACCGTGGCATAGGCTGACATATATTCGGTGGGTTTTTAACAGTATTTTGCATATTTTAACTTTTTTCCAAACTTACCGTGTCAAAGAGAGAGTCGGCCGCCATTTTAAATTTTCCATTACATCAGTAAACGCTGTATGTTTTTCGAGCTGAATAAACATGTCACATTAAATAAAAACGACAAAAACATATCCAATTAGGTAGAAAAGTAACTTATCTTGCCTTTGATAAAATTTATTTTTTATATATTTGTTTTTTGACTTTTTCGAATCTATGTGTACAGTAATACAAACCCAACAACTTTAATAAATTAGTGGACTTCGATATTTTTTCACAGTTTTACGCTAGAAACATATTAGCGTCAGCATTTATTTAATTTCAGAATCTCCGTCTGTTTGTCAGTGTTAAACACTGACAAATATCGTTAAACACTGACAAACAGCGTTAAACACTGACAAACAGACCCCCGGTCATGAAAACAAGTTCTCAATATGTGAATAAAAGGCCATAAACTCAAAGCAATAACCGATTCATGGTTATTAATATAATTGAAGCAATTTTATCATTTAAGTTTATATTTCTTCCACTGATAAGACAGCAAATATAGTGTGTGTATCTTTTTGATATTTGAAAGAAACTTAAAAATATTCTAAGACGTTTTTCTTATGTTTCATTTCATATTTAAACTTATATTTTCATGTAAATATAGAAGTTAAGTAGAGTATTTTACTATATAAAATAGTATTATTTTGGTATTAGTATGTGAAAGCCTTCAGCAAATCCCCCTAAACAAAAGTGAAATTCTAATTTTTTCAGGTGGAACACCCTAAAAAAGTTGTCGCAAAGGAAAATATGAATCATTTTAGAATTTAGTTTCATACATAAATTTGACATAAAAGGAAAACTAAATTTCTGAGCTATTCTAGTGGTTTAGTTAATAAAACAAATTTGTTCCGATCAATTCTAGGCATGTTTTGAGGGGAATATTAACCTTTTTAATGATTGATTGTGGTTTTATGATTATTTCAGTCACACTTGGGGTTAGTGGTAAAAAAATTAAATTTACATAAGAAAATGATCACCCAGTTTAAATTCGAAAATAATTCTTTTCGTTGTTTTTTTTCTGTCAAGTTTTTTAGAATGTTCAGTCATACTTAATTGTCTAAAAAGTCGAATCTCATTTTGGATGGAAATGATTTAGTTAAGGGTGTTATTAATTATGTGTCATTCCTTTTACTTATCTTCCAACAGGCAGATTTAGGCACAAAGTTGGTTGATAATGTACAGAATTCAGCTTTCCAAGAAGGGGCATTCTAAATTGAGATAAAAATTAAAATTGCCTCGGTCTTGAAGAATTTCTTTTTCACTGACTGAGGACAGAAAAGATAAAGTGTAGTATCAAAAAAGATATTAGACTTTGAATTATATATTTGCTAAAAAATATAACATAGAACAAGGTTATCAAAAGTGTGCGAAAATGAGGATCGTTCCACATCTTTTATCTTACACTATCTAGCTTAGTCTAAGATCATTTTACTTACCATAATACCACATGTTCAAATAGTGTCAATATTGACACTATTCAAATAGTGTCAATATAGTGTGAATATATGAGGTGCTTCAATAAGTTTCCAAACTTTTTTCATATGCACACTATTATTAATAGTGCACACATGAAACTCTAGTCCCCTTTGAAGTAATCTCCTCCGGCTGCAATGCACTTGTTGTACCGTTCCAACACCTTCTAAGAAGGCTGCATAGAAGTCCTCTTGTGTGAGCATGTCAGTGACCCTCGATACAGCCTCTTTCATCTCCTTAATTGTCTCATAGCAATAACTTTTAAGGCTTTCCTAACCAAAAGTCACAGGGAGCAATATCTGGACTACAGGGGGGGGGCGGTGAGGAACTGTCTTGATACGCATCTTGATCAAATAGTCCGTGACAAGGATGGAGTTGTGGGCTGGCGTATTTGCGCAGATCTTCTGCATTTTCAGTTTCTTACAAATAATTGTGTATACAGTTCCCATACTGTGCACTTATTATGTCTGTAGAAACTTGGGGTGTAAAGGGCGCTGGGTAGGGGTAGTACCATTGGCAGCATGGCATATTGTATCCTACCTTTTAGGACCGATGAGCGCCACTAGGCCCTATCCACTTCCTAATCTCTCACGTGCTGACTCCAAGCGACGTTTACACTGCATCACTAATCTAGGCGGAGGAATTGCTGCTAATTTGTCAATGGCTAGAAGGCAGATGAGATTAATGATCTAACAGCCAAGTGTAGGGAGTAAACCTATCAAATCAGGAGTGGAACCCCGAAGATAGATCAGTGTGCTGTGCAAACTGACTCTGGCAACTCCTGCAACCAAACTGGTGTAAAACGCACCGCTCTGCTTTCCTTTGGAACACACAGGTGAGGTCGAGAGGCGGGGGTCTTAAGCACTGGGCAGAGTAGGACCTCCATACACTTTTCCCAAGCTTGCGCCCTGGAGAGGACACTTCATTGCTGCTGCTGCAGCGACAGAAACAACATGAGAACAGCAGTCTTGAGCATATTGGTGTAAGCTTGGACACTATGGGTTGTCTCTGATGGTGGGAGGGATCATCGAAATCCCCGCTAGTCAGCCATCGCTTGCCTTAAACCGAGCAGCTCCTGGTCAATTAGATGCTGACTTGCCACGGTCTGTTTGCTTCATTGGGTGACTGGAGCTAGGACAAAATCCAAAAAGCAGATCAGAAACTGTGCACCTGCCAAAACCAAATCTTAAAAATTTTCAAAGCAACCAGCGCTGAGACTTGGCAACTTGGAATGTTAGGATCATGTGTCCTGGACTCTCAAACAATCTCCAGCAAATTGACAATGCAAGAAAGACAGCTATCATAAACTGCAAGTTAAAGAGGCTTAACATTGACATTGCAGTCCTGCAGAAGACAAGACTCACAGACAGTGGTAGCATCAGAGAAAAGGATTACACTTTTTTCTGGCAATGCAAGGAACCAGAGGAGCCATGCTTACATGGTGTTGGACTGGCCATGAAGAACAGCCTACTGTCCGCAGTTGAGCTTCCATCCAAAGGCGCGACAAGAATCCTCCCTATGCGTCTCTCCAGCAAATCAAGCCCAGTGAATATCCTGAGTATCTACGCTCCCATTCTCAACTCTAGTGCTGAGGTAAAGGACGAGTTTTATGAGGAACTAGAGAGCACCATAAAGACAATTTCTGCCTCAGATAAACTATACCTCCTTGGTGATTTCAATGCCCGTATCAGAGCCGACCATGACTCCTAGTCTCGTTGCATCATTTTGGCATCAGCAAGATGAACGAAAATGGATAGAAACTCTTAGAGCTGTATACATACAATGACTTATGCATCACAAACACATTCTTCCAAACAAAGCTATATCACAGAGTGTCTTGGTGGCACCCCTGGTCTTGCCATTGGTACCAACTGGATCTCATCGTTACCAGAAGAAACTTGGTGAATTGTGTTTGGAATACTCACAGCTACCACAATGCAGACTGTGATACTGACATATGCTAGTTGCAGTCTGTATCAAACCTAAGAAAATCCACTGTGCTAAGCAAAAAAGACGACCTCGCATAAATATAGCCTTCACCTCCTTTCCCAATATGTGTTTACGCTTTGCAGACTCGCTCCAGGAAGCCTTAAAAGGCTGTCCAACAAATACAGTGAAAGAGAGGTGGGGACACATTCGTGAAGCTATGGACACCTTTGGTAAGCAGGAGAAGAAGAATCCAGACTGGTTTGAAGCGGGATCACTGAACTAGAGCCAGTTATCTCAACTAAACGCATTGCGCTGCTTGAGTATAAAAGAGACCCTTGCTGCACTCAGGAAGGCCAAAAGTGATGCCCAGAAGACTGCCAGATGCTGCACCAATGAATACTGGCTGAACCTATGTAGCAGCATCCCACTTTCTGCTGACTGTAGAAACGTTTGTGGATGTATGCAAGACTGAAGGTAGCCTTCAGCCCAAGTATAATTGAGACTGCACCACTGAAGTCAAAATCAGGTAACATCATCACAAACTGCATAAAGCAAATGGAGAAATGGACTGAATACTATCAGCAGCTATACACATGAGAATATCATCACTAATGCATCAATTGAAGGCATCCCACCCCTGCCAGCCATGGATGAGCTGGATAATCACCCCTCTCCTGATGAACTCACTGAAGCCATTGACACCCTTGCTCCAGGTGGTGATGGCATTCCACCTGAAATCATCAAGGTTGGCAAAAATACAGTTCTCCTTGATCATCTGTGTCAACTTCTGCTTCAGTGCTGGGAAGAGGGTTCGGTTCCGCAAGACATGCATGACACCAACATTGCAACGCTTTACAAAAATAAAGGTGATCGCGTGATTGTAATAATTACTGTGGCATCTTTCTGCTCAGCATTGTTGGAAAGGTCTTCGCTCGTTTTGTATTAAAAAGACTCCAGTTACTTGCAGAGAGAGTAAACCCAGAGGCGCAATGCAGTTTTAGAGCAGAAAGGTTGACATGATATTCTCCTTACGACAACTATAGGAGAAGTGTTGAAAGCAAAGGAAACCACTATACCTCGCTTTTATTGATCTCACAAAGGCATTTGACCTCTTTGTGCTACTATAAAAAATAGGACTCCTGAGAATGATAACCTCTTTTCCTGAAAACTCCGTCAAATTCAATGGATCACTTTCAGAATCTTTTCCCATCCTCAGTCGTGTGAAACAAGGCTGTGTTTTTGCTCCAACTCTTTTTGGCATATTTTTCTCACTTCTTCTTCTATACACTTTTTATGAAACTGAAGTTGGTGTTTATATTCTCATAAGAGGAGATGGAAGCCTTTTCAACCTTGCCCGTCTATGTGCCAAAACTAAAGTACGCATGCCCCTCATCAGGGAAATGCTGTTTGCAGATGATGCAGCATTAGCAGCCCATTTTGAGGATGCCCTTCAACAACTCATTGAGCACTTGCCCATGCTTGCAACGAGTTTGATCTGATAAAAAGCCCCAAGAAAACAAATATCATGGCGCAAGATGTCAACAATGTCCCCCGCATATCCATTGGTGATCACACACTGAAAGTGGTGAACGACTTCACGTCCATTATTTCCAATAACCTCTCACTGGACGCTGAGCTAACCATCCGCATCGGGAAAGCAGCAACAGCTATGGCCCAGCTGACCAAGAAAGCGTGGAGTAACAACATGCTGACCATAAACACAAAGATGAGGATATATCAAGCCTGTATCCTCAGCATCTTACTCTACTGCAGTGAGACATGGACCCTCTACAAGCATCAACAGCGCAGACTAAATGCCTTCCATCTGCACAATCTAAGAAAGATCTTAGGCATTACATGGCAGGACTGCATTCTGAACAAGACGTTCTTGCCAAAGCAAATCTTCCAAGCATGTTTGCCCTCCTCTCTCAGTGACGTCTGCACATGCAGGATGGTCGAATCTACAAAGATATCCTGTATGGCAGGCTCTTAGTTGGTAGCAGACCAACCGGTAGACCACTCCTCAGATTTAAGGATGTGTGCAAAAGGGACTTAAAATCCGGCAACACCAACACTGTTGGCTTTGAATCCTATGCTGCAGACCGTGACTCCTGGAGGATCAAAGTCAAGAAATGTGTCTGGCTGAGCGAGGAGAGAAGAGATGAACAGTGGTAGGAGAAGAAACACAGGTGCAAAAGGACAGCAGCAGCATCGGCAGAGCATGACAAAAGGTATTCCTGCGGGAAGTGCAACAGAATCTCCTGCTACTGCATCAGTTCGTTCAGTCACAGCAGTTGCTACCTCTCATGACAACCTTCAATAACATACTGAATTTTCAAGAGTCTATGATAATTTTAAATGCTTGTACAAAAAATTCTGGAAATTATTGAAGGCACCTTGTATATATATATATATATATATATATATATATATATATATATATATATATATATATACAAGAATAAAAAAGCATTGGAAATGCAAAAGGATATAGGGATGGTATGCCAAAAAGTATACAAACAAGATAGCTATGAATGGCTAGGCACATGGAAATAGAATTGCATCCAAAGTATAGCTTTTATATATATTATATATATTGTATATTACTTTTTACAACCGTAATGATGGCACGGAATGAAGATTGGAGAAAAGCTATAGGGCTATACTTTGGATGCAATTCTATTTCCATGTGCCTAGCCATTCATAGCTATCTTGTTTGTATACTTTTTGGCATACCATCCCTATATCCTTTTGCATTTCCAATGCTTTTTTATTCTTGTTAATTAGTATTTTTACTTACAGTCTTATTTTTAAACTTACATTCATGATAGTATTGTCTTTTTAAGGAGGCGGCTCATTGCCACCTCCATTAGTAGCAGGTCGCTTCCTGCTGGGTTTTAGGTCTTTGGGTTTTGGGCCTTATGAGTTGCCTCTTGGTCCTCCATCGGTTCTATATTACATAGAGAGTGCTACCGCCTCTCTGATAAAACAGTTAGAGTATTATAAAGTTCTAAAATGTTCATACCTTCACAATTAAATTTTTCTTGGTTCATTCTTTGGCGTTTTGGCAAAGATTTGGCAGTTTTTGATATTTATATTCATAATAGTTTGTGCATGAGGCAGCTTTTTTCCCCTTGGGATCCCTGTTATACCGTGCTTTTGAGTCAACACGTGAGGCAGCTTTCTTTTTTTTCTGGTTCTTTGTTATAAAGAGCACGTGAGGCAGCTTTTTTCCCCTCGGAATCCCTGCTATACCGTGCTTTTGAGTCAGCACGTGAGGCAGCCTTCTTTGCCTCAAGATTTGCATGATACTTAATTTTTTATTATTTCAGCATTTTTCTGATAGTATTCTTTTTGCTCAGATAATACCTTGACTTTGTTTTTTTCATAGTCTATATTTCTCTGAGCTTTTTTACTACGTGCTGACTTTGGCATTTTTTATTAAATGTAAACATATAACACTTATGTGTATCTTACTATAATATCACTTATCTTATAGCAAGACAACTCTCGTAGAATTGAGAGATACTGCCCCGTCACCAATAGTTAAAGTGTGGAACGGTATATACACCAATAGTGTAGTTGTTATCTTTATATGAAGTCCTAATCAGTGACAGTGTGAGGTTACTTGGTTAATTTATTGTAGTTTATTTTAGAAAACTTACTTGTTTTTATTAGTATATTGTGTATAGTAGCCACAATATCTAGTTATTTTTGTGGCTAGGGCTTGGATTTTGATTCTTTTTGGTCGGCTTCCAGTGAGTTCTTAGAAGATGACTTTCTTGCAGTTTCTTTTGTGGTTAATTTAACTTATTTCCTTTGGCGTTTGGTGAGTTCTTAGAAGAACTGGTCTGATCTACTTTTCTTAGCGAGCGAAGAGATTCAGCTGCATTTAACAATGGTTGCTATAGTGTATTTTTGCGCATGCGTGAGAATTTCAAGTTTCCTCCTTATTTTTCAATAGTTTGACAGTAGTCATGTGTTTTTCTGCCAAGAGCGACAGACGTCAGTGTTAGCCGTGATCGTCTAGAGGTTAGGACCCCACGTTGTGGCCGTGCTAACCTAGGTTCGAATCCTGGTCACAGCATTGACATTTTGTACATATTTTACAGTCCAAAATCTGAAGAATTATTTGTTTTTATAACATTGTTTTTTGACGTCGTACTTGCTGATAGGTTACTCTTATAACAATTTTGATCAACTGAGATAAAGATTTCGTGGTTTCATTAACGCTGGTGGGTTACTGTTTAAAGAAAAAACCTTAACGTTCACCTCAAATATTCAGCGTCCAAGAAATATAGGCCACTGGCAAACTGAAACGTCTGTGAGCATCCGGTGTATTATTTGGAGCTGTCCCTTTTGAGAGAAGTTCCGTGTTCGAAGTGGTCTGTCTACATTGGGTATATAGTGTTTAAAACTTGTTATTACACGTAATCTTATTTAATTATGGAGTTAGCTAAAAAGCGATGGGTCACTGCACTTCTCCGTGTAAAGAGCAGTCGATTGATGCTTGAACTGTTGTCAGAGACCGTTCGTACACCGAGATACATCGTCTCAAAAGAAAGAAGAAAGCAGAAGACGAAAGAAGAAAGAAGAAAGAAGAACAATTGGCCATTTTTGTAACCTTTTTTTTTTTGCTCTCTTTTGATATTTTAACCGACGTTCTGACACTCGCTGGATTCGTAAGACGCTTCTCTGTAAGAATATGTGCTTTTTGAAACTTATAAGTTGATTTTAGTTGAGATTTGGATAGTTTTGTTTTGTAGGCGTATATAGGCGTGTACGGGCCATCCCTATATAGAGAGTGCTACCGCCTCTCTGATATATATATATATATATATATATATATATATATATATATATATATATATATATAATATTTTTTAATAAATATTAATAAGTTTTTAATAAAAGAAATATTTATTATCAGAAAACAATTTATTCTTCTCTTCTTAGAGAAGAATAAAGTGTTTGCCGATAATAAATTTATTCAGTGTTAGAAATCTAATCAATAAAACTTCATACAAAAATCTTTAGGATATAAGAAAACACTCATCGGTTTTGGGTAAAATTTTCCGGTAGCCCTTATAACATTGCTATAAATGCATGTTTCTCTTATATAAAAAGAATTTTTGATTTATGTACAAGTTATATAAATTATTGGTGAGATACAAATAAAAAATAAACATATCCATTATTTATAGAGTTTGTTCCACAGCAAAATTATTAAACAGAAAGACAAAGAACTGACATAAACAAATTATTAGTTGATTTTCTTTTAAATAACTTTGATGTATTTTTATCTTAAGCTAATTGATATTTTTGCGATAAGTAAGATTTCAATATCAGAACATTTTTATATAAATGAACTTAAATTGACTCTATTTAATGAACACTTTTGAAAAGGCAGTGGAGTTCTATATTACTTATATGCTGAGGGCTTTTGTTATTGGAATCCAAATTTGGTAACTGTATAAGAATCGGAAATTTAGAAGAGAAATTAAGAATTGTATCGGAATCAGAAAAAATTCTGGAATCGTCCTATCACTAATGAACATATACATAGATATGTATTCAATGTGTTTTTATATATGTATTAAATGTATTTTTATATATGTATTTAATGTGTTTTTATATATGTATTCAATGTGTTTTTATATATGTATTTAACGTGTTTTTATATATGTATTTTATGTGTTTTTATATATGTATTCAATGTGTTTTTATATATGTATTCAATGTATTTTATATATGTATTTAATGTGTTTTTATATATGTATTCAATGTGTTTTTATATATGTATTCAATGTATTTTATATATGTATTTAATGTGTTTTTATATATGTATTCAATGTGCTTTTATATATGTATTTAACTGTTTTATATATGTATTCAATGTGTTTTTATATATGTATTCAATGTGTTTTTATATATGTATATAATGTATTTTTATATATGTATTCAATGTGTTTTTATATATGTATTTAATGTGTTTTTATATATGCATTCAATGTGTTTTTATATATGTATTTAATGTGTTTTATATATGTATTCAATGTGTTTTTATATATGTATTCAATGTGGTTTTATATATGTATTCAATGTGATTTTATATATGTATTCAATGTATATTTATATATGTATTTAATGTGTTTTTATATATGTATTCAATGTGTTTTTATATATGTAATTAATTTATTTTTATATATGTATTTAATGTGTTTTTATATATGTATTCAATGTGTTTTTATATATGTATTCAATGTACTTTTATATATGTATTTTATGTATTTTTATATATATATTCGATGTATTTTTATATACGTATTCGATGTGTGTCTATATATGTATTTAATGTGTTTTTATATATGTATTCAATGTATTTTTCTATATGTATTTTATGTATTTTTATATATGTATTCAATGTGTTTTTATATATGTATTTCATGTATTTTTATATATGTATTCAATGTGATTTTATATATGTATTCAATGTATTTTTATATATGTATTCAATGTGTTTTTATATATATATTCAATGTGTTTTTATATATGTATTCAATGTACTTTTATAAATGTATTTAATGTGTTTTATATATGTATTCAATGTGTTTTTATATATATATTCAATGTATATTTATATATGTATTCAATGTGTTTTATATATGTATTCAATGTATTTTTATATATGTATTCAATGTGACTTTATATATGTATTCAATGTATTTTTATATATGTATTTAATGTGTTTTATATATGTATTCAATGTATATTTATATATGTATTTAATGTGTTTTATATATGTATTCAATGTGTTTTTATATATGCATTCAATGTATATATATATTCAATGTGTTGTTATATATGTATTCAATGTATTTTTATATATGTATTCAATGTGATTTTATATATGTATTCAATGTATATTTATATATGTATTTAATGTGTTTTATATATGTATTCAATGTGTTTTTATATATGCATTCAATGTATATTTATATATGTATTCAATGTGTTGTTATATATGTATTCAATGTATTTTTATATATGTATTCAATGTGTTTTTATATATGTATTCAATGTATTTTTATATATGTATTTAATGTGTTTTATATATGTATTCAATGTATATTTATATATGTATTTAATGTGTTTTATATATGTATTCAATGTGTTTTTATATATGTATTCAATGTGTTTTTATATATGTATTCAATGTATTTTTATATATGTATTCAATGTGACTTTATATATGTATTCAATGTAATTTTATATATGTATTTAATGTGTTTTATATATGTATTCAATGTATATTTATACATGTATTTAATGTGTTTGTATATGTATTCAATGTGTTTTATATATGTATTCAATGTATTTTTATATATGTATTTAATGTGATTTTATATATGTATTCAATGTATTTTTATATATGTATTTAATGTGTTTTATATATGTATTCAATGTATATTTATATATGCATTTAATGTGGTTTATATATGTATTCAATGTGTTTTTATATATGCATTCAATGTATATTTATATATGTATTCAATGTATTTTATATATGTATTCAATGTGTTTTAATATATGTATTAAATGTGTTTTCATATATGTATTCAATGTATATTCATATATGTATTCAATGTGTTTTTATATATGTAATCAATGTTTTTTATATATGTATTCAATGTGTTATATATATGTATTCAATGTGTTTCTATATATGTATTCAATGCATTTTATATATGTATTCAATGTGTTTTAATATATGTATTTAATGCCTTTTTATATATGTATTCAATGTGTTTTATATATGTGTTCAATGTGTTTTATATATATTTAATATGTGTTTTTATATATGTATTTAATGTGTGTTTATATATGTATGTAATGTGTTGTTATATATGTATTTAATGTGTTTTTATATATGTATTTAATGTGTTTTTATATATGTATGTAATGTGTTGTTATATATGTATTTAATGTGTTTTTATATATGTATTTAATGTGTTTTTATATAGGTATTCTATGTGTTTTTATATATGTATTTAATGTATTTTATATATGTATTCATTGTGTTTTTATGTATATATTTAATGTGTTTTTATATATGTATTCAATGTGTTTATATATATATAGTTAATGTGTTTTTATATATGTATTTAATGTGTTTTTATATATGTACTTAATGTATTTTATATATGTATTCAATGTATTTTTAAATATGTATTCAATGGGTTTTTATATATGTATTTAATGTGTTTTTATATATGTATTTAATGTGTTTTTATATATGGATTCAATGTGTTTGGTATATGTATTCAATGTGTTTTTATATATGTATTTAATGTGTGTTTATATATGTATTCAATGTGTTTTCTATATGTATTCAATGTGTTTTTCTATATGTATTCTATGTATTTTCATATATGTATTCAATGTATTTTTCTATATGTATTCAATGTGTTTTTATATATGTATTCAATGTATTTTTCTATATGTATTCAATGTGTTTTTTATATGTATTCAATGTATTTTATATATGTATCAACGTGTTTTTATATATGTATTCAATGTGCTGTACTTACATATGCATTTTATGTGTGTGCATTCTTATTCTATGGGTATATAAGGAAGAGGCTGCAGCAGTACTGATATGAAAGTATCAGTAGAATTTACATATGACATTAATGATAAACTAATCTGTGTCTATTTCTACAAGGAATAACTCTTTTAGAAAAAAGAAAACTACCAAAAATGTCCTTTCCTGATGAATTGCAGTCATTCACAAATAAATGTCAACAGAAGAACCTACCACTTTGCTTTTGCGACAACATCATAAAAATTTCTGTTAATACGTTTCGTTTTAGCCATGTCTGCCAATTTGTTTTTCTGTAAAAGAAAGAATGGAGCGATATAAAACATGACGTACATAATAAGTGTGAACAATTGAAATCAATTTAAAGAGATTAATGTTTTTTTGTTGTTTAACTTTAATAGACTATATCATGATAATAAAATACAGTCAAATTTTTATATAGACTCTATGTTGATATTAGGATTAACGACAGAAAACATGCAACTAATGTATACCAATTGAGGAGAAGAAGAAAAAGAAGGTGGCTGCCCAAATATAATCTTAAATTTATAAACGTTAACAGCAACGATTCATTAAACGTGAAAAATCCATCATATATAATTAAATCATATGCATTAAATGATATGCAGCACATCGCCAATTATACGCAATAATTAATCACTATTCAATATTCCATCAAATACACCAACAAAGCGATAGACTAGGAGAATAGGCGGATAACATCTTCTAAAATACCGAGTTATATTCTCTTGACCCGAGCTCTCCAGGAAGGAGAAAGAAAAGCACTGTCATGGCGGATCCAATATACACATGTACGTCGTTTATCGAGATTAACTACCGTGTCTTGTTGTCTTTCCCTTATGAGTGAGGCCCTTCCCTCATAACTATACATGGCGTCAGGAGTGGGATAAAAACAAAACATAACAAAACAAAGGAAAAATACAACGACCCATCCTAAATAAGAAACATGAAAATACATATGAACGATGAAGGACGCACCCCCACCATGTGGTAAACTTTCTTTGTTTGTTTTTTAATATCCACTTATTTAATATCCAGTCACTATACATATTCTATACACTTTGACAATCTAGTTAAACACAAAAATGTCCAACCCAAACGAAGCTTCATCAAAATATAGAGAAATCGACCCAATTTCTTTCATGTTACAAATGCAACAACTTGCCATGCAAGAACAGATGACGAACCCCATGGCACGCCTTCTGCTCACTCAGCAACACGCCCCCACTCCATTGTCGTGCCATTCAAGGGTGAAACCCAAACGACCAGTGATAAAACCTGACTCATCAGACAACAAATGGGTCATTTTTAAGGATGCATGGCTTCGTTATAAAGAGATGACGCAACTTATCGACCCCACAGAAAGCCGAAATGAGCTACGGTCTGCATGCAGTTCGTCTGTCAACAAAATGTTGTTCAACTTTGTTGGTCCAGATGCCCTGAATAATACCTCAGAGGAACAACTGCTAGAATATATTAAATCCATCGCAGTGAAAACCGTCCATCCTGAGATATGCCATCAGTAATTCTTTGTAATGAAGCAAAGTGATGGGGAGACTATCATGTCTTTTATTTCCCAGTTGAAATCACAAGCGATGCTCTGCGCTTTCAATTGTGGCAACCAGCAATGTGCAATGTCATTTTCTGAGAACATGATCAAATCTCAAATCATTGCCGGATTATGAGACACCTCCCACTAGAGCAAAATTTTAGCAGAGATTACGTCCCTGCCAACTCTAAATGACTTAACTAGACATCTCTTGACTCTGGAATCTACCGCCAGATCATCAAATCACTTCCGACCAGCAGAGATCATACAAATGGCCCAATTTAAATCTGTGTCATTAAAAAAGTTTCCACCACCAAATAAGATGAAACATAATGATGGCAAATGCAAAGGTTGTGGACACAAGACACACCCAAAAGGACGAAGACAATGTCTCGCCTGGGGCAAATCATGCCACAAATGTTGCAAAGAGAACCCCTTCTCAACTACATGCCATGGCACAGCATCGTCAAATGCCATAATGGGAGACTACCCAAATGACAACCAGGACGAAGATTCTTCATTCGTATCGACAATGACTGTGCAACCTGAATGACTAGAGGAAGAAGAGGGGATCCCATATGGTGCATGAACCAACAATAAGTTCACATCAGACCGACCAGATCCACCTCCATTTTTCAATATTACCATCACATTAGATAAAAAGATCCACCAATACCTTGGACGATTCAGACATACAAATATGAAACACCAACCCGTCCAATTGCCTGCTTTGGCAGACATGGGAGCTCAGACTAGTACAGCTGGTATGGACTTATTAAACAATCTTGGGTGCACTTCTGAACATCTGCTGTGCACTAGGTACCGGTTACGTGCCATTAATGATCACAACCTGCGCATCATGGGGGCCTTAATGGCCACAATGTCACTCGATAAGGCAGCATGTTCGGAGGTGATATACATCAGCCCAAGGGTTAAGGGCCTGTATATATCATAAACGGCCCTGAAAAAAACTAAAAATTATCAACAACAACTTTCCAGCACAACTTAGTAGTCTAGTAGCCACAACGACGATGGACCCCAAACCAACTGACCAAGTGTTAGCCCCTTGCGGATGTCCATACAGATCACCATGTCCACCACTACCAGACAAGTAGCCATTTCCCGTCACACCTGAATATTGAGGAGAGATAGAAAGCTGGATCAAATGCCATTTTTCCAGCAGTGCATTTAATACATGTATGCACCAGAAATTGCAGACCATGACCGGAGAACCACTTACTATCACATTCCTCGACAACCACCAACCTAAGGTTGTTCACAAACCAATCCCTGTCCCCTACCACTGGAAAGAGGCTGTCAAATCCCAGCTTGATGAAGATGTAGCACTGAACATCATTGAACCAGTGCCAGCAGGGACACCAACGACATCGTGTTCGAGAATGATCACAGTGCCCCAAAAAGACGGCAGCCCACGTAGAACGATTGACCTTCAAAATTTAAATGCAGTGACAAGACGAGAAACACACCACACACCCTCTCCATTCAATCTTGTCAACACGATACTCCAAGGAAAAAAACAAACTATTCTGGATGCCTGGAACGGATATCACAGTGTTCCTCTGGCCGTGAAAGAACGGGATGCCACCACTTTCATAACAGAATGGGGCAGATACAGGTATTTGCGACCCCCCCCCAAGGTTTCCAAGCATCCAATGATGGTTACACAAAAGGATTCAACACCATTACAGAAGGTTTCTCTCGTGTGGCTCGCTGTGTGGACGACTCTATCTTGTGGGATGATGATGATATGGCACTGTCCTTTTGGCACACTATTAGATACATCATGCTATGTGCTGTAAATGGAATAGTATTTAATCCAGAAAAATTCCAATTTGCAAAAGACAATGTAGAGTTTGCTGGCTTTGATATCAGCCTAACAGGATGCAAACCATCTCAAAAATTACTTGAGGGCATCAGAAACTTCCCATCATCGACAAACATTACAGGAGTTAGATCTTTCTTTGGTCTGATTAACCAAGTTTCATATGCGTTTGCCCAAGCACCCATTATGTCGCTCTTCAGAGAACTACTGAAACATAACAGCAAGTTTTACTGGGACGATACATTGGGACAACTCTTCCAGCAATCCAAGGAAACAATCCTAGAAAGCATCTGGGATGGCGTTCGAACATTTGAAATAAATCGCCCAACATGTCTGACTACAGACTGGAGTTGAGCAGGAATAGGATTTACTCTACTCCAAAAACATTGTGCATGCCCGTCCACAATGGACCACCGTTGTGGGCCAGGACATCGGAAAGTTGTATATGCTGGCTCCCAATTCACTAGACCTGCTGAAAACCGGTATGCACCAATTGAAGGGGAAGCTTTAGCTATAAAGTTTGGATTGGAAAGCTGCAAAATGTTTGTTTTAGGCTGCCCCCACCTTATACTTGCTATTGACCACAAACCCCTTGTGCCGATATTCAATGATCGTAGCTTGGATGAAATAAAAAATCGCAGGATTTTAGATATCAGAGAGCAGACCCTGATGTATCAGTTCAGGGCCATATCAATACCAGGCAACGCCAATGGTGGAGCAAATGCCATGTCCCGTATCCCTACACCTACCACCAAAGTCACAGCAGCTGAATCGGACAGCATGGAAGAAGTGTTGCAAGCTGGAACAGAATCCCGATACAACCAAGAAACATCTCCTATCAAGATGGCCCACACATACAGCAAGAAGCCACGATCGATTACCAATACCTGAGCCTCATGGAAACAATAGAAAAGGGATTCCCTGAACACAAATGTTAAAGAATTCTGGAATATGCGAAGCGACCTATACACGGTTCAGTCTCTAGTATTCAAGGAAGGCCGCATATTAATTCCAAAAAGCCTATGTCGTGAACTCATCGATCAACTCTATGTTGGCCACCAGGGGGTCAACAGTATGAGAAGCAATGCCAGACAACGTTTTTTTTTGGCCTGGTATGGGAGCACAATTGCAGGAAAAGCGCAATCAGTGCAAGCACTGTAACGAAATTGCCCCACCAAACCATAAGGAAGCTGCAATAGAGCCT
Source organism: Euprymna scolopes (assembly GCF_053919585.1). Lineage (NCBI taxonomy): Eukaryota > Metazoa > Mollusca > Cephalopoda > Sepiida > Sepiolidae > Euprymna > Euprymna scolopes. The sequence continues at coordinate 82,203,477 of NC_136484.1, forward strand.
GTCCACCCGGACTACCCTTTCCAGTCAACAATAACAGATATTTTCAACATGGCTGGACAGAAATATATGATATATGCTGACAGATATTCAGGTTGGACAGAGGTATTCTCAATGCAACAAGACGCCAGGATCTCCACAGTATGCAACATCTTACGCAGGTATTTTGTGAATTATGGTGTGCCGGAGGAAATTGCTTGTGACGGTGGACCCCCATACAACTCTGATGAGTGGAGGACATTTCTCAAAATATTGAGCATATCCCTTTCAGTCTCGTCGGCATATTATCCACAGAGCAATGGCAGAGCCGAGGCTGCTGTCAAGCACATGAAGAGGATATTAACAACTAATATTAGCCCCAATGGTTCACTGAATATGGACGAAATGGCCAAAGCACTGTTACTCCATCGCAACACACCACCACCTGACATAGGTGCATCACCATCAGAACTTCTATTTGCTTGTTCCCTGAATGACCACTTACCAAACCCCACAAAATTTCGCCGTAAATGGCTGGAACTCACCAACATGCGCGAGAGGGCCATTAACCAGCAGTTTCTCAACAACACGAAACACACTGAAAACAAGCAACAACTCAACCCACTAAGAATCAGGGAACATGTGTCAATTCAAAACCAACATGGACACAAACCCCTGCGCTGGGACAACACTGGCATGATTGTTGAAACTCTCTCCCACAGACAATACCGCATCAGGAGCAGGAGAACCACACTCCGAAACCGCTGTTACCTTCACAAAATAAGCACAGATAGCTGCAACCTGGCTCATGATGACACCCTACCAGACGACCTACCAAACAACAGAATCAGGATCCATTCCCCATAATCACCTAAAATGTCAAACCCAGCCAACGAAACCCTCAAATAAAAATAACACCAACCCCACTTTCCACACCAGGTACTCGAATAAAGAATGAACCCCTGAAAATGACAGATATAATACAAAACGAAAGATCTGAAGCTAGGTCTAGACTTATCCATAACAGACGATTACCGTCTAGATTTAAGGACTTCCAGCTTGGATAAAAATAAATAAATAAATAATAAATAAAAAAAATAACATGTAAAAATAATACGAAGTTATGTACCCCTGACCCGAGCTCTCCAGGAAGGAGAAAGAAAAGGGCTGTCATGGCGGACTCAATAAAGGTACACATGTACGTCGTTTATCGAGATTAACTACCGTGTCTTGTTGTCTTTCCCTTATGAGTGAGGCCCTTTCCTCTTAACTATACAACACCAAACATCGCAACCACATACATTTCATGATGGCCGACACATGCACAGATGCACGACAAACCTCAACAAAAATTTCAACAACATACAAACAAACAAATCTTATGTGAAGTCCATTTTAAATCTACTTCCAATCAATGGAATGAGACAATCAATGCAAATGTTACATACTTATTGGTGCACACAAGCACACACAGGAGTGGCCTCCGGACCTTGATAAGTGGTGACCCTCATGTAAACCCCCCCCTAAAAAAAAACATCTTTTAAAACAGTAATTACAAATGCAACCAATCTAGATGTCTCGTATACACACATATACCACCATACTCCCTTTTAACATACTAAACAGAAACATCCAACTCCAACGCCCACACCTGTCTTGCGACATTACTACAGTAGAACCCCAGGATACGTTTTTTTCAGGTTATGATGTGGAAGACAATGTTTTTCCTGCCTCTGCTTTCGGTATTTGCCCCACCTTATGTGTATTATATACTGCACTGTATTTTGTTACTAATTTTTAATGTCGTATCCCGGGGCTCTACTGTATTATATTTGCTGTTTGTGACAATGGTAGTTATATCAGCATGACTAAACACCATTCCAACTTCAACTCAACAAATATAAAAGTTACATGTGTGTGTCCTGCTTGTGTGATAGATCACACAAGCAGGACACACACTAGATAACATAAGTGCCTCTTAATAGACTCTCTTCAACGAAAATACACAAACAAAAATATGAAATGGATTCTTAAATCCAACATGCATATCACAGGACTTAACACATACCTATATCTGCTACAAATGTTTTCACAACCAAAGCAAAAATAATGTCGGTTTTTGACGTTCAACTTCAAAAGGTTTTGATTAATAAAGTTTATTATAAACTTTATTAATCAAAATAAAAACGATTAGATTCGACAAAGTTTTTCCAACGAGAAACAGGTTTATTTATCCCATTAGCATAGAAATCCAGAGTTCTGGAAGTGATGAAGTCATTGAAGGCTGATTCAGAATCATCTTAGCTTTTGAAGCATTTTTTGTGCAGGAAGTTGTCGAGAGGATTGAAATGGTGATAATCGGTGAGCGAGAGATCCGGTGAATGATAAGGCAGTGTCTCATAGTCCAATTCGTTCAGCTTCTGAAGGGTCAGTTGAGCAACATGCGGACGAGCATTGTCATGGAGGAGAATTGGTCTCTTCATATTTACCAATCTCGAACACATACATCCGAGCTCCTGGTACATTTCGTCAATATGTTGGCAGTAATTCTCTGCCATAATTGTTTCGCCTGGATTCGAAAAGTTGTGATGGGTGAGACCAGTTGCAGACTACCAACAGTCACCGTAACCTTTTTTTGGTATATTTCGGCTTCGGGAAGTGTTGTGGAGCTTCTCCGGCATCCAACCACTATACCGAACATCACCGGTTGTCTTAGAGGATCCACTTCTCCTTACAGGTCACAATCCGTTCGAGAAATGAGTTTGGTTGTGCAGAAGGAGCATAGAAGTCACCACAAACGACGATTTTTTTTTATTATTGTTCAATTCATGCGGCACCCATTTATCCAACTTTTGTACTTCAGTATTTGTTTTAAATGGCGAACGACTGCTGAGTGGTCGACCTCGAGTTCAACAGTAACTTCTCATTTGGTATTGCGAGGATTGGCTTCAATTAAGGTTTTCAAATGTTCGTTATTAACTGCAGTTGGCCGGCTGCGACCATCTTCATCTTTGAGGCTGTTGTCACCGTTGCAAAATTTCTTGAACCACTGTTGTGCCACACGTTCATTAGTGGTATCTGGGCCAAATGCATCATTGATATCACAAACTGCCTCGACAACTTTTTGGCCTAGTTTGTACTGGAACAAGAATGCAGATTTGAATTTTGTCCATGCTGTTGAATATATATATATATATATATATATATATATATATATATATATATATATATATATATATATATGTTTATATATATATATATATATATATATATATATGTTTATATATATATATATATATATATATATATATATATATATTCAGTCTAGTTTGAACTGGAACAAGAAAATTGTGAAGTTTTGAATTTTGAATTTGAATTTTTTCAAAAACTGCAAATTTAAGCTAAATTTAATGTAACTGTTTAAACAACCTATATCTCATTTGATTCGCCTTTTATTCCTCTATAATTTTACCTGTCCATATTTAACTTTTAATTGAAATATTCTAGTGTTCACGTCAATTTAAAAAAATAACTTCAAATTGAGGAGGCAAAAAGAAAGCCCACAGCAACAAATTCGCTTAAAACCAGCTTACATTATCGCCCCAAAATCAGTTTAAAATATCCACCAACAGGCAACAAAGCATCTCTAATCGTAATTGCTGTTGTTCCAGGTTATACAACGTAACATTTAGCCCATATGCCACGACTTTCTCTCAGGAGCTTATTAATCTCCACCTTTCTGGTTTATCCAATCGAGAAATCGGCCAAAGATTGAAATGTGATGAGAAAATGGTACGAAAAACTGTGCAAAAAGCACCAAAACACCGGCAGTTCGTGATGCCCCGAAATCTGATCATACTAGAGTTACTTCTAATAATGCACCCTCAGGGAAAGATTTGAAACGGCTCCCCAAATCCAACAACAGTGCAATTCTGTTAAAAAGTGCTCTCTTCCTACGGTCAAGAACAGATTAAAGGAATTCAATTTGCGAGGATATGTTGCAAGACGCAAGCCAATGATTTCTGTAAAGAACAGAAAGCGCCGTCTGGACTTCGTCAGATGCAATAAAGATCATGACTTCATATTGGTCAAAAGTGCTTTTTTGCGACAAAAGCAAGTTCAATAGGTTAGGCAGTGATGGTAGGCAGTACGTCTGTCGGGGAAAAGATAAAGAATTTAATCCTAGGTGCTCAGTTTCAACACAGGAAGGTGGTAGAGGATCAGTTTTGGTGTGGGACATTATTAGTACCAATGGTCCAGAGCCTATAGTTCGCTTGCAAGGTCGAATTAATTCGACCAACTACATTAATATGTTGACTGAGCATTTTCTACCCAACTTTGATCAGAATTTGGATGATAATCCTATCTTCATGCAGAATAATGCTCCCATTCACACAGCTGGCAATGTTAAGAGATTCCTGGAAGAGCATGATATTCCGTGTTTGGATTGGCATGCACAATCTCCAGACCTTCCTATCAAAAATGTATAGCATTACATCAAGCAACAGCTATGCAATGATAAAATTTCAAATTTGGAAGAACTTTGGACAAAAATTAAAGAAAAGTTGGATGCCCATTCCCCAGCGTATTGTTGCAGTCTTATTCAAGGAATTCCTAGAAGGGCTATGTTACTAAATATTTACTAGTTCATTGTGTTCCTGTTGTATTTTTGTTGCATTAATGTCAAAAATTTACATTTAAATAACAATTTTCCATTGTGCGGACTTTCTTTTTGCCTCCTCATTTTGAAGTTATTTTTTTTTTTAAATTGACGTGTGTTGGGAAAACCGTAACTTACCTGAATAGCATGGGTTTTGTGTTTTTTACTTTTAAGAAAAAAAAAGCTAAAATGCCGACGTCGGATTTATATATATGACGGTCATGCAAATTTATGTGTGAGACATGCAAATTAGAGGCGAGGGAGTTTGTTGAACGGGTATAAAAGAGGAAGGAAAAAGGAACCGGGGGGGGGGGGTGTAAAGACAGTGTGTTAGGAGAATGCGTGGCGAAAGTGATTATAGAGATTGAATCAAAAAAGACAGAACAACAAATTTGACTGAGTTCAAATACTGTAGAAGCTATTTCGGCCTTTATATCATCTTCGGCCATGGAGACTAAAACGTTTGATGTCCGGTTGATTCGGGAATTTAGTGGTGCTGTCACCGATATGCCCATTATCGAGTGGATTGAAAATGTGGAGCTTGTGTGTGGCTTTGCACCATGAAAAATGTTGAGCATGTCCTGCCATTGAGATTGCGAGGGGGAGCTCTTACCATATACAGGCAACTTAGTATGGAGCAGAAAGCGGATGCAGAACAGATCAAGCAAACCCTTATAACTGTGTATGCTACTGATGTATTTAATGCATATGACCAGTTTGTCACTCGACAACTTCGTCCTAACGAGACGGTGGATGAGTTTTTTGCTGAGCTACGACGCCTGGCCCAGTTGGTTGGAGGACCATTGCCCAAACGTTGGCTGACGTGTGCATTTGTGTCTGGACTACCACAACATGTTAAACATGTATTATGCGCCTCTTCCAGGATGGAAACAATGAGTACAGAACAACTGTCAACCCGAACAAGAGCTATCATGATTGACCATGACAGCCCTGCAGAATTGGCTGCTGCTGCTACGTCTGCCAGATGGTCACCTACAGAATCAAATGTGCACTGTGACAATGAAAAATTTGTTTGCTACAAGTGTGGTGGTCCCAACTACTTGGCAAAGGACTGCTTACAGAATCGCCAAAAGAGGTTGAAAAAGTCCGTCGTGAGATAGGTTGCTTCAGATGCAGTGGCCTTGGACATATATCATTATGGTGTCACCGAAGGGGAGGAGGCAGCAGCATTAGTCTCCTCCCCAACAAACTAAACACAGAGACTCTTCCTTTCATGAAAGTACATTTAGATGGGCAGGAGTGTACAGCGTTAATCAATTCCGGATGTTCATAGACTTTAGTGAATAAAGCTGTGTGTCACTTTTGGAAGCGGAAGTCAGCAGAAGTACTAACAGCTGATGGAAGGACATTGAACTGCCAAGGATATGGCAGAGTAAATGTAGAGGTTGACCAAGTTCCTGCTGTTGACGTTGTTATATTCTATGTATTGTGGGTGAGAAAATGCGTATGGTTGCAAAAAGAAGAATACGATAACTGAGTAAGTTGAACATATTGAATATTATTTACCACAAATCAGATGAGGTATTGTCTGGATCCTTTCCTGGCATCCGTAATAGTCACAATAAAGACTTGTCGGGTTGTAAGGGTCGTCTAGAGGTGAGAGCAGGGTTTAGAGACGGCTCGTCTGTGAGGACGTGGTTGTTTCGATGATGCGGGGTATAGGCCTGACTTGTCTGGTTGTAATGTTGTGGAGATGACGCATGATACAGTAAATATGGAATAACCATAAAAGCTCTGGTTGCATAGATTTTAAAATTTGCATTAGTTCATGTGTGCACAAAACTATATTTGCTCGGAATATATGGTCTAATAAGTTCGTTTAACGTTTTTGTTAGATGATAGACGGGAGTAAGAATTTAGGACATGATAGGTCGGAGTGGAAAATCAGGTTTATGTATCTTGACTGTGCAATATGAGTAACCATTATAATTATTAATTTGTGCATTATTAGCCGTAATTATTTAATTGACTTGTGTTTTAATAGTGTTAAATAGTGTTAATGTAAACATAATTAAGGCTCAGGTTGCCTCCTTGACAGAAAAGGAACAGCAAGCTTTAGCGATTAGGGTGAGGTTAAAAAGAATGCCCAAGGAGGCAACTAATATGGCTGCTGAATTGCATGTGGAGGAGCTTCATCAAGTGGCCGATCGACACATCATGTGAGTAACATTGCCGGATGGACGAACCGTGACCACAAATGAAGGCATTCTGGAGGTGTGTAGGTCGCACTTTCAGGAGCTTTTTACCAGCGAACCCGGTCTGTCATTGGAACAGTTTGACACCTATTTGGCTGACTTTCCTGGCCTTTCGGTGACTGAAGCAGCTAGGTGTGAAGGGGGTGTTATGGAGGATGAGGTTATCGAGGCCTTGAAGCGGGTTGGTCTTAACAAGTCTCCGGGGATTGATGGTCTGCCTTACGAAGTGTATTTGAGGATGTCACACATCTTTGTTCCCTTGCTTATTTAACTCATGGTTGAAAATGGCTCAATCCCCAACCACTTTACCATGGATATCCTGAAGCTGTTATGCAAAAAGAAAGATGGTGGGGATGGGTTAGATAATTATCGGCCCTTAACAATGCTTAATGCAGAGTTGAAAATTTTGGCCAAGATTCTTGCTAATCGTCTGCAGATTATCCTGGCTGGCCTGATCAGCCCCGAGCAAACTTGTGCCGTGAAAGGCAGGACAATTCCGGATAATCTGCATTCTATACGCTTGATCATAGAAAAAGTCGACACTGAAGCTGCGCTGATCAATTTAGATCAGTCCAAAGCCTTCGATAGGGTGAACCATTGTTACTTGGAGGCAGTTCTATCAGCAGTTTTGCTTCGTGAGTTCACCTCCTTTATGCTAATCCCACGGTTCTGGTAGAAGTGAATGGAAGGAGATCGAAGCCTTTCAATTTATCCCGATCTATTCGGCAGGGCTGTCCATTATCATCATTGCTCTATGTGCTTGCATTGGAGCCTTTACTGCGTAGGCTAAGGGTAAATCCGGCAATACACGGTATCACTTTGCTGGACACTTCTGCTAGGGTAAATCACTCTGCCTATGCCGATGATGTAACAGTGTTTGTGACAAACAATGCTGAGATTAGTGTTGTCAGTGCAGAAATCAGATTATATGAGACAGTCACAGGGGCCAAAATTAACTGACAAGTCCAGTCTGGGTGTGCAAAACATGGCGATTCGTCTACACACACTTCGGCTGTACTTCCTTGATCGAATGTGTACGCAAGTTGATGGAAATGGTGGCTTCTGGAAGGAAGACATCCAGAAAGCCTTCCCGACGTTGAGAAGTGTGCACGCGAGTGAAGGGGAGGCATATAGATTACACCAAGGTGAATGTTCCTTCTATCAAGAGTGTCACCGCGTTTGAAGATCCTTTCTGACACCCTATTGTTGTCCTAAAAAGCATTATATCAAGTATTAGTAAGGGAATTCTTTGGAGAGGATACAATTGAAGGGCTCACTTTGACGAGGGGGCAGCGTAGCTCGATTTGGCCTTGGGCGCCTGGGTCGGGATGTCTCATTAACGACGAGGCATCTTTGGCCTAGCTGGTAATTCGAGGTGCTCTCTGGGTCAGTAAGAAACTTCACTAAGCTGGCTTGGCAAGTTCGCCTATTTGTAAACGGTGACGAGGATGAGTCTTTAAATCATGCTATTGTCACATCATTGTGCCGCTGAGTGAGTTTGTTGCTGGGCTCATGGTTTGCATCCTGAATGTGCCGTCTGTCAATGTGGAACCTATCAATGTTTGTAGCAACTGGGTTCCGACAACTGATCGGCTTAGAAGACAAATATGTCTGACCTTGCTAGCAGTAATGAGAGGTGTGATATGGAGGACTCGCGTGAAAGTAGTTTATGGAGCTGAGGACTTTGCTCCTCTCGACCTTTTTCGAATTTTCGTTTTTATTTGAAGGTTCGTATTAGGGCCGAGAGGGATAGACTCTCTTCGCCAGACTTTGCTGAAAGATGGATGTCTGTTGCGCGTGTCTGTCACATAAGGGGTGCAAGACTTGAGTGATATTTAGACGTACCTTAGGCTTGAGGATTTTTGGTTCCAAAAACAAACGTCAACCTTGACTCGGTTCTCAAAGTCAAATATATAGGTTAGTTTAAGTTCTAGTTTTAGACACTTCAAGTTCATAACTTAGCTAGTGTGTGAGAGGTATCTTCAATCCCCCACTCCCCTTTTTTTCTCAGACCCCACGTAGGTGACAGACCATGCGATTTGCCAGAGATGCGGGTTCCCTTGCGATATTTTCGTAAGAGGTGTTAGTAATAAAGCGATCGGACCCGCATCACCTTTTTCGACTGACAAATCCTTGTATCTGCCACAGTTTCATAAGGGGGGTTATTACTAACACCGTTCCCTTTCGTTTCATTGTAAATACAACTTTTAATTTCTTTATTCAACTCCCCCCCCACCTTTTACATATTGTATTACATTGGGTTTAAGTATGTTAGTCATAGTATGAGTTTTTGGTGATTGAAAAAGGGTGTATACGGTGATGGATGTATAGTATAAATGAGGTATTGTGGTGAGAGTAGAGTGAAAGTAGGATTTAGCTAAGTTAGCTTAGGCAGCATTAGTTAGTCAAGACCGTCCTTTCCCCCATTCCCCAATTTTTCGGCCTTGTGCCAAATTTTTCTTTAAAAATCTTGTATTTTTATTGGAAATAAATTACCATATGTTTTTTTCCGTCACGACACGGTAAGAATCTTTTGCTCTGTGGGACTGTCTACTGCAAGCCAGTCACCTCTCAGGACTTGTGTGGAACAACGAACAATCGGAAACTGTTCTGTCTACTGCAAACAAGTCACCTCTCAGGACTTGTGTAAAACAACGAACAATCGGAAACTGTTCTGTCTACTGCAAACCAGTCACCTCTCAGGACTTGTGTAAAACAACGAACAATCGGAAACTGTTCTGTCTACTGCAAACTAGTCACCTCTCAGGACTTGTGTAAAACAACGAACAATCGGAAACTGTTCTGTCTACTGCAAACCAGTCACCTCTCAGGACTTGTGTAAAACAACGAACAATCGGAAACTGTTCTGTCTACTGCAAACCAGTCACCTCTCAGGACTTGTGTAAAACAACGAACAATCGGAAACTGTTCTGTCTACTGCAAACCAGTCACCTCTCAGGACTTGTGTAAAACAACGAACAATCGGAAACTGTTCTGTCTACTGCAAACCAGTCACCTCTCAGGACTTGTGTAAAACAACGAACAATCGGAAACTGTTCTGTCTACTGCAAACCAGTCACCTCTCAGGACTTGTGTAAAACAACGAACAATCGGAAACTGTTCTGTCTACTGCAAACCAGTCACCTCTCAGGACTTGTGTAAAACAACGAACAATCGGAAACTGTTCTGTCTACTGCAAACCAGTCACCTCTCAGGACTTGTGTAAAACAACGAACAATCGGAAACTGTTCTGTCTACTGCAAACCAGTCACCTCTCAGGACTTGTGTAAAACAACGAACAATCGGAAACTGTTCTGTCTACTGCAAACCAGTCACCTCTCAGGACTTGTGTAAAACAACGAACAATCGGAAACTGTTCTGTCTACTGCAAACCAGTCACCTCTCAGGACTTGTGTAAAACAACGAACAATCGGAAACTGTTCTGTCTACTGCAAACCAGTCACCTCTCAGGACTTGTGTAAAACAACGAACAATCGGAAACTGTTCTGTCTACTGCAAACCAGTCACCTCTCAGGACTTGTGTAAAACAACGAACCATTGAAAACTGTTCTGAAACTAAACATGGCTTACACTTCTAGATTCACGTTACATATGCATTTTGGTAACGTGCTGAAATAATATCTTTTTTTATTTGTATTTGTTTTCCAGCCATTCTTACCATGGAGAGGGGAGGGTGTTTTGTAACTATTCTGTGCGTTCAACTAACAATTTATTATTAAAAACAGTTTATTATTTCCAATTTATTATTGAAAAAAAAGAAGATATTGTGAAAGTTGAATTTAACTTGAAATAAAAACAAAAAACAACGTGATTAAGGTCCGATTAAGATTCGAATGTTTTCTTGTTGCTTTTATTTACCGTAAATTGTTAGGTTAGTTGTACAAATATCCTCAAAACAGGTAATCACTAAAAGGGACTCTTAAAAGTCAACACCGGTATCGAGGAGAAGGTTTTTTTTACATGTTTTACAAAGTTTAAATGGGTAAAATATAATCACATAATTATTGAAAATGTGATCATGTGATTAAAATTTAATTTAAATTAACGACGTTGTTTAACAAATTTTTAAAAATGCAAGATGTAGTATTTCAATAATTAAATGTTTTATTTTATAATTTAACATCAAAAACAAGGAACAATAAAAATAAAATTTTGGGTACTTTTTGTTACTATGCTGAAATAATAATGTTATTATTTTGAAAGCCATTCTTAACATGGGGAGGAGTTTTTGTAACTATTCTGTGCTTACATAGGTGTATCAGAATTTTAATAATTAATTTACTCATCGAAGTTTTATATATCGCAAATTGAAGATAAAAGATCAATAAATAAAATATTCTAATTTAAAACAAATAAAAGAAGTGTTTTTTTAAAATTTACCCGTAAAGTCGAAAGTGTAAATTTTTTTTTTTTAAACCACGTTGATTTATTTTTTTAAGTGGAAGCATATGTTATGCTTAGATTGTCAAGTACATATTGGACGCTTACGACAATTTTTTCTATTTCATTCAATGTTTTCTTTATTTAGATATTAAAAAAATTCACTCTAGAAAGAAGAATTAAAGTACATTAAATCCAAAATTCATGTATTTCTTTAAAAGAATAAATGGGTTAAGTGGGGTTTTTTATAAAGGCAAAAACTTATAAGTGAATGTGTTCATTTTTTACCTAATTTTGGTTTACAGCACGCAAAGAGACATTAATTGTGGCCCTTTGAAGCCGGAGGAAGATAAAGGCAAAGAAAATCAGAAATTTGTCTCCCTTTATTTGAACAGTTAAAGCATCTGAGTCCGCGTTTTTTTTTTAAATCCTTGTTTAAAAATTATTTTAGTTAAAAAAGGACATGGAATATAAGTATAAAAATGGATGAATTCCAAACAATGAACAATGGAAGTATCCATTGAATAGTATTTTTTATAGGTAAGTGATTTTTTGGAATTTATATATATATGTTTTATAATCGAAGTAAGTAAAATTTCGTTAATTTTCTTTAAATCTTTTTAAAAGAAAACCGATTAAAAAAAAAAACAAATATTGCATAATTTGCCATTAAACCGGTTATTTTTTTTTAAATGTGGTCTTTGCCCCCTTTAACTGAAAAAAAATTAGGGTTTGAATTACATTTTCCAAATAGTTATAAGCTTCGAAAGATAGTAAGTTGAATTATTCAAGTTCTTATCACACATTCTTAATGGCGGCTTCTGATCCTTACACTTAAAAAAAAAAAGATATCTTGAAACCTGAAAAAACTATTTGAAAATAGCGTGGTACCAAAAATGCATACCAATTCTGGTTTAATTTTACAGTAGATATTATTCTCGGGCATATACGATGGCAGATGATACTGTGCGATTTTTATAATCATTTTTTCAGTTTAAATTCAAGTTTCACAATACCTTTTTTTTAAATTGTAAGGTGGAAGCACAGAATAGTTATAAAAAACCCTCAGCTCCTCATTAGAATAGTTTTCAAAATAAAAACGTTATTATTTCAGCACGGCAGTACGGCACTAAAAATACATATGTACCCAAAATGTAATTTTTATTGGGCAATGTTTTTAATTTTAAATAAAATAAAACATTTAATCATTTTAAAACTTCATCTTGCATTATATTTTTTTAATTTAAAAAACATGGTTAATTTAAATTAAATTTTAATCACGTGATCACATTTTCAATAATTATGTGCTTATATTTTACCCATTTAAAGTTTGTAAAACATGTAAACAAACTTTTGCTCGATACCGGTGTTGACTTTTAAGAGTCCCTTTTAGTGATTACCTGGTTTGAGGATATTTGTACAACTAAACGGCAAATCTACCTTCTGTGCTTTCAACTAACAATTTATTAAAAAAGAAACAAAAGGTAAATTTTCACATTAGGTTCATTTTTTTAACATGGGAAGGTTGGGGTGTTTATTCCGAAAGTTGTTCTTAACATGGGGAGAATGATCGTATTTATTCCAAAAGTTGTTTTTAACATGGTGAGGTTAGGGGTGTTTATTCTGAAAGCCGTTCTTAATATGGGGAGGTTGGGGGTGTTTATTCATGACCGCCAGTGAATTACAGTGCATGACACAGGTCTTTATCTCTCGAAAACTACTTGCCTCTGCAAATTTTAAATGAGATTTTCTTATTCAGCATAGTCGAAAACCTTCAAAAGTAGTCATTGTAAAGAAAATTGTGGAGGTGGACCTAATGTAAAAAACATACAAAAAAAAAGATATTGCGAAATTTCAATTTAACTTGGAAAAACTATTTTAAAATAAAAATAGACAGAACAATACCCCCTTTGGGTTTGTATTTGCACGAAGATGTAAAAATTTGTCAACAAAAACAAATATATAACAAGTAAATGTTTTCAAAGGCAAAATAAGTTACTTTTCTACCTAACTGGATAATTTTTAATGTTTTTATTGGGTTTGTATTACTGTACGCATAGATTCGAAAAAGTTGTCAAAAAACAAATGTATAACAAATATTATACAAAGCCAAGATAAGTTACTTTTCTACCAAACTGGATAATTTTTTAGTGTTTTTATTTAATGTAAAGTGTTTATTCATCTCGAAAAACACAGCGTTTACCTCTATATTTGAAAATTACAAATGGCGGCAGACTGTGTTAAGCACGTAAAGTTTAGGAAAATGAGTTAAAACTAAAAAACTGTACAAATTACTGTTAAATAACCACCGAATATATGTCAGCCTATGTTACAGTAACATATATTGAGTGAGTTCCTAACAGTATTTTGTATATATTTTTTTTAGTTTTAACTCATTTTCTCAAACTTAACGTGTTTAACACATTCTGGCGCCATTTGTATTCTTCAAATATACCGATAAACACTGCATGTTGTTGAACCGATTAAATATTTTACATTGAATGAAAACACTTAAATCTTATCCAGTTAAGTAGAAAAGTAACTTACTTTTCCTTTGAAAACATTTATTTGTTATATATTTATTTTTCGACAACTTTTTCGTATCTGTGTTTAGTAATACAAACCCTTTTTAGTTAATGTAAAGTTTAGTCGGCTCGAAAAACTGTTTATCTGTATATTTGAAAAATACAAATGGTGGCGGACACTGTTGAGTACGTAAAGTTTGGAAAACTGAACAAAAACTAAAAAAAACTATACAAAATACTGTCAGAAACCCACCGAATATGTTAGCCTATGCCACGGTAACATATATTCGATGGGTTTCTGACACTGTTTTGTATAGTTTTTAACTTATTTTCCCAAACATATTCAACAGAGTCCACGACCATTTGTCTTTTTCAAATACATCGATGAACACTGTGTTTTTCGAGCTGACTAAAATTTTTACATTATATAAAAACACTAAAAAAATCATCCAGTTAGGTAGAAACGTAACTTACCTTTCCTTTGCTTTCATTTATTTGTTTTTAGACAACTCATTTATTTGTTTTTAGACAACCCAAATACTAATTTTTTAATACAAAAAAAAATCGATTTAGCATTTCAACATTTTAGCAATGTTCAGCTTAATCCACTGATTGTTGGTCGAGTCCAAGCCATGATTGACGGAAACTCTCGAGGATCCGGATCCAATTCTGGAAGAGTACCATTTTTTACATTTTAGACTTTTTTTTTAGCTGTGGCTTAGTTTGTTAAAATGGAACACATAAAAATTGCATTTTGTATTGTTTATTTATTTTATTATTTTTGCAATTTTTTTATCAATAAAAGTTGTTTTTTCCCCAAGAAAAGGTGAATTTTTTACTATAAATTGTTAGGTGAAAGTTTTTTTTTCAGGATTTTTTTTTAAAAGAAAGTTGGCAGTAAACATTTCTTTTTGAAAACAGAATTTTTATTATAAAAAGAAAAGATGAATGTTTTATATGAACACTGTAAATAGTTAGGTGAAAGTAGAGAAAAGTTAGATTTTTTTGTCAAGAGAATGTACACATTTTTTTGTCAATAGATGTTAAGAAAATAAACGGAAAAATACTCCCATCATTAATTAATTCTGCAAAAAATAAATAAAATGTTGGTTTAGTGTTTCAACATTTGAACAACGCTCAGCTGAATCCGGTGATTGCCGGTCGAACCCTAAACTAATTAGAATCTGGTGCAGGGTGGCGGGGGGGGGGGGGGTTAAATTCTGCATGAGTACCATTCTTTTTAATTTTGTCTTTTGTTCAATTTTTTTGTGTGGGCTTTTAGCGCTAGCAAACTAACAAATTTAACCAAAATGCAAAAAATTCAACAATTAAATAATTTTAATAAGTGCCCAGCTCCTAATACAAATCCTAGTAAATCAATCCCCCTCATTGGAAACACTGAAAGGAAGGACGAAACCAGATTATTGCCAGTATGTTTGGGAGAGGTTCTATAGGTGTATCAAAAAGTGGCCATTAAAAATGATGATCAGAACCTTAATAATTCAACTTACTATTTTTTTAAGATTATAACTACTTGGAAATACAATTCAAACCCTAATTTTTGTTTTTCAATTAAAGGAGCAAAGACCAAATTTAAAAAAATAACAGGTTTAATAGAAAATTATGCAATATTTGTTTATTTAAAGCGGTTTTCTTTAAAAAAAAAATATAAAGAAAATCAATATATTTTGACTTGCTTATAAATATATGGTAAAAAAAATCACTTACCTAAAAAAATATTATTAAATTGGTAGTTCCATTCTTCATTGTAAAGAATTTATCCATATTTATATTTTAAATTCCATGTACTTTTTAAATAAAAGGATTTTTTAAAACGAGGGTCCTAGAAAATCGCATTTTTGTAACATGTTTTGTGCGAAGCGTTAAATAGCTGCTGCTGCTAAAATGAAATTTATGAAGTTTGGTTTCGTCCAAGGGCATAAATAATATCTCTTTTTTATTGCGTGCGTTAACCAAAATTAGTATTTTTCATCCTCCGTAGTTAAAAAAGAAACGCACATTCACTCATAAGTTTTTCCCCTAGAACAAAAAATCCGCTTCATCGATTTAAAAAAATTCTTTTTATCAAATACACGAGGTTTTGATTGATATATTTTAATACTTCTTCATCAACTAATTTTATTTTTTCTTAATATCTAAAAAAAGAAAACATTCAATGAGATAGAAAAATTTGCCATCAGCGTCTGGTATTTACTTGACGATGTAAATATAACATGAGCTTTCATTAAAAATCAACGTGTTTTTTTTCGTTTTTTTTTTTTTAAAAGGTTTAACACTTTGGACTTTACAGGTAAATTTCCAAAAAGCTATTCTTTTTTTTTGTTTTAAATTGGAATATTTTCTTTATTGATCTTTTATCTTCAATTTGTGATATATAAAACTTTGACACATAAATTAATTATTAAAATTTTAATAAACATTTCAAAATGGGGGTGTGAATTTGAAAAAAAAATGTTTGTCTAAAATATTATATTTGGTTTATTGGAAAGAGCATAAAATTTCACATTGACCCTGAAAATATCGTAAAAATTGAATCAATAGAAAAATTTTGATAGATTTTTAAAGTTTTAAAATTGAAAAATATTTAACTCGTAAAATTCTATTGATTTTATTACGTAAATAAATGGCTGCATGAAAGCACGCCGGATTTTGTAAACACTGTTTTTTGAAAAATCAAAAATAATATTTCTATTATTTTTTAAACAACTTTAATAGTTTATTTTGAAAGTATATTCCATATAGAAAATAAACAACT
The DNA here is from genome assembly GCF_053919585.1 of Euprymna scolopes. Classification (NCBI taxonomy): domain Eukaryota; kingdom Metazoa; phylum Mollusca; class Cephalopoda; order Sepiida; family Sepiolidae; genus Euprymna; species Euprymna scolopes. Next base: position 82,220,031 of record NC_136484.1, read on the forward strand.
CACTTTAAAATTTTATTCGCAGTTTTCTGTTAGGGGTGTCAAAAATTCCTCTAAATTTCTGATACATCTAGAGTTTCTATTCTTTTTCTTTCTTTCTTTTTTTCAATATTTGAAGCAGATTTGTCACTCAGCTAGCAGATTTGGTGTTTGTACACTTTATTGCCGAAATTGGAGACGCCATTTTTTTTTCACGCACTTTCTATCCAAATCTAGGAAAGACATCATTATAAGGCCGAACGATTGCTTCCGGAAAGAGAAAGAATAAATTTACCAAAATTTACATTTATTACTTCCGGAAACGATAAATTAAACTAAATAAATTTACCAAAATTAACATTTATTACTCCCTTAAACTAAAATTATAATGTATTACTTCCAGAAACTTGGTAAACCGATATTACTGGAGAAAATGAATCTTGACGATTCAAAAAAATATTTAAAATTATTTATTTGTTCGAAAAGAAAACCCAAAAAAACAAAACACACAAACGAAAAAATAAACAAACAGACAAAAAAACTAATAAATGTTTTGGTTTTGTTTTGGTTTTCAAATGGCGCTCGTCCAGGTTAAACTATTATGAATATGTCATTTCAATTTTCTGTTTTTAATAAAAAGAATTATAAAAAAATTATTCCATGAAAAACATTCCCGTTCTCATTAATTAAATCGAAACATTTCCAATTAAACAATTACGGATATATGTTCTCTTTCACTTTCTTTATTTACTTTTAAAGCAACATTGGATGAAATAGTTGTTTTTTGTTTTTTTTTTCTAACGGACCTGAAAATAAAAGAACTCTTCTTTTTCTTCCCTACCTCGAATTACCTCCCCTGTTTCTCTCTCCTTCTGACAGTAGTAGCAGCGATCGGCCATCTTTATTTTCCCTTGTTTTTTTTGCCGGCGCTCTTTTTAGCTGAATAAAGCTTTATACAAGCTATATAAATCTTCAATCTCATTTCGTCATACATCTACACAACAATTTATTCAGTTAAAAAGTAAAAGATGGAAAAATATCTGAAACCAGACCGACTAGATGTGGACGCCAGTAAATCGGACGCGGCAGGCACATGGCGTCACTGGAAAAAATCTTTTCACATCTTTCTTGACGCGGTCGGCGAAACGCAGCAGACTCCTCTAACAGACAGACAAAAAACTATGTTTACTAATTAACCTTGTCTCTCCAACTATATTCAAATATATATCGGACATGGACAATTACAACACTGCTATGGATACTCTCGAAGCTGTGTTCGTGCAGCCTAAAAATACTATATTCTGCAGGCATTTACTGGCTACTCGTCGTCAACAAACGGACGAAAGTGTAGACCAATATTTACAGGCCCTTAATAAACTCGCCAAGGACTGCGAGTTCCAAGCCGTCACAGCTACTCAGGCGAGGGACAACTACGTCAGAGACGCCTTCATTAATGGAATTTCTTCCAATCATATACGACAGGGACTCCTGGAGAACAAGAAGCTGGCTTTAATCCTCGAAATGGCGCAAAAGCAATTAGCCTCTTACTCCCTACAGAACTCTCTGAATGCAGCTGCCCCCACTGTCCGGACTGAAGTTACAGAAAGTGATGACCAATCTGAGTATGGTGAGGGACACACTACAGCTGCTGCCTCGGGACAAAAATGCTTCTTCTGTGGGAACCCGAGACACGATAGATTTAGGTGCCCTGCCCGAAGCTCCGTTTGCAAGAATTGCAACAAGAAAGGACATTTCGCTCGTGTCTGCCGATCCCCTACAGCAGCCGCTATAAATCGATTCTTGCTTCTATTCCATCTTACAATTTTACAGAGAGTCTATCTCACTCATCGTTGTGTGGTAAAATCAAGGACAAGTCTGTTAATATACTCATTGATACGGGAAGCTCGGAAAACTTCATTCATCCTGATAAGGTGAAAAGGCTGGGACTGTCGACCATGGCAAGTTCGAGAAAAATTTTTATGGCTAGCAGTTCGCATTCGCCCTCTACTCTCGGGCATTGCATAGTATCCCTCAATCTGGGCGGAAGAAAATATGATGATGTCAAACTAGCTGTTATGGCCGACTTATGCTGTGACGTCATCCTCGGACATAATTTCCTACGCCAACACTCTTCTGTGAAAATACCTTTTGGAGGACCGCTCCCCCCTCTTACGATTTGTGGATTGACAACAATTAATAATATCCCTTATCCTTCTCTGTTTACGAACCTAACCCCCGACTGTCGTCCAATAGCAGCAAAATCAAGGAGGCACAGCCTACCAGATGCTAAATTCATCAAATCTGAAATATCGCGCATGCTGAAGGAAGGGATTATCAAACCCTCTCAGTCTCCATGGCGAGCTCAAACGCTTGTGATATCCCCTGATAACCACAAAAAAAAGACTCGTAGTAGATTATTCCCAGACAATAAACAGATTTACTCTTTTGGACGCTTATCCCCTACCTCGGATAGAGGACATGGTAAACGAGATTGCTGGTTATAAAGTATTTAGCACTCTGGATCTAACCAGTGCGTATCACCAGGTTGCTATCAGATCAGAAGAAAGAAAATATACTGCATTCGAAGCTGCAGGGAGCCTCTACCAATTTTGTCGGATACCTTTTGGAGTGGCCAATGGGGTAGCTAGCTTCCAGCGAATTATGGATGACATAATCAAGCAAGAAGACCTCAAAGGAACTTATGCCTACATTGACAATGTCACTATCTGTGGCCAAAACCAGGCAGAACATGATAACCATCTGAAGCAGTTCATGAATAGTGTGGATAAGTACGGTTTGACACTGAATAAAAACAAATGCCACTATTCGCTTAGCTCTATGAATCTGCTCGGATATACAATAAGCAGTGGTTCAGTAAGACCAAACCCCGACAGATTCAAGGGATTGATGGATCTCCCTCTACCTCTTTACCATACTTCTCTTCGGCGAGCTATGGGGATATTTTCCCACTACTCCAGGTGGATCTTAAACTTTTCAGAAAAACTATATCCTTTAACTAGGGTCACCCACTTTCCCCTCAACGAGGAACAAACGGATGCCTTCAAGCATCTGAAGAAAGAAATTGCAAAAGCATCCCTGGTAGCCATAGACTCAACTTTACCATCTGAGGTCGAAACAGATGCTTCAGAACATGCCATCGCCGCCTCGCTCACCCAAAACGGTCGTCCTGTAGCTTTCTTTTCTAGGACTTTAACGTCTGCTGAACAGAAACAATCTTCAGTTGAAAAAGAGGCCTACGCTATCGTAGAAGCCATTCGAAAATGGCGACACCTACTACTTAGAAAGCATTTTAAACTTGTCACGGATCAAAAATCTGTTTCTTTTATGTTCAACCCCAAAAGCAAGAGCAAAATAAAAAATGAGAAGATCAAAAGATGGAAGCTAGAACTCGCCTGCTTCAGCTACGACATATAACTTATCGTCCAGGAAAACAAAATGCAGTTGCGGATGCTCTATCTCGAATTTGCTCAGCCACCATTTCTATCGAGAAACTATACGCTCTGCACAGAGATTTGTGTCACTCTGGAGTAACCCGAATGGTGCACTTTGTTAGAAGCAAGAATATGCCATACTCCGTAAATGATGTAAGAGCGGTAACCAGATCATGCCAGATCTGTTCTGAGATAAAGCCTAGATTTGTTAAAACTCCGCTTCAAACGCTCATTAAGGCAAGTCAGCCCTTTGAGAGGTTAAGTATAGACTTTAAGGGACCTTTGCCAACAAATTCTCGAAATCGACTTTTGCTAACTGTAGTAGACGAATACTCTCGTTTCCCTTTTGCTTACCCTTGTGCAGATGTCCGGCAGCAACTGTCAAGAAACACCTTACCAGTCTATTTTCTATTTTCGGAAATCCTTCATACATATATTCGGATCGAGGCACTGCTTTCATGTCCGAAAAACTCAAGGAATTCCTTCTCTCTCGGCGCATTGCTACCAGTCGAACAACTGCATTTAATCCACAAGGCAACGACCAAGTGGAGAGATATAACGGAATCATCTGGCAAACAGTTAGCCTCGCTCTACGATCGAACAATCTCTCCATAACTAGCTCGGAAAAGGTGCTATATGTAACACTACACTGCATACGCTCATTGCTCTTTACCGCCTCCAAATGCACCCCTCATGAACGTCTGTTTAATTTCCAAAGGAAATCTGTCTGGCAATTCTATACCAACTTGGTTAGCCAAATCAAAATCTGCGCTCCTGAGACGCCATGTACGCGGAAGTAAATATGAACCTTTAGTTGAGACAGTGGAAATTCTGGATATCAATCCGAACTATGCGTATGTGCGACTTAGTAATGGGCGAGAAACGACAGTGTCACTACGCCATATTGCACCACTTGCTGACGAAAACAACTATTCACAGCCTGAACTTGCTGCTACGGAGGACCCTATCAAGTCTAGCCTTAGTCATCCTCCTCCACCAAGCGTCACTAAAGACTCTGCTATTAATACTCTGGCAGACATCGAAAATTATGCCCCCGAAACTGGTACTCCTACATCTCCTCGCCGCTCACATTTGGATGATTTGCAAAGAACTTCCCTTGAAGATGCTGATGCATTAAATCCCAGACGCTCGTCTTGAGTTCGTCGCAAACCTCCATATTTAGCTGAAAATTACCAGCTTTGAATTTGTTCCTTTTCTCTATTTTCAGTTTGAGCAGAAGCTGTCCGAAAATATGACCTGGAAGAACCTTGCGATACTGGACTTTCTTAGGCGGCGAAAAATGACCTGAAAATAAAAGAACTTCTTTTTCTTCCCTACCCCGAATTACCTCCCCTGTTTCTCTCTCCTGGGAGACAGTAGTAGCAGCGATCGGCCATCTTTCTTTTATCTTATTTTTTTTGCCGGCGCTCTTTTTAGCTGAATAAAGCTTTATACAAGCTATATAAATCTTCAATCTCATTTCGTCATACATCTACACATAGCAGTATCAGAATTTTTTGTGAAAATAGCGAATAATTCCACCCCATCTTTCCAAGCTTATAACTCCTCGAAAAATGCAATTCAAGCCCTAATTTTTTTTTTCAATTAAAGGAGCAAGGACCAAGATTTCATTAAAAAAAAAAAAAAAAAAAAAAAAAAACGTGTTTTTTTTTTAAAAAGGTTTTAAACTTCGGACTTTACAGGTAAAATTCGACGAGAACACGATGTCCGTTTTTTTTTAAATTTGAATATATTATGTATTGACCTTTTCTCTTCAATTTGTGAGTAAATAATTATGTACTTATCCGAGTCGAAATTAATTATTTTTAGACATTTACAAAATTGGAGGCGTGAATTATTCGACCCCCTGTCTTTCAAAGCTTATAACTCCTCGAAAAATGTAATTCAAGCCCTAATTTTTTTTTCAATTAAAGGAGCAAGGACCAAGGTTCCATTAAAAAAAAAAAAAAGAAAAAAGAAAAAACAAATAACGTGGTTTAAAAAAAGGTTTTAAACTTCAAACTTTACAGGTAAAATTCTACAAGAACACGAAGTCCGTTTTTTTTTAAATTTGAATATATTATGTATTGACCTTTTCTCTTCAATTTGTGAGTAAATAATTATGTACTTATCCGAGACTAAATTAAGTATTTTCTTTGTAATAGACACTGGGGGGGGGGGAACCGTGAATAAAAAAAAAAAACGTTTGTCTAAAATATTATATTCGGTTTATTGGAAAGAACATAAAATTTCACATTGACCCTGAAAATATCGTAAAAATAGAATCAATAGAAAAATTTTGATAGATTTTTAAAATTTAAAAATTTAAAAATATTGAGTTTAAAAATTTAAAAATATTGAGTTCGGAAAATTCATTACTGTTTAAAAAAAAAATAAAAATATTTTTATTACTTTTAAAACAACTGTAATAGTTTATTTTGGAAGTATAATCCATAAAGAAAATAAATAACCCACTTTTAACAGAGAAATTACGAGATTTTTATATTGTATTCGCAGTTTCGTGTTAGGGGTGTCAAAAATTCCTACAAAAATTCTGATACTACAACACAAACAAATAAATAATTTTAAACATTTTTTTGAATTGTCAAGATTCATTTTCTCCAGTAATATCGGTTCACCAAGTTTCTGGAAGTAATAAATGATAATTTTAGTTTAATTTAACGTTTCCGGAAGTAATAAATGTTAATTTTGGTAAATTTATTCTTTCCTTTTTCGGAAGCAATCGTTCGGCCATATAATGATGTCTCCCCTAGATTTGGATAGCAAGTGCGTGAAAAAAAAATGGCGTCTCCAATTTCGGCAATAAAGTGTAGAAGCACCCCAAATTTTTATGGGTCGCTATTTTTGCCATAAATTGTTAGGTGAAAGGTTTTATTTTTTCAGGAAAACTTGCACTTTTTTTTTTAAAGTAAGTTGGTGGTAAACGTTTCTTTTGGAAAACAGAATTTGGTACTCCTTGGACGTTGAGTTCCATGGCGACCAGCATAAAAAAACACGCATCGCTCCCTTTCTGACGCAAGCGCACGTAACACTTTTTTTTATTTACTGACGTAACTGTAGTAACTAAACGATTATTTGTCACATTTATTTTGAAAAAGTTTTACTCTTTATGAATATCAAAAGAAAAATTACTAAACATTTATTAATAATACCTCACTTTTACAGACATTTGTTTTTAAATTTCTTTTTAAATGACGACTTTTATCGACTTTTTTAAATAACATTTGCGGATGGGTATGCTGACATTTGTTTTTTTAATTTCTTTTTAAATGACTTTTATTTTAATAGCATTTGCGGATGGGTAAATAACGAAAAAAATAACTAAGCCATTTACTGACAATTTCTCGGTATCTTGACTTTGATAAAATTTATTTGTTAAAAATATTTGTAAAAGTCAGAATTATCAGTAAATGGTTTAGTTTTTTTTCGTTTTTTACCCATCCGCAAATGCTATTAAAAAAAAAGAAAGTCGATAAACGTCGTCATTTAAGAAATTTAAAAACAAATGTCTGTAAAACTGATGCATTATTAATAAATGTTTAGTAATTTTTTCTTTTAATATTCATAAAGAGTCAAAATGTAAATTTAAATTTCGCTCCGTTTTAATCTTTTTTTTTTAATTGTGCTTCTCCCAAACAAACATAATCAAGAAAATAACATTCAACAATTGTACTTTATATATATAAAACACGAAATATTAAAAAAATATATATATTAACGAAAGAGAAATAATTCCATTTGTAAACAAAAAAAGTCAATTTGGTATATAAAAGTGGCGGTTAGTAATGTCACGTGATGATACGCGGTGTGAAATAATTGTCCCCAAATAAAAAAATGTCCCATCCGTACAAAGAAAACCAAATAATAAATTATAGAAAAATTACGTATAATGTTATAATTACAAAGAGATATATAGAAACACGCATGCGCACCGTAAACATATTATACCAAAATGTGGAATCCATCCGTCCAATGGTTATTTAGACTATTAATCCGAACGAACCAAGAGTTACATTTATATATATATATATATATATATATATATATATATATATATATATATATATATATATATATATATATATATATATATATATATATATATATATATATAAACTACTTCATTTAATGACGTAAATTGGTATACAAAAGTATAATTTTATGCATAGACTTTAAGTATTTACTTCAACAGTGCTCAATACATAGGTAGAGTTTGGTAGTAAGTTGCAATATATATATGTTTATAACTTACTATATATATATATATATATATATATATATATATATATATATATATAGTAAGTTAGGATTCTTCACGCTTATACATAAGCCTGAAGAATCCTAGAGTGGATGAAACGCGGAATATTCAGTGTAGCTTAATCGTCATACATATTTTATAGCTTACTAACTAGCTCTACCTACGTATTGAGCACTGTTGAAGTACACACTTAAAGTTTATGCAGAAATTTATACTTTGGTATGTTAATTTATGTGACTAAATGAAGTATATATATATATATATATATATATATATATATATATATATATATATATATATATATATATATATATACTAGCCATACCCGGCCACACGTTGCAGTTTGTTAAAATGGAACACATTCCTCATAAAAAATTGCATTTTGTATTGTTTATTTATTTTATTATTTTTGCAATTTTTATTTATCAATAAAAGTTGTTTTTTTCCCAAGAAAAGATGAATTTTTTACTATAAATTATTAGGTGAAAGTTTTTTGGGTTTTTTTTCTGGAATTTCTTTTAAAAGAAAGTTGGCAGTAAACATTTCTTTTTGAAAACAGAATTTTTATTATAAAAAGAAAAAAATGAATGTTTTATATGAACACTGTAAATAGTTTGGTGAAAGTAGGGAAAAGATTTTTTTCAAGAGAATGTACACATTTTTTTTTGTCAATAGATGTTAAGAAAATAAACGGAAAAAATACTTCCATCATTAATTAATTCTGCAAAAAAATAAATAAAATGTTGGTTTAGTGTTTCAACATTTGAACAACGCTCGGCTGAATCCGGTGATTGCCGGTCGAACCCTAAACTAATTGGAATCTGGTGCGGGGAGGGGGGTTAAATTCTGCATGAGTACCATTCTTTTTAATTTTGTCTTTTGTTCAATTTTTTGTGTGGGCTTTTAGCGCTAGCAAACTAACAAATTTAGCCAAATTGCAAAAAATTCAACAATTAAATAATTTTAATAAGTGTCCAGCTCCTAATACAAATCCTAGTAAATCAATCCCCCTCATTGGAAACACTGAAAGGAAGGACGAAACCAGATTATTGCCAGTATGTTTGGGAGAGGTTCTATAGGTGTATCAGAAAGTGGCCATTAAAAATGATGATCTGAACCTTAATAATTCAACTTACTATTTTTTTAAGCTTATAACTACTTGGAAATACAATTCAAACCCTAATTTTGTTTTCAATAAAAGGAGCAAAGACCAAATTAAAAAAATAACAGGTTTAATAACAAATTATGCAATATTTGTTTATTTAAAGTGGTTTTCTTTTTAAAAAAATATAAAGAAAATCAATATATTTTGACTTGCTTATAAATACATGGTAAAAAAATCACTTACCTAAAAAAATATTATTAAATTGGTAGTTCCATTCTTCATTGTAAAGAATTTATCCATATTTATATTTTAAATTCCATGTACTTTTTAAATAAAAGGATTTTTTAAAGCGAGGGTCCTAGAAAATCGCATTTTTGTAACATGTTTTGTGCGAAGCGTTAAATAGCTGCTGCTGCTAAAATGAAATTTATGAAGTTTGGTTTCGTCCAAGGGCATAAATAATGCCTCTTTTTTATTGCGTTTTGTAATGTATGTAACATGTGCAGACAGAGTAGTGTCCCTTGAACTAAGAAACCAACGAACATCCGGGTTTCACTAAGCATGTGCAAACGCCATTACAGTAGTATCATCGTCTAAACAACGACTAATAAAACGAGTTTAAATCTACCTTTCATCTTGTGGGTTTATTACAAATTGGCGACGAGGATTCGAATAAAAAACGCACCTAGACCACCTAGCAAGGGTGGGTTTAAAAGAAGAAAAAAAGAAGAACTTCGTTTGCCACGGGGAAAAAACAAAAAAAAAGGACAAGAAAAACAATAAAATGTCTGGAAAAAAAAGAAAAAAAAGAAAGAAATACAAATCAACACACACACAACGTAGGGTCCATTAAAACACTAGGCGAATTAGAAAAATAATTAAGAAAAAAAAGCAATACACACGTACAACCTTTTCACGAAGAAAGAAAAGGAAGACATACAGACACACAGATGTAAAACTTTATATATAGAAAATAGTTAAAAAAATGTTTATCGTATTAGGAATTAGCTCGTTATGAACGAAGAAAAATATCACTAAAAAATTAGAAGGGAAAAACAAAGATTGCGTTATTCTGTTTAAAGCAAGGGACCGATGAGACAGTAAGAAAATGTAATGGGAACACGCACAAATGAAATTGTTTGGAAATGTGTCAATCATAACTTGAAATATTTATACCGTTGCAAAAAGAGAAAATGGCCATCGCTTGTCTTCTGGGTTAAAAAAAAAGAAAAAAAGAAAAGAAAGAAAAGAAAAAAAGAATTGATGCTCTTTTTCAGGCGAGACTGTTCTCTAAATCGTGAATATTGCTTTTCCAGTTTTAACGACATTTTTTAACATTTTTTTTAAGGACTGAAGAAGGTTGTTTTATGTAATTAGAAGTTAATGTTCATTGTTAGAAAAAAATGTGTATTGATGATTTGATATTGTATTATATAATGTATAATTGTTGTTTTCCAGTGGTCTGCAAAATAGTAATGAACCCCCCCCCCCAAAAAAAAAATCAGAAGATCGATAAGATAAAATGGTCGGTCTAGTCAAATTAGAATTTAAAAAAGGGGGCAGGTTTAAATTTACGTAGCCAGTTAACTATTTTTTTGGGGGGGGGAAGAGGTTCACAGGACCCTGCATTTTTTAATAGGTTTTTCGATTATGAAAAATGCTATTTTCGCCGTCTGTATGTAGCTTGATTAAGCTGACCGGTGTGACGGTTGAAAGATCATATTTTTCGCATACAATAAAGACGGGAGGCTGCAGGCCTATGGGCTTAAAAGGCTTGTTGTAGCTGCAACGAGGGTGTGCGATAGAATGCACACACATAGATAAGCTTGCAGATAGGGCCGCCTGCGAATTTCGCCTGATTGAAAATGCCCAATCTTGGAAGTAACAGAACTTCCAACTCAAGAGCGGACGTGTAGTGGTGATGTGGCCACTATGTAGTGAATCTGAAGTAGGAGAAAGAATAATAAAAAAAAGATAGAATATATGCCGCTGTTACGTAAGAACTTAAGAAGTCAGAAATCTGACGAATGAGATGTCAGCAAAATTGTTTTTTTTTTTTGAGATATTGGCATGGGATGGCTGAATGAGAGCTGTTAACGAACATGAGGTTACTTTACCCACATCCCTGAATGATGCCATATGTGCCGTGAAAAAAGGGTCCGGCCGAATAAATTATTAAGACGGGAGACATAGAAAAAACAATAGAAGAAATTGAAAAAAAAACAGCTATGACGATAGACATACAGATAATAAATTGTAAATTTTTAATGAACAGCCAGTGAGTAAACCAGAAAGAAGAAGAAAAAAAGAAATAGAACATATGACTTTAGTAACAGTGTGCGTCAGGAATGAGCCTTTCAGCTTACCAAAAGATAAACACGTCAATCACAAATATGTGTTATGAATATTTTGTTGCATTTTTAAACTGTGGAACTAAGTGTAACTTTTAATGAAAAACAATGGATAGGTTCTGAAAATGTGATTTTTTTCCCTTTTTCACTAATTGTACGATTTTTTTTCTTAAGAATTTTTTTTCTGACATGGACAATTTTAGTTCCATCGATGTGTTAGGATTGTCTTAGACTTTATAAGTGAGTCGTTTTATTTTATTTTAGAAACCACTATGTATTTTAATTGTAAATGTCTAGGTATTTTTTGTAAACGACTGTGATTTTTCTTTAATTTTGAATTCTGTGGAATGCAGCCGACCTCAGGAGTTTATGACGTGGTCAATATTGGGTTTCCACAAATCTGTGTTTTGTTATTTGGAATTTTGTTATTAGTGAGATGGGACTTTGTGATTGCTTATAGGATATTTTTGTATTTTTTAATTTATTATTTTTATGTAATTGATGTGTTGTCAAACGGTATTGTGCAGAATTTTCTTGTTCTTTGACATGTATTTTTTTTCGCAGAATGGGGAGGTGGAATCTTTGCTTGTGGGGTCTATTGAAAGAATGATTAATAAAAAAGAAAGAACGTGTTGTTAATTAATTAATTAATAATCATAATAGTAATAATAAAATTGGGAAAAAGAGAAAGAAGTAAGATTTAAACAGTGTAATAAATAATAATAAAAAACACTACTGGGTTATGTATAAGGGATCAACTAGTTCTTAAGTTTCGGAAGAGTCAAAGGTTCAGTCGGTATTAATTTTAATTTTCGAAATGTAGAATAAATGTTCTATTCGACATGAGTGACGTTTTGACCACATAAGTAAGGTAGAAAAAAAGGATAAATATAGGGTTAAATAAACTAGATGAAGAAATGAAAGAAAAAAGTGGGGCGTGAATGGAATTTAATTTCTGTGGCAAGCATGTTAGAATTTTGGAGAGGTATTGAATTACATGGGTAGTTATTAATTTCATTATTCTCGGGAAATGATTCGAATTTTATTTTTTTTATCGTGATTTCTGTTGATTTCGAATAGAATCAACATGGAGCAACTTTGAGTACTTCATGTGTGGAAATCCGATGTTTTCCGTGAAGCTATGTGTCTTCAAGGCAGGTTGCGCTTACCGACTTTGGAAAAAAAAGTTTTTTCTGACATAGCAGTAAACGCAATGTATTCTGTCCAGCGTGAGCGGATCTAGTTGTAATCAACTTCAGGGAGCAAATGAAATGCTGTCTGACATGGCGTAAGGGGCAGAGGGGGTGCAATGGCTGACGTGGCCATTATGTGACGAATCGCTCAAGAGAAGATGAATGAAATATGTATGCAAGTACTGAGGAAAATAGAAGGCTACGCACCATAAAGAATATTAAGAGGTTTTTTGTTTCCCACAAAATACTAGTAATAAGAGTAGGCTTATGATGAATAGGATAAGGCTTGGGATGGGAAAATTTTTTTTTTTTGTGTGCTACCTATGGGAAGAAAAGCTGATCTGTAAAGCCAAGGACGATGATAGTCTGTTTTGAAGAGGCAGATGGTCCTCGATTTTATTATTCGGTTGATTGCCGAGAATTTATCGATCACGCGTAGTGTCGACGGGAGTAAAGGATGCTCCTGAAATTCTGATTTAAATTATGAAGAGACCATGGGGTCACAGAGAGTTGTTGACCTTCGAGGGCGCAAGGATTAGCGCCACATGGTATTAATTGTTGATATTATTTTACTTAGTATATGTTATTAATTATTGAATAAAGGTATGACAGTTTTCTTTGCCAGTCGGGTGAGCATATATATCCCATTCTTAATAAATGTGGGAAGTAGAAAATGTATGCCTTCGCCATACATTTTGATAAAAAGGGGGGAAGGAATGTTACAAAATGGATTGAGAGAGAGAGAGAGAGGTGTAAACGTGGAGTGTAGACACGTTTACCAGAACCGAGGGTCAGCTGACCAGATTACGTATGAGTGACGTGGTCAGGTTGGCTAGATCTGGAGATTTGATTTGGACACAGAAGACAACGGACGGCTTCCCGTTGTCTCCTCCTCTCCACGGGGGGGGGGGGGCGAACGCTGACGTGTGTAGAAGAAGAACCCACACAGGCCGATTTCACTTCCACCTCCTGCAGGACCTTTGGGGAAAGTGAAATAAAAAACTATAAAACTAATTCCTTGTCTTGGAGTGATTGAATCTTCATCCAAAAACGGGTATCAAGTCTCCCTCCAGGATGAGAAATTTCCAGATGGTCCAACATCGAAGAAGCAGAGGTAGGTTCTGAAAATACATGTCACACACACGATTCCCTTTATGATAATCAAACACACAACCATTTATATTAGAGACGATCATACGCACACGGAATCCTTTTATGTTATACACCAAACGTAAATGGTGCCCCTCAATGATAACTCTATGTAACACTTTTAGATATGCCATGTGTCACTACTGTAAAAGACAAGGGCACATAGCAGAGAAATGTTTTAAATTAAACATGAAAAAGAAACCCCCCAATAGGTTAGAAAAGAAAAAAATTCAGTGAGGCAAATAGAAGTGGAAGCCACAGACTCGGATAATTCCGAGGAAGTTTATACCATAAATAGGATCAGAGTGCCACTGGAAAAAGTAGACCCCTATTGTGTAGACATCAACATTTGTGACAAGAGGGCTTCTATGGAGATAGATACAGGAGCATCTGTAACGATAATGGGACTAAAAACGTGGAAAAAAATAAACAACAAAAAGTTGCTGGAGCCCACAAAAGTGCGTCTTAGGTCTTATACGGGAAATTGCATCCAGGTGATTGGACAAACAAAAGTTCCAGTGCAGTTGGACAGTCGTCGGGTGGAATTACCGTTAATTGTGGTAGCGGGGGATTCCCCCACACTCCTGGGAAGAAACTGGCTGCAACATGTGAGGTTGCCATGGAAGGAGATTTTTAAGGTGCAGACAATAAAGGAGACTGACCAAGACAAATTGAAAGAAATATTAGCAAAGCATGAGGCTGTGTTCGATGGGAAGTTAGGTCAAGTGAAAGGAATCCAGGCCAGTTTGTATATAGACCCAGAGGCAAAACCCAGGTATTTCAAACCAAGGTCAGTACCCTATATGCTGAAGAAGAAAATAGAAGAGGAATTAGGAAGACTGCAAAAAGAAGGAACAATTTCACCAGTTGAATTCTCTGAATGGGCTACACCAATAGTACCCATTTTAAAAGCGGATAAGTCTGTACGTATTTGTGGGGACTATAAAGTGATAATCAATCCAGTCACTAAATTGGATAATTATCCAATACCAAAAACAGAAGATCTGTATGCGACATTGGGTGGAGGTGAAGCCTATACCAAGCTAGATTTAAGCCAAGCTTACCAGCAATTACTGATGGATGAAAAATCTAGAAAATTAACAACTATCAATACTCATAAAGGCCTTTTCATGTACAACCAACTATGCTATGGATTGAAATCAGCCCCAGGAATATTTCAGAGAACTATGGAAAACATTTTGCAGGGCATTGAAAATGTAATTGACGACATTCTACTGACAGGCAAACCCAGGAAAAAACACTTAGAGACCCTGGACGAAGTTTTAAACAGGCTAGAAAAAAGTGGAATTAAATTAAACCGGGAAAAATGCAAATTTTTAGTGCCCGAGGTATTATATCTAGGCCACATAGTAAACAGGGAAGGCATAAAACCTGCAGAGGAAAAAGTGAAATCGATCAAGCAGGCACCACGCCCAACATCGGTAAAGGAGCTACAAGCTTTTCTGGGGATGATAAATTATTATGCCCAGTACATTCCGAACATTTCAAACATTCTAGCTCCTTTGCATCAGTTATTGAAGAAGGATTCAATATGGGAATGGACGTCAAAACAAGAAAGAGCATGGGAAGAAGCAAAAGAACAATTAAGTTCCTCAAAAGTGTTGATACATTTCGACCCAAACAAAGCCGTGACAGTGGCATCTGATGCTTCCCCATATGGGGTGGGTGCTGTACTATCTCACATCATGGAGGATGGCTCCAGAAGACCAATAGATTTTGTATCACGGACCCTCGCACCAGCAGAAAAGAATTACGCCCAAATTGATAAGGAGGCATTGGCAGTAGTTTTGGGGGTGAAAAAATTTCACCAGTATCTGTATGGAAGGCCATTTACATTATATACTGATCATAAGCCGCTCTTGGGATATTTTAAAGACAATAAGAAAATCCCAGAGATCAGTTCGGCGAGAATTCAACGTTGGGCAGTAATCCTATCTGCATATTCATACCAGCTAGAATATCGGGAAGGAAGAAAAAATGGAAATGCCGATGGGTTGAGTAGGTTGCCAAAATCTACAACACTGGGAGAAGTGCCTATACCAGAGGAGAACATTATGCTGCTAGACTCACTTTTTTTGTCACTCAGTCCTCATTTTTTTAATGAGTGATTTTTCTGACAAAGGGAGAAGAAAAAGCTGTATTCTAGGTTGGCAGTATTTTGCGTGAACAGTCGGCAAAGATGGCGGAAATATTTCGTTTCTATGTCTATCCTTGTAGCCATGTCACTAGTAAGGGTGCTGGAGGTAAACGTTTTATCTGGGCTGACGTTATCCGCCTGATAGTCAGGGACCCGAACCTTGGATTAACCACTAAGGAGGCTGTCCTATCAGCAGGTGCAAAGTACTGGGGCTGCTGTATTGCCATTTGGTGAATGGATTCTGGACCATACAGTAGTCTCTGGTGGGGCCTCTCGATGCCATATTAGTGGGTAATTGTTACGGCTTTATCTTATCATGTGCTACAAAAAAAAAATTCTTCGTTACTTTTCTCTCTTTGTTTTCCCCTCTCTGTCCTGCTCTAAGCAAATCTGACGACCTAGTCCACAAACTCCAAAATTCCATCATGACAAGTTTCAATAACAAATACACGATTAAACCCGGATCTGAAACTTCCAACGTAGATCCCCACTACCATGTCTCCTTCTCCAACATCAGGGGTCTACGTTCTAACCTTCCAGAGGTTGAAGCCCAATTACAGGAGACTAAACCAGACCTTTTCTTTTTATGTGAAACTGGAATTGGACAGACTATTTCCCTAAATGAGTTCGTAATTAAAGGATACTCTAACCTAACTTCCAAAACTGACCCCCAAGATCGCCATGTGCATGGAATATGTGCCTATATAAAAGATGGCTTTCCATGTGGTAAGGACATCTCCAGAGAAGATCCTAACTTGCCCTATATGTGCTTCCGAGTAGCACTAGCTCACACTACGGCATTTATATTTACTCTCTATCGCCCCCATAACAGCGGAGTTACTATCTTTAAAAGCATATCTGAGAAAATTGACCAAGTTCTATTAGCATATCCTTCAGCTAACATTCACGTATGTGGAGACTTCAATGTTCACAACGTGGAATGGTTGACCCACTCAAACAAGACCGATGATGAGGGGAGATTCTGTCACGATTTCTCCATTGCATATGACCTCACTCAGATTGTTCACGAACCCACCCGTGTGCCCGACAATGACGGCCAGTATGCAAGCCTCCTAGACCTCTTTCTCACAACTTGCCCGGAACTATGTTCAGTTTCCGTTCTGTCTCCTCTTGGATCTTCTGACCACTCAGTGGTATCAATTAAGATAAAAATGAAATGTAATAAGTCCTCTGACGTACCTCTCCATCGTACAGTATATCGATACACTATGGCTGACTGGGATAGTTTCCGTACATTTATATCGGATCTTCCTCTGCGTTCCATGTTTAAAAAGGATGTGTCTTCTATAGTATCAGACCTGACAGAATGGTTAATTGTAGGTATAGACAATTTCATACCCTCGAAAAAGTTCCAGCAAAAACCTAACAGCCAGCCATGGTTTTCTCCAGAATGTGCTGCTGCTATTGCGCACAGAAATCACTTTTTCCACTGCTTCCAACGTAATAGATGCATGGAAACTAAAGCCGCTTTCAGGACTGCCAGCAACCATTGTAAGAAAGTAATAAAGAACGCAAGAGAGTTGTATGCTCAGTCCGCCAAGTCCAAAGTAGCTGAGCAGCGACTTGGTTCCCACCAGTTTTGGCAAATTGCAAACAGAATCTTGCACAGAAGTGTGTGCTCCATCCCAACTATCATCAATGGACCTGAGTTAATCTCGTCAGCATCAGACAAAGCCAAACTCTTTGCCAAGAACTTTGCAGCTAATTCGACCCTTTGCGACCAAGGCTGCCAACCCCCAATATTTCCTCCTGTATCAGAAAATACACTATGTGATATACAAATATCTGTATGTGATGTTGCCAAGCTAATCAAAAACCTTGATTCAAGTAAAGCAACCGGCCCTGACGATATTCCAATTATAGTACTCAAAAAACTTCAACCAGAACTAGCACCCATACTTACAAAACTGTTTAAACGTTGTCTTAAGGAGAATTGCTTCCCATCACCCTGGAAAATCTCATCAGTATGCCCTGTATTTAAGAATTCAGGTGATCGTTCATCCCCCTCTCAATACAGGCCAATAAGTCTCCTGTGCGTCATGAGTAAGTTGCTGGAATCTGTGTTAAATAGAGAAGTAATCAACTATCTCAGCAAAAATAACCTTCTTAGTGACACACAATATGGTTTCCGTTCTGCTAGATCTACAGCAGATGTGCTTACAGTTATATCTCATAGGATTAGCGAATCTCTCGACAGAGGCAACATTTCTAGGGCAATTGCTCTTGACATATCAAAGGCCTTTGATAGGGTATGGCATAAAGGTTTACTTCATAAGATCTCCAGCTATGGTATTGCTGGAAATGTCTTCTCAATTATTAAATCATTTCTCTCTGATAGGTTCATAAGAGTAGTAGTTGATGGGCAAAAATCAGCAACTCACAGTATAAATGCTGGAGTCCCTCAGGGGTCGATCCTGGGCCCAACTCTTTTCCTGATCTACATTAATGATCTTCCAAATCACATCCTTACATCATTCGTAGACATTTTTGCTGATGACACTACCATCTATGGTAGCACATCTAAGACAGTAAACGACCAAGTTCTCTCCGATTCTCTCTCCTCTGATCTTGATCACGTTGTACAATGGGGAAAGGAGTGGCTGGTTACTTTTAATGCATCTAAAACCAAGCTTCTATCTTTACATCATCAACGTTCTGATCCCCATCTGGCATCAATTGAAATGAATGGCTCTCGTCTTGGGGAGGCCTCAAGTTTTGACAGGCTTCTGGGCTTGACCTTTACTCCTGATCTTAAATGGAATACGTACATCAAATCTGTTGCCAAGGCCGCTGGAAAAATGGTCGGATCCTTCTATCGATCCAGTAGATATCTCACTGCTGATGCAATTCTCTATCTATATAAGAGCCAGATACGTCCAAGGATGGAGTACTGTTGCCACATATGGGCAGGAGCTGCTAGAAAAGACTTGTCCTGCCTTGATAGAGTTCAAAATAGACTTCGGGGCTTGGTGGGAGATGTCCTTTTCTCTTCGCTGCAACCTCTTTCTCACAGAAGAGATGTTGCGAGTTTGTCTCTGCTTTATCGTTATTTTCATGGAAAGTGTTCGACTGAGCTTCAATCTATGGTCCCCCCTCGCCGAACTTTCACAAGAAACACTAGACTAGCTGAAAACATTATCAATAATTTTCCCCACTCTTTATCTGTACCTAAACCTAAACATAGATTCCATGATCAAAGTTTCTTCCTTAGAACTGCACGCCTGTGGAATTGTCTTCCGTTTTCCTGCTTTCCAGCTTTCTATAATATGGTTGTCTTCAAGTCCAACGTGAACAAGTTTCTGATGAGCCGTTCCACTTAGGTTAACAAATTTACCGAACTTCCATTACTATCGATTACTATATTGTCCTTTTGACTACTCTACACTCTTTAACCCTTATCCTTGAGTGGCCTATCGGCCTTGATAAGTGGTGACGTCTATGTAAAAAAAAAAAAAAAAAAAAGACTACCTGGATCAAGCTCCTGTTACACATCAAGAAATCGCCAGGTGGACAAAAAAGGATAAACTCCTAAAACAGGTGCTGGACTATGTAAAAAATGGGTGGCCAGAGAAGTGTCCTACTACAGAAGATTGGCACCCTTATTTTAATAGAAGACATGAATTGGGAATTGTGGAAGAATGCTTACTGTGGGGAAAGCGAGTAGTGGTACCAATACAAGGGCGGAAAGAACTCTTAGAGGCACTCATTAAGGGACATCCAGGAATTGTAAAAATGAAAGGGCTGAGCAGAAGCTATTTCTGGTGGCCAAAATTAGACCAGGAAATAGAATTTAAGGTGAGGAATTGCTATGAGTGTCAACAAACCAATCAAATGCCAGCAACCGCACCTTTACATCCTTGGGAAATCCCTGAAGAGGAGTGGTCCAGACTTCACAGATTATGCAGGCCCATTTAAAGGTCACATGTTTCTGGTAATAGTGGATGCGTTCAGCAAATGGTTAGACGTCTACATGTCAAACTCATCCACCACAAACGCCACCCTGGAACACCTACAAAGATGTTTTGCAACTCACGGGTTGCCCCAAAAAATTGTAACGGATAATGCAGCCGTTTTTGTAGGTGAAGAATTCAAAGCATTTATGTCAAGACAAGGAATCCAACATATCACAATAGCACCAAAACACCCCTCTTCAAATGGATTGGCTGAAAGATATGTGCGGATTTTTAAGGAAGGAATGAAAAAAATGAGTCATGAGAAAGGCTCCCTAAGTTCAAAACTGAGCCGTTTCTTGTTGTCATATAACTCCACACCACAAACGGTCACGCGCATATCACCAGCAGAATTATTAATGAACCGGAAAATAAAGACAGTTTTGGATTGGATCATTCCGCAGAAAACTACAGTGAGGGAGCGTATGAGAAAACACCAGGAAATTCAAAAGAAATATCATGACAACTCTCGGAGCATACGAGAATTTAAAGAAGGTGAATTAGTCTGGGCCAAAAATTTCTATACAGGACCAAGATGGAAAAAGGGAGTGGTCAAGAGAGGACAGGTCCAGTGTCATATGAAATTAAACTGGAGTCGGGGACAGTGGTAAGGAGACATGTGGACCATGTAAAAAAAACAGATGGAGCTGGACGCAGATAGAGCTTCGGAAATAGGAAGAACAAGTCCATAAAATAGAAATCAAAATTTGGATACACACTGGGTGATCCCACTGACCTCAGGCACCAGTAGTCCAGGTAGCTTCAGTCCGGACCAGGAAACAACAAATGGAGTGGGGAATACACAGCAGGATGCCCCAGTAAGAGAAACCATTAGATGTAGTGAAAGAACAAAAAACAAACCGAAGCACTTGAAAGACTATGTCACATAAACAAGTAATTCGGAACTATGGGTGGAGGGATGTAATGTATGTAACATATGCAGACAGAGTAGTGTCCCTTGAACTAAGAAACCAACGAACATCCGGGTTTCACTACGCATGTGCAAACGCCATTACAGTAGTATCATCGTGTAAATAACGACTAATAAAACGAGTTTAAATCTACCTTTCATCTTGTGAGTTTATTACACGTTTGTTAACCAAAATTAGTATTTTTCATCCTCCGTAGTTAAAAAAGAAACGCACATTCACTCATAAGTTTTTCCCCTAGAACAAAAAATCCGCTTCATCGATTAAAAAAAAAATCTTTTTATCGAATACACGAGTTTTTGATTGATATATTTTAATACTTGTTCATCAATTAATTTTATTTTTTTCTTAATATCTAAAAAAAGAAAACATTCAATGAGATTTTCCGTCAGCGTCTGGTATTTACTTGACGATGTAAACATAACATGAGCTTTCATTTAAAAAAAAAAATCAACGTGTTTAAAAAAAAAAAAAGGTTTTACACTTTGGACTTTACAGGTAAATTTCCAAAAGGCTATTCTTTTTTTTTTTTGTTTTAAATTGGAATATTTTCTTTATTGATCTTTTATCTTCAATTTGTGATATATAAAACTTTCACACATGAATTAATTATTAAAATTTTAATAAACATTTCAAAATGGGGGTGTGAATTTGAAAAAAAAAATGTTTATCTAAAATATTACATTTGGTTTATTGGAAAGAGCATAAAATTTCACATTGACCCTGAAAATATCGTAAAAATTGAATCAATAGAAAAATTTTGATAGATTTTTAAAGTTTTAAAATTGAAAAATATTTAACTCGTAAAATTCTATTGATTTTATTACGTAAATAAATGGCTGCATGAAGGCACGCCGGATTTTGTAAACACTTTGTAAACACTGTTTTTTGAAAAATCAAAAATAATATTTCTATTATTTTTTAAACAACTTTAATAGTTTATTTTGAAAGTATATTCCATATAGAAAATAAACAACTCACTTTAAAATTTTATTCGCAGTTTTCTGTTAGGGGTGTCAAAAATTCCTCTAAATTTCTGATACATCTAGAGTTTCTATTCTTTTTCTTTCTTTCTTTTTTTCAATATTTGAAGCAGATTTGTCACTCAGCTAGCAGATTTGGTGTTTGTACACTTTATTGCCGAAATTGGAGACGCCATTTTTTTCACGCACTTGCTATCCAAATCTAGGAAAGACATCATTATAAGGCCGAACGATTGCTTCCGGAAAGGGAAAGAATAAATTTACCAAAATTTACATGTATTACTTCCGGAAACGATAAATTAAACTAAATAAATTTACCAAAATTAACATTTATTACTCCCTTAAACTAAAATTATAATTTATTACTTCCAGAAACTTGGTAAACCGATATTACTGGAGAAAATGAATCTTGACGATTCAAAAAAATATTTAAAATTATTTATTTGTTCGAAAAGAAAACCCAAAAAAACAAAACACACAAACGAAAAAATAAACAAACAAACAAAAAAACTAATAAATGTTTTGGTTTTGTTTTGGTTTTCAAATGGCGCTCGTCCAGGTTAAACTATTATGAATATGTCATTTCAATTTTCTGTTTTTAATAAAAAGAATTATAAAAAAATTATTCCATGAAAAACATTCCCGTTCTCATTAATTAAATCGATACATTTCCAATTAAACAATTACGGATATATGTTCTCTTTCACTTTCTTTATTTACTTTTAAAGCAACATTGGACTTTTATGAAATAGTTTTTTTTCGTTTTCGTTTAAATAATTTTAAACATTTTTTTGAATTGTCAAGATTCATTTTCTCCAGTAATATCGGTTCACCAAGTTTCTGGAAGTAATAAATGATAATTTTAGTTTAATTTAACGTTTCCGGAAGTAATAAATGTTAATTTTGGTAAATTTATTCTTTCCCTTTCCGGAAGCAATCGTTCGGCCATATAATGATGTCTCCCCTAGATTTGGATTGCAAGTACGTGAAAAAAATGGCGTCTCCAATTTCGGCAATAAGGTGTAGAAAGCACCCCAGATTTTTATGGGTCGCTATTTTTGCCATAAATTGTTAGGTGAAAGGTTTTATTTTTTCAGGTAAACAAAAAAAAAGAAAGTTCGTAGTAAACGTTTCTTTTGGAAAACAGAATTTGGTACTCCTTGGGCGTTGAGTTCCATGGCGACCAGCATAAAAAACACGCATCGCTCCCTTTCTGACGCAAGCGTACGTAACACTTTTTTTTATTTACTGACGTTGTCGTAGTAACTAAACGATTATTTGTCACATTTATTTTGAAAAAAGTTTTACTCTTTATGAATATTAAAAGAAAAATTACTAAACATTTATTAATAATACCTCACTTTTACAGACATTTGTTTTTAAATTTCTTATTAAATGACGACTTTTATCGACTTTTTTTAAATAGCATTTGTGGATGGGTATGCTGACATTTGTTTTTTTAATTTCTTTTTAAATGACTTTTTTTTTAATAGCATTTGGGTAAATAACGAAAAAATTAACTAAGCCATTTACTGACAATTTCTCGGTATAATTTATTTGTTAAAAATATTTGTAAAAGTGAGAATTATCAGTAAATGGTTTAGTTATTTTTTTTTTCGTTTTTTACCCATCCGCAAATGCTATTAAAAAAAAAGAAAGTCGATAAAAAGTCATTTAAAAAGAAATTAAAACAAATGTCAGCATACCCATCCGCAAATGCTATTAAAAAAGTCAATAAAAGTCGTCATTTAAGAAATTTAAAAACAAATGTCTGTAAAACTGAGGCATTATTAATAAATGTTTAGTAATTTTTTCTTTTAATATTCATAAAGAGTCAAAATGTAAATTTAAATTTCGCTCCGTTTTAATCTTTTTTTTTAATTGTGCTTCTCCCAAACAAATATAATCAAGAAAATAACATTCAACAATTGTACTTTATATATATAAAACACGAAATATTAAAACAATATATATATTAACGAAAGAGAAATAATTCTATCTTTAAACGAAAAAAGTCAATTTGGTATATAAAAGTTCCGTTTAGTGATGTCACGTGATGACACGCGGCGTGAAATAATTGTCCCCAAATAAAAAAATGTCCCATCCGTACAAAGAAAACCAAATATTTATTATAGAAAAATTACGTATAATGTTATAATTACAAATAGACATATAGAAACACGCATGCGTACCGTAAACATATTATACCAAAATGTGGAAGCCATCCGTCCAGTGGTTATTTAGACTATTAATTACGAATGAACCAAGAGTTACATTTTTATATATATAGGTAGATATATTGGCAGGTTCGAATCTATCGACTGATGTTAAGCGTGACACTTTGCCCTGATGATTCCCGAAAGGATGAAACACTAGTGTCTGTAGGTATTTAATAATTATTATAGTAAATAATTATGTCAGCCCCTTTAAGAAACGTGTTTCTTATCGTTGAGCACGTTCAGTTGAAATAAAAAGTCGGTCAATCTCCTATGCGCAGATCATCATATAGTAATAAGATCACTCGTACAGACGTTAAAAAGCATTTTTAAAAAATGTTTAAATTTCAACAATATTTCTCGCAAATGGATTAGGTCCTTGCTAATGGAGCCATAAATGCCTTCTGTTGCTGGGTTCGAATCTGATGCACTGATGATTTCCGGAAAGGATGAAACACTAGTGTCTGTAGATATTTAATAATTATTACAGTAAATAATTATATATATATATATATATATATATATATATATATATATATATATATATATATATATATATATATATATATATATATATATATATATTGCAGATTCAAAGTGTGCGTGATTGAAAGAATTTTTGATTGAAGACACATACTTTTATTTACAGGATGGTATTCTTTTGGCAGAAATGAGCTAAAAAGCGATATGCTATCATTTTGTTAAAAAATAAGTCTGTTTCACAATAACATGTAAAATAGCAAAGTTTGGAGGAGTAAGTAGGACATACCTATTCTGGTCAGTCATACAGCAATGACACATGATGCCGTTAAGAGCTAGCATTTCATTCAATATGATAATGTCGACATTGATTACGATTGATAAAACGACAAAGAAAAGCATTTTCACTAGTGCAATAAAATTGGTGAGCACAATAAACTGAAACTGTTTACTCACCCGGATTGTACTTTTTTGGAAGAGACGTGTAAACTCTTTATTTTTCACAATGCTAATCATTTCCTTTGCAGAATCTTGTGGAGAAACCAATTCGGCGCTGGTGATAATTCTGTGCAGCCTCTAAAAATAGATGCAATCGGAAAAGTGAATCAAAATCAAGTGACACAAAAAATTCTAATGAAATAAAAAAGATTTTCAATGTTTTCATTCATTGGCACCAATCGATGTGAAATCAAATTCCTTATGCTAGCATTTACAAGAATAACTGCCCTTTGTGTTGATTCCTTATTACTTCTATTTGATATCAAACTAATATCTCTTAAGCAGAAATTTGTTATTTTTAGTTACGTAAGAAGAAAAATGTTTTTAAATTTTCAAATTAAACCAAAAGGAATATTCTAAGTGGTTGTAAAACAACAGATCACTAGTAGTCTAAACACGCCACAATGCAGTTATACATATATGTATGATTTGTTAAGGCTTATAACCGACTAACAAGTGTTCAATATCAAGTTGGTTTAGTAAAGCTTGTATATATATTTGGTGCATTTGGCTGACATCATCAAAGCGAGATTATGGGCTTGTATGACCTCAGCCTTGCTCTTCAATTAGATAATAATAGCGTGTTAAACAAATATGTTTGTTTGAGGGTTGAGTTGTTTGATGGTCACTGAGATGCATTTTAGGGTTGGTATTCTATGATAACATGTCAGGAAAAAGAGGAGGCTTAAGGATGTTTTAAAATATATTCTCTTTGTTAAAACAACGGCGAGATGTTTTTTTTACTATAAAATCACATGACTCCGGGTTGGGGTTAGGTAGACTCGTAAAAGGAGGCATACATATCCTGACCAGAGTTATACATACAACAACACATAATGCACTTGCTTGGACATATTTCTGCAGTAATGTGCAAATATGTCTGAGTGGATATAGGTATGTATGTTCTATCTTCAACCTAATAATGAACTATCCTCGACGGATTAGGACTATATAAATGAATAAGTGGAGCATCCCGTTGTAATTTAGTTACTTTAATGTAATGCATTTTATAATTCATCTCTTTTTATATCTATCTATCTACACATAAAGGAGCTTTCTGTGCGTTTGAGTGTTTGCTTGTGTGTGTGTGATGGAGAGAGTTCGTTTCCTATGAACTCCGAAACGGCTGGACTGATTTTTAAAATATTTCACAAGAATGTACTTTTTGTGTCTGGGAGTGTTTTTAAGTTGATTTCGTATCAGAATGCTTCCAATAAGTATCGAAAATCGATAACGAAAAAATCCGATTAAAGAAAAAAAGCCTGATTTTAAACAACATTCACACTTTTAAACAGCCGAAAATCACAAGTGCATTTGAGAAGTTTGCTTACGGCACCAGCAGAATAGCCCAGCCTATAAATTCGACTGTTAGTTCTTTTATAAGGCAGAGGCGCATTCGAGATGAATGGTTCTTTTTAGAGCACAATTAAACCATAATAATTGACTTTTGTACGTGTAACTTTAATTCAAGTCATTATATCTACTATAAGGCACTTTGTGAGTATGTGTGTATGTATGTGGGTTGGTTTCTTATAGACTCGAAAACGGCTGGGCTAATTTTTATGAAATTTCACATGAAGGTATTTTATGTGACTGGCATTGCTCTTAGGTTTTGTATGGAATTTTTTTTTATGAGAAAATGAAAATAATATGGAACAGACGATTTTGATCACAAAGTACATTTACATCAATTGTAAATTTGAGAAGTTTTATTACCACAAAAGCCGCAAGGCTTGACATATAAAATCAACAGTAGATTCTTGGATATGACAATGAAGCATTCGATATGAACATTTCTGTTTAGAGCACAATTGAAGCATGATACTTGACTTTTGCAGTTTAAACTTTATTTCAAGCCAATATATATAAAAATAATTTTATAAAATCAATAGTAAATTCTCTACAGTGCTTTGTAGACTATCATATATTATTGATTGTCATTGTGATAGGCATATTAAGCTTCCTCCCGGTGCATTGCAATAGTGCAGGCAATCAAAATGGGCAATTTCACTGGTTTCGATGACAAGGAGTGTGAAACATTCGTTGATCATCATTCAATCCTGGCCAAAGTCGGGCCTGCCTGCTAGTGTAACAACAATTTCATTTTGATAAGACAGGGATCCATTTGAACTGAATGGTTCTGTTTAGAACACCATCGACCATAATACCTGATATTTTCATTCTTACTCACAATTTAAAGATATGTTTATAAAATCAAATATATATATATATATATATATATATATATATATATATATATATATATATATATATATATAAATTACAATAAGTTTACCAAGGTAATCAAAATGGTAAACTTAAAATATATGATAAATATTAAAGAGTTAATATTTACAAGTGAAGTAATCTCAACCAGATGTAAAAGCTCAATAAAACCGAAAAGGAAATAGAGCTTATAATATGAACAAATGATTAATAAAACATGTTAAAAAATATCTTGAAAAAGAGTTAAAAACATATTTAATTGTAAAAAAGGAAGCACAAGATAAGTGGGTAGTCCTTAATCCACGGAGTTTCGAAGAAATACTCTCCTTCTCATCAGAGGGCAGGAATTAGCAAAATGCGGGATCGGATTTTGCATGTAAAAGGGGGCCTTTATAGAGACGATGCTCTATTTACAACAACATCCAGGCCAAGAGAGTACAGTAATACAATTAAAAAATTACATAACTTTTTCAACAATTTTGGCCTTTCTATAATTATTGAACCAAATAAAAAAAACTTCAAATTTTCTAGACATTACACTTAATCTTAATACCGAAACTTACAGCCCCTATCATAAACCCAACCTTACGCTTTTATACGTCCATAAACCTTCTAACCACCCCAACTCAATTATAAAATCTATAGTACTATCCGTCTCTAGAAGAATTTCTACGCTCTCAGCCGATAAAAAAACCTTTAATCAAAATGCTACTTTCTTCAATAATGCCTTAAGAAATTCAGGATACAATGAAAAGATTCAATATATATATATATATATATATATATATATATATATATTATATTGAATCTTTTCATTGTATCCTGAATTTCTTAAGGCATTATTGAAGAAAGTAGCATTTTGATTAAAGGTTTTTTTATCGGCTGAGAGCGTAGAAATTCTTCTAGAGACGGATTTCTCTCCGATAGGCTCATAAGAGTAGTGGTTGATGGACAAAAATCGGAGGCCTGCAATATAAATGCTGGGGTCCCTCAGGGGTCAATCCTGGGCCCAACTCTCTTCCTGATCTACATCAATGACCTCCCTAAACACATACTTAAATCATTCGTTGACATCTATGCTGATGACA
Organism: Euprymna scolopes; assembly: GCF_053919585.1. Classification (NCBI taxonomy): domain Eukaryota; kingdom Metazoa; phylum Mollusca; class Cephalopoda; order Sepiida; family Sepiolidae; genus Euprymna; species Euprymna scolopes. The sequence continues at coordinate 82,248,085 of NC_136484.1, forward strand.
TCACCATCTACGGTAACACATCAAAGGCTGTAAATGACAAAGTTCTCTCTGATTCTCTCTCCTCTGATCTCGAGCGCGTGGTTCAGTGGGGGAAGAAGTGGCTAGTTACCTTTAATGCATCCAAAACCAAACTCCTATCCTTACATCATCAACGCTCTGATCCCCAGCTGGCATCAATTGTGATGGATGGCTCTCGTCTGGGTGAGGCCCCGTGTTTTGACAAGCTTCTGGGTTTGACCTTTATTCCTGATCTGAAATGGAACACGTACATCAAGTCTGTTGCCAAGGTCGCTGGAAAGATGGTGGGATCCTTCTACCGCTCCAGAAGATATCTCACTACTGATGCAATTCTCTATCTATATAAAAGCCAAGTACGGCCAAGGATGGAATACTGTTGCCATATCTCGGCAGGAGCTGCCAAAAACAGCCTATCATGCCTTGACAGAGTACAAAATAGACTTCGTGGCTTAGTGGGGGATGCCCTTTTCTCTACCCTGCAACCCCTCTCCCACAGAAGAGACGTTGCGAGCCTATCCTTGTTTTATCGTTATTTCCATGGCAGGTGCTCGTCTGAACTCCAATCCCTGGTCCCCCCTCGCCAATCTTTCATGAAAAACACCCGTCTAGCTGAATCCATTGTGAAAAATTTCCCCCACTCTATATCTGTGCCTAAATCAAAACGCGGATTCCATGAACAAAGCTTCTTTCTTAGAACTGCACGCCTGTGGAACTCTGTTCCGTCTGCCTGCTTCCCTCCGGACTACAACTTGGATGTCTTCAAGTCTAATGTTAACAAATTCCTAATGAACCCCCCTTAAGTAAACACTCCATCAAATCTCCACACTAACGTAATGTACTTGCAATAACCCTTATCCCTGAGTGGCTTCCGGGCCTTGATGGGTGGTGATCACTGTGTAAAAAAAAAAAAAAAAATATTCTCCACCTGTAGGCAGTCTTAAATCTGTAATCACACACAATATGACTCGTAAGAAACCAGTTCAAATAACAAGATCTGCTGCTATCAATGGCAATGGTCCACTCCACAAATATAATCCGAACCAACATGCTAATCGTAATACTTCTAACCCACCCTGTCGCACTAGGAGAAAGAAAAATATTTGGTTTAATCCTCCATTTAGCGTAAATGTTAAAACCAATATACCTAAAGAATTCTTCAATATTGTAGAAAACTCTTTCAAATACCCACACAGATATAGTTCAATTTTTAATAAAAACTCAATCAGAATTTCTTATTCTACTATGCCTAATTTAGCACAAAGAATCTAATAACATCTAATAACATCTAATAACAAAAAAATTAAATCAGCCCCCAAAATCCCTTTCCCAATCCAACCCAAAAGCAACTGCAATTGTATTAACAAACATCTTTGTCCACTCAATAATGATTGCATCCATAAAGATGTAATATATTCATGCACAATTACAGAGCTCCCACGCAATTCTCCCATAATAGACAATAATATTTTGTCACCAAATTATCCTTCCTCCGACCCTCCCTCTGATATAATTATTAATCCAACAAACGAATCAACCAGCCCTTCTATTTTCAATCATACAACAAGCTATAATTATAATAATAATAATATTTTTCATAGCAGCCATCCTAACACTGACAACACTAATTATCCCTTCCAAAACAATCCTGCTACAATCATTGTCCTACCCTCTGTTCATCAAAATGAACAAAATTTAAATTCTCTTCCCAGTATAAATCAACAAATTAATATTAATTCTCGACCCCGAGCTATTAATAAAACATATACATATATTTGTGCTACTTCAACTTTAATAAAGAAAAGAATTTCAAACCACACTTCTTCTTTCAAATAATAACCAGGGAACTTCTCTAACTACACTGGTTAAAAAGCTTCATTCTGCCAATACCCACTTTTCAATTAAATGAACTATCCTAAAAAAAGTTAAGTCTTATACTCCAGGATCTAAGTCTTGTCACCTCTGTACATCTGAAGCTATAACTATTATCACCTCCCCTCAAAGTAGTAATATAATAAACTCTAAAAACGAACTGATCTCCTATTTCAAACATATGTCAAAATTTAAATATGGTAAAATTGAAATTACATAGCTATTAAGTTAACCCTTCAAATATATATTTTTTCCCATAATTTTTTTAAATTTTTTATCTTACCTTTTAAGCTTTTTATATTTTTAATTTTATTTGTTTTTCTTTATTTCTTTGGCCGGTTTCCCATCTGCTGTCTCCGTTTTATGGTATAAGTATACCTATTAATTAAATATATACATCAGCCTACTCATTTTTATTCTATGTATTTGTTTACTTATATTTTACTATACGCATTTACATACACATTTATTTGCCTTATTCCAGAGGTTGTAGATACCGACCATTCCCTCCCATTAAATTGTATGTATGTATGTATGTATGTATGTATGTATGTATGTATTTGTTTTTGTTGTATATGTTTTTGGATATGTGTATATATGTATGCATACGTGTGTGTGTTTGTATATATGTGTGTGTGTTATTGTATATGTATGCATATATGTATATATATGTATATGCGTGTATGTATGTATGTATGTATGTATGTATGTATGTATATGTATGTGTGCATTTGTGTGTCTGTATGTATGTATATCTATGTATGTGTATGTGTATATATATATAACTGTATGTGTATGTATATATGTATATATAGGTTTAAAAAATTTTTTTTAACTTTTTAATTTTCAATTTTTAATTTATTTATTTTCATTTTTATTTATTTATTTTTTATTGTTTTATTTTATTTTTTTTTATTTACTTATTCACTTTTTTTACTCTTCTTAATATAATAGACGCTCCATTTCATAAACTTAGCCATTTACCTGTTTCTCTGACTCGTGTTTCTTAATTTCATTCTGGGACTTTCATGTGCATATTTAAGTTGACCTAATTATTAACGCTAACTTTCGCGCTTTTTGTCTGGGTCATTTTGATCTTGCTTTTCAAATTTAAACTTTCATCGTTTTTCCGTTTTTTGGTTTTTTTTTTTTTTAAACCTTAATTTACTTGATTCTTCCGGCCTTGGCGGACGTGTTTTAAATATTCTCTCCAGTGCTTTTTCTGTGCACATTTGAACTTTTCTTTTAATGATTTGGAACTCATTCCATTTGTGATTTTTTCCAAGGAATTCTGCCTTTTGAATCATTTTGGACCATTTGGAACTTACCTGTTGGATTGGAAGTTTTTAATTCGACCGTGTTTGGATTTTACCATTCTTGGATTTTTTACCCTTCACTGGACTATCCATTCATCTTTTTATCATTTTTTCTTTTACCTCCTATTCCCCTTACCTCACCCTTTTTTTTACCAAGTAAGATCTGTGACTTACTTGTGGTTTCATTAAATACTTTTACATGTAAAATCCGATCCCGCATTTTGCTAATTCCTGCCCTCTGATGAGAAGGAGAGTATTTCTTCAAAACTCCGCGGACTATCTACTTATCTTGTGCTTCCTTTTTTAAAATTAAATATGTTTTTAACTCTTTTTCAAGATGTTTTTTAACATGTTTTACTAGCAAAAGTACCAGTCGTTAACTGAGTTCAAAAACAGCCTACAGAAAATGGACTCTGATTTATGAAAGTATGATAAGTTATGAAAAGGAAGGGTTGTAAATTTGGGTTGTATTTGGGGGTATCAAAACCAAAGCAAAATATGATGAAAGTAAAAGTAAAATAGATAAACCCCATAATTTATTATACCATACCTGTTCACACTGAAACACTTATCTCAATATTCTGTGGATCTATATTAAAAAACCTTGTTAAACTTTGTGACATATTTCCATTCTATGGAGGTCAGGTGCGAACGAACACCCCATAATTTTATCATACCATATTTCTTAAAACTGAAACATAATTATCAACGTATACTTACGCAGATAGATATGAAAAGTCTTTATTAAAGTTTGTGCCTATTTCCATTCTATGGGGGCCAGGCGTGAACGCAGACCCCACAATTTTATTATACCATCCATATTTAAGTTAAAGCATACTTATCAAAGTATTCTTATGTACATCTATATCAAAAACACTTGTAAACGTTTTTTTTTTATTTTTAAATTTTTTATTCCCATGCTTTGTGGACCAGGCGCGAATGCAGACCCCACAATTTTAATGAACCACCGTTCTGCCAGATCAAACATACCCATTCCTGTGTCTCGATGCATCTTCTATCATTATATGTAATCATTTTTTTTAAATAGTCAACCATATAGGAGCCTATTCGTGACCACACACACACACACACACACATTCACACACACACATTCAGCTTTATATTATAGATATAGATAGATATGTATATATATATATATATATACATGTATATATATATGTATATATTTACCAGTGGTAAAAAAAAAAAAACCGGACTAAAGTGCTCAATGTGTAGTCAGAGCAGTATATAGGAAATTTATTACTGTGAGTCCAGAATGAGTTTACAAATTGTTTCAACTAGAGGAAAATCCTCAAAGAGAGGAAAAATCCAACTAGCATCATCAGAATTCATAGATGGAGTCTATATATGTATATATATATGTATATACATATCTATATATATGTATATGTATATATATGAATAAAAAAGAATGCGAAAAGTATAAAAGCTTATAACTTTTCTTTATTCGTTTTTAATTGGTGACGTGCAGGAATACAAAATAATAATATTATGAAAAAAAATTAAAAAACTTTTTTTATAAGTACATCATTTTCGACCGATCCTTCAGTCTTCATCGATCCTTCAGTCTTTCATGTAGTGAAAGTATGAGGATGCACGGGGAAAAGGGGAATGGAAAAGGACGGAAGGTAGAGGAGGAGGAGAAGAAGGAGGAGGAGAAGGAGGTATAGCCAATGAGAAGGTGTCACGTCAGTCTTAAATATATAAACATGTAAGTACGCACATACACAAATTCACACAGTACATATATACATACAAACGAAAAATTAAAAATTAAACAGTAAATAAAAATGAGAAACGCGTCTTTAACTGTCTAATCCTTTGAATTCTAACGATATTATTTATTCTAAGAGAGAATAAGAATTCAAAGGATATAAGACGTTATGAGGAGAAACGCTATGATGCTCATTTGTAATTTAACGGCTATTTCTCGTTCGAAAAAGAACGAAAACGTCGTTTCCAAATTCAACCGTTTTAAGACAAAAACGAAACGCTACTTTTTATTAATATGTATATTAATATTTACATATACATACGTATACAAACAAATAATCACATGTACAAATACACACACACACACACACACACACACACACACACACATATATATATGCACATATGCATACATAAATGCTTGCATATATACATATATACATATACTAACAGACATACATACATAAATGGTTGCGCATACATTTACACGTAGAGACAGCTGTACATATATACATATAAGTTTACACAAGCGAATGAAGGGAGAGAGAGAGGAAGAGGAGAAGAGAGTGACGGGAAAAGAAGTATAGGTGTGCGAGAAATACATACACTTTTATACACATATACATATACGGTAATATGAAGAAAATTAACTCTTAAAGAAAATGTGTTTTGAAAACATACACACATATATGCGCACACATACACATATATCCAAATATACATATATATATATATATATATATATATATATATATATATATATATATATATATATATATACATACACATACATATACATGTATATACATATACTGGCGTGTATATACACTATCAGGTACGCGTACACATACACTCGCACAAATACATACAAATATGCGTACATAATACGCACACACATACACATGCCATGTGTATGAGATGATAAAGAAAGAAAACATGTTACCCCATCTCACCGTGCATTTTAGTCCTAAGGAAATGTTTATAGAATATCTTTGTAGTTAAGAAAATTGTAGTCACTGAGTAGTCCTAGGTTTTTGTTAAGGCCTGTAGTGTGCGTGTTGAGTTTTAGAATTAATTATGTATATGTATATGTATATATATGTATATATGTGTATATATATGTGTATATATATGTATATATATGTGTATATATATGTGTATATATATGTATGTATATATGTATATATATATTTATATATATATGTATATATGTATATATGTATATATATGTATATATATATGTATATGTATATATATATGTATATATAAAAAAAGAGAAAAGAAAAAATCCAAGCAGAGTGGAAAAGGGACAAAAACGGTCCAGTCGCTGATCACTTACTATTTATGACTTTTGGACTATTTATTCATGTGTATGTTGCATGTATATGTGTGTGTACGTATGTATATGCATGTCTGTGTATATGCATATATGTGTGCCTCTACGTGATTATGTTTGTATGTGTGTGCACATGCATACGTATGTTGGCGTACATCTGTATGTGCGCATGTGTTTATTTCCATGTGTATGTGGGGTGGAGGGGGCTCCCATAAGCCGTGGTGAAGGCAACCCCTCTAGGAGAAGCAAATCTCTGAGTAAAAAAAGATAAAGCGGGAGACCAGTACCCGCATCAAGCTGGTCTGCAGTTTGACTTGTTGCTGGCTATCTTGCTCTTGCTTGTTGTTGGATGTCAACATTTTGAACCGAGAGAGAGATTTAGCTGTCGTACGAAGCTAAAACTCTGTAACACCATCAGGTATAGATACTCCTTCAGGCATTTGTCAATAAAAAAAATTAAAAAAATGGTCCTATTGCGATAGAAAAGTTGTGACGAGTGTAGGTCCGAAATGCTGGAAGCATGTAATAATTGATCTGCCATCATTATATGTATTTATGTATAGGTGTATGCATATTTATGTACATGTGTATGTATATGTGTATATATCTATGTGTATATGTATATATATGTATGTGTATATATGTTTGTGTGTGTATGTATGTATGTGTATATATGCATGTATGTGCATGTATGTATATAGGCGTGTGTATGTGTATTTATGCATGTGTGTATTTATGTAGATGTATGCATGTGTATGTATGCATATATATATGTATGTATGAGCATGTATGTATATGTGTATGAGTGCATATTTACGTATGTATGTATATGTAGGTAAGTTTATGTATATATGTATGTGCATATGTGTACGTATGGGTATATGTATGTATATGTGTGTATGTATTTGTATATGTGTATGTATGTATGTATATCTGTATGTATACATGTGTGTCTGTATACGTATGTATGTGTATTATTCATGGTGTATGTATATATGTGTGTATGTTTACAGATATGTATGTGTGTATGTGTAGATATGTATATTTGCGTTTATATATATATGTATGTATGTATGCCAATGACCGTCTTGTGTATGTTTATGTATGTATAAGTATGTCTATGTATGCATATATGCAATGTGTATGTATGCATGCATATATGTGAGTTATTTGTATGTGTGTATGTGTATGTATGTGTATATATGTATGCATGCGTGCACACATGTATATGTGTGTGTACGTATGTATATGCATGTGTGTGTATATGCGTATATGTGTGCCTCTATGTGATTATGTTTGTATGTGTGTGCATGTACATATACAGTGACCGTCTTCAGTGTCATGTCTGCTTGTGCGTGTGAATTTTGCTGGCAGCACTAAAGTCATTTTCGGCTCATAGACTTTCAGTACCTGAGGGAGTGGCACTAGTCTGACAAGACGTTGCAGTCATCATATATATATATATATATATATATATATATGTATATATGCATATATATATGTATATATAAGTATGTATATATAAGTATGTATATATATGTATATACATACATATGTGTATATATAAGTATTTATATACATATATATATATGTATATACATATGTATATATATGTGTATATATATATATGTATATGCATATGTATATATATATATGTATATATATATATATATATATATGCATTTTTTTTTTTTTTTTACATTTTCACCCCCAAACAAGCGATATTGCCACTTTGTTGTTGGGGGCTATTATCAGGGACATAGGCATCAGGGGTACTGTGTAGGGAGTTGGGCAGCAGAATGTTGGTTCACGTTGCACTTGAACTTCTGCATGTCAGTACAGTTGGGGAAGCAGAGAACCGGCAGGGAATTCTAAAATCTAGCTGTCCTGGGGAAGAAACTACTAGAGTAGAAGGCTCTCTTATATCTAGGGATCTCAACCGTGAAGGGGTGGGATTTAGCTGCTTGTCGGGTTTGACGGAGGTATTTACGTCGAGGGGGCACAAGTGCTTGCAGTTTGTCAGAGCATTCACCGTTAAAGTACTTGTAGAAAAGGCAGAGGGATGCAACATTTCGTGGATGTGACAGAGACTGAAGTTTAGATGACAGTTCAGGACCTATCAGATTGGCTACTCTCTTTTGAACCTTGTCTAGGAGCGAGAGACTAGTGGCAGATGCACCAGCCCAAATATGACAACAATACTCCATACATGGGTGAATGGTGGCCTTATAGAGGAATAGGATACTTTTGGGCGTTAGTATCTTTCTAGCATGGTAGAGAGAACCTACCTTCTTCGCAGCAGTCCTGGCGATACTCTCGATGTAATTGTTCCAATTAATGTTTCCTGAGAGCGTTAGGCCGAGGAGTTTAAAAGATGTACTTTCAGATAAAGAGTCATTGGCCATTGCTATTGGTGGTAGAGAAGGTTTCTTGTAATTATTGAAGGAAACGAGTTTAGTCTTGGCAGCATTGAATGTGATCATCCATTTATGTTCCCATTCTACTACAGATCGGAGGTCATCCTCTAGTGTTTCTGCCATTTCTTTAGATATGTGTTCATTTGTTTTCCTCTCATGTCTGTTATAGAGCGTGGTGTCGTCAGCATATATACTCATCTCACAGGCAATTTTGTCAGGGAGGATGAATATTAGGAATAACAGAGGTCCTAGGATAGACCCCTGAGGCACTCCTGCATTTATATCGTATTGTTTAGATGTATGACCGTCGAGGACAACCTGGATTTTTCTCTTATCTAAGAAGGATTTAATTATGTCATGTATTCTTCCAGTGATACCACATGATCTGATTTTCCTGAGAAGACCTTCATGCCATACCCTGTCAAAAGCTTTAGATATGTCTAGAGCTACCGCTTTTCCCTCCCCCGCTTTGTCCAGTGACTGGTAGATACGTTCTGAGATTACAGTTAGGATGTCTGCTATTGAACAGGCTTGTCTAAATTCATATTGTTGGTCAGTCAGAAGTTTAGCATCTGTAGGGTGATGGACTAGAGCTTGGTTAATTATTGTCTCAAATATTTTGGCGAAAAGTGGGAGGAAGTTAATGGGGCGATAATTTACTGGGTCAGTTCTTTTGCCAGAATTCTTGAAAACTGGCACTACAGAAGCAGTTTTCCAGCAGGCAGCAAAGCAAGATTCATTAAGGCATTTGTTGTAAAGTTAGAAGAGAACTGGAGCTACTTTGGCGGAGCACTTTTTAATAGCACAGCCGGGATGAGATCAGGTCCATATGCTTTTGCAGTGTCAAGATTTCTTATGATAGCATGCACCTGAGAAAGGGTGATTTTCAGTTCGTCTAGTGTGGCGTCTGTTCGCAAAGGAAAGTCAGGGAGGGGGTGGTTGGAAGGTTCCAGTGTGGAGTTGGAGGCAAACCAACTGGCAAGCATGTTAGCCTTCTCAGTTGCAGAGCAAACAACCTCATGATTGTTGGATAGTGGGAGAATTGTTGATTGCCCATTATTTACTACACTGCTGCAGATTTTCCAGAAGTCGCAGGTTCCTAATTTTTGTGCTTCGATGCGTTTTTTGGTGGTTTCAGTAAATTCTCTCTTAGCTGTCGCTATTTCTTTCTTACAGTTACTTCTGGCTCCTATATACTTATGCCTGTTTGAACAGGAGTTATGTCAGTTAAATCTGTTGTATGCATGCTGCCTTTGCGCGATGGCAGCTGCACAAGTAGAAATAAACCATTGGGGAGAGTGAGGCTTGCTATAAAATTTCCGTGTGGAAACATGTGCTTCAATTGCTTTTTTGAACCATTCAGTGGTCTCATTTGTGCACTGCTCAGCAGGAAGGGAAAAGATATTTTGCCATGGGGCGTCCCTGACGAGATCCCTGATGGCCTCCCAGTCAGCCTTTTTATAATATCTCGTTGTATTGAGCAGTGGCTCTTCAGTTTTGGTTCTAAAGTTTAGGGTTATTTCAACTATTACCACTGCATGATCGGCGTTCCCAAGTGGGCTATAGACATTAGTTACACAGTCATCGGAAACTGTGGTCAGATATATATATGTATATATATATATATATGTATATATGTATATACATATGTATATATATATGCATATATATGTAAACATATGTATATATATATGTATATATATACATGTATATATATATACATGCATACATATGTATATATATACATGTATATATATACATATATATATGTATATATATGCATATATATATGTATAACTATGTATATATATATGTATATATATGTATATATATATCTATTTAATTATTTATAATTATTTAATTATTATAGTAAAAAAATAATTATATATCTATATATAAATATATGTATATATATCTATGTATATATGTATATATATGTATGTATATATATGTATATATATGCATGTATATATATGTATATATATGTATGGCGAATGAACTCTTTTTCTGGGTCAATGGCCAACTAGCACCGTGTATATATGTGTGTGTGTATATGTGTATTGGGGTGGAGAGGGCTCCCGTAAGCCGTGGTGAAGGCAACCTTTCTAGGAGAAGCAAATCTCTGATTTAAAAAACCATAAAGCGGAAGACCATTACCCGCATTAAGCTGGTCTGCAGTTTAATTTGTTGCTGGCTATCTTGCTCTTGCTTGTTGCTGGATCTCAACATTTTGAACCGAGAGAGAGACTTAGCTGTCGTACAAAGCTAAAACTCTGTAACATCATATTTGTATAGATACTCCCTCGGGCATTTGGGCTCATGGATTTTAAATGACTGAGGGAGTGGCACTTGTCTGACAAGACGTTGCAATCATCATATATGTATATGCCTATATATGCATATATATGTATGTATATATATGTATATATATATGTATATACATATGTGTCAATCAAAATTACGGGAACTAGAAAACAAATGGTGGCAGCTGAAAGCTTTAAAATTGGAGGGTTTTGCAGAAGGCCGCGACCTTAGAAATTTTCATGCCGGTGTAAAACAAATTTTTGACCCCATCAGATCCTCCATCAGAAAACTCCTTGCAGCAGACAATGCCACCATCTTCAACGATCCACAATCAATTCTGGATCGTTGGCAGGAGCATTTTGCCACTCTACCCAATAAAGAATCTTCTGCAGATGAGAACTTTCCCAAAATGGTCCCACAGTACCCAGCGCAATTATGGATGAATGCACCACCATCATTTACAGAATTTCTAATTGCGATGGAGCAAATGAAAGTAAATAAAGCCCCAGGGCCTGATAATATCCCCTTCGAACTTATCCACCATGGTGGACAACATCTGAAAACAACATTCTTAAGATGTGAAAAGAACGTCAAGTACCAAAGGATCTGAAAGACGCAGTAATAGTAAGCATCTTCAAAAAGGGTGACCGAAAATCATGTGGCAATTCCTGTGATATTGCCCTTTTGCCCATAATGGGAAAAATCTTTGCCTGCATACTACTGAATCGCTTGCTGCAAGTCACGGAATCCGTCCTCCCAGAATCTCAGTGCGGCTTCCATGCCTCTTGGGGAACAATAGATATGATTTTCTGTACGAGACAGCTGCAGGAGAAAAGCAAAGAACAACAGAAACCCTTCTTTCTTGTATTTTATGACCTGCAAAAAGCATTTGATAGCGTTCCAAGAGATGTAATGTGGAAAGTTCTCAAGCAATTTGGTTGCCCAATCCACTTTGCAGAACGCATCCAGGCACTGCATTAAGGCATGTCAGGATATGTATTGCACCAAGGCAAGGAAACAAAAAAGTTTCTAGTTACCTGTGAACTACAACAAGGTTGTGTTCTTGCACCTACCCTTTTTTCCTTATATCTTGCTGCAATGCTACACGAACTTCCCCCAAATAACCCGGGGGTGGACATTAGGTACCGTTATGATGGGGACTTTTCAAGCCTGCTAGACTAAAATCTCAAAGCCTTGTGAAATTCCAACACATCACAGAGCTTCAATATGCAGATGACAACATGGTCCTTAGCCATTCCAAGGAAGACATCCAGAGATCTGTAAACAATTTCACAGCAGTCTACCATCACTTCGGACTCTCTTTTAATACTGGTAAGATAAAAGTGTTAGTACAACCAGTACCCAATACCATCTTACAGGACGTAAGCATTCACATAAATAACACTCCTCTTGAGCAAGTAGATCACTTTCCATATCTTGGTAGCATAATATAAAAAAAGTTCTCAAATGAGGATGAAATAGAAAGCCGAATTGGCCTTGCTTATGGAGCTTTCAGTAAACTGATGAAGCGCATCTTCAATAATAAACATCTTTCAATAAAAAATAAACTCATGGTATACCACGTGATTGTTATACCTACGCTTCTGTATGGGTGTGAGACCTGGACTATATAACAAAATGATCTCATTAAACTCAAATAATTCCACCAACAAAAACTTCGAGCTATACTGAACATCAAATGGTAAGACTATGTAACCAACACAAGCATTCTTGAGAGAGCAAACAGCTGCAGTATTGAGGCCACCACCATTAGGCCCCGACTCCGTTGGTTGGGGCATATCCTCAGAATGGATGAAAGACTCCTTCGACAAACCCTGTACTCGGAGCTAGCCACAGGAAAAAGAGCTATCAGCCGCCCTCTACTGCGATATAAGGACCAACTCAAATCCACCCTAAAAAACACCGGATTTGATCTTCACATCTGGGAAACAACATCTCAGGATCGGTGCCTGTGGCGCCAATCCATCACACATGGTACCAAAGGATACGAGGCAGAAAAAAGAAGACTAGTGGGGATCAAGGGGTAGGCAAGAAAAAAATCGTGCTGAACAACTACGCCCCCTGCCAAGCATTGCTAGCCTTCTCTGCCCACGCAAATTCCACGCTCAGATTGGTTTGAGAAACCATCTGCGATCCAAACACTGAAGGAAGAGAAAATTCTCGGATACATATATATATATATATATATATATATATATATATATATATATATATATATATATATATTTATATATGTATATAAATGTATATATATATGTATATATATGTATATACATATATATATGTATATATATGCATATATATGTATATATATGTATACATATAATTATATATATGTATATATATGTCTATATATATGGATAACTATATATATGTGTATATATATGTATATATATGTATATATATACATGTGTATATATATGTGCATACATATATATGTACATATATACATGTGTATATATATATATACATGTCAATATATATATATGTATATGTATATATATATTATGTATATGTATATATATGTATATGTATATATATATATATATATATATATGTTCATAATGGCAAAAATCCTCAACGTTCATGATGACGACAATGATGGTTCGTAACGAACGTTCATTTTAAAAGTTGTATTACTGGCGAAGCGAACGTCTCTCTATTCTATGTTCTGTGTATTTGGGATTGTTTTACTCTGTTATTCATGTTTAATTCACGTATTCGTAACAACCATCATCGTCATCGTCATTAATGTTGAGGATTTGTGCCGTTATGAACGCGTTTTCATTTTAAAAGCTGTACTACCGGCGAAGCAAACCTCTCTCTATTCTTTATTCTGTGTATTTGGGATTGTTTTACTCTTTTATTCATGTTGAATTCACCTATTTGTAACAACCATCATCATCGTCATCATAAATGCTCCTTCATATATATTCTACATGTACGTGTATGTGTACGTGTGTGTGTGTGTGCATATGTATGTACATGCGTGTATGTATGAATGTATGAGTGTATGTGCATATTGTCATGTGTGTTTGTTCTTGCGTATGTATGTTTGCATGCATCTGTTTGTATCCACGATTGTATGTGTACGTGTATATCTTTATTTAGATATGTGTGTGGGGTGGAGAGGACTCCCAAAAGCCCTGTTAAGGTAACTCCTCGTGGTGAAGCAAATCTCTGATTTAAAAACAAAAAAAAAAAAAAAAAACGTAAAGCAGGAGACCAGTACAACCATTAAGCTGGTCTGCAGTTTGATTTGTTGCTGGCTATCTTGCTGATGCTTATTGCGGGATCTCGACACTTTGAACCGATAGAGAGACTTAGCTGTCATACAAAGCTAAAACTCTGTAACATCATCTTTGTATAGATACTTCCTCAGGCATTTGTCTATAAAAATTGTCCGTGGCGATGAAAAAAGTGTCACGTGTGTAGCCCTGAAATGCTGGAAGCATGTAATAATTGATCAGCCATCATTCTATATATGCATATGTGTGTGTATGTATGTATGTATGTTAATATATGTACTAGTGTTTGTATGTGTATGTATACCTATTTGTATATGTATATATGTATGTGTGTATGTATTTTTATTTCTTTATTTCTATTTTTTTTTGTGTGTATACATGTTTATGTGTGTTTGTATGTATATACGTATATATATTTGTGTGCATATATGTATATGTATATATGCATATATATGTAAGTGTATAGGGGCATATATATGCATGTTAGGTATATGTAGGTAACTTTATGTGTATGTATGTATACGTGCATACATGTGTACGTATATGTATGTGAATATGTATGTATATGCGTGTATGTATTTGTATATGATAGTATATATGTGTATGCATATATATGTATATGTGTGTGCATGTGTGTGTGTATATGTTTGTATGTATGTGTTATATGTGTTGAGTATGTACGTATGGATGTATGGATGCGTGCATGTGTGTATGTTTATGGGTATGTATGTGTATGCATGTGTGTATATGCATATATATGTATGTATGCCAAGGACCGTCTTCAATGTTATGTCTGCTTAAGCGTGTGAATTTGCTGGTAGGACTAAAAAAAAAAAAAAAAAAAAAGATTATCTTCGGGCTCATGGACTTTCAGTGATTGAGGGAGTGGCACTCGTCTGACAAGACGTTGCAATCATCATATATATATATGTATATACTAGCTGTACCCTGCCACGCGTTGCAGTGGCTCAATTTGGTGTAATGGAAAAATTTAATAAAAGAGAAAATTCATGTTTCTTATATTAGTACAGCAATCCACTGCAAAAAGTGAAAAAAAAAGGCGAAACTGAAAAAAATGGTACTCTTGCAGAATTTGATCTGGATCCTCGAGAGTTTCTGTCAATCATTCATGTTTTGGACTTGACCAACAATCAGTGGATGAAGCCGAACGTAGCAAAAATGTTGAAACGCTAAATGCTTTTTTTTGTTGTTGTTTTAAAAAATGTGATTTAGTAATTAATATTTGGTTGATGGTGGGGGGAGGGGGGTTACTATACACAGATTCGAAAAAGTCTTCCAAAACCAATTAAATGAAAGCAAAGGTAAGGTAATTTACGTTTCTACCTAATTGGATAATTGTTTAGTGTTTTTATGTAATGTAAAATGTTTAATTGGCTCAAAAAACAGAAATGGTCGCGAATTCTGTTGAATATGTTAAGTTTGGGAAAGTAAGTTGAAAACTAAAAACTATACAAAACAGTGTCTGAAACTCACCGAACATATGTTACCATGACATAGGCTGGCATAATTGGTAGGTTTCTGACAGTATTTTGTATAGTTTTTTTAGTTTTAACTCACTTTCTCTAACTTAAAGTAATCAACAGTGTCCACCACCATTTGTAGCTTTCAAATACACCAATAAACACTGTTTTTCGAGCCGACTAAACGTTACATTAAATGAAAAGGGTTTATATCACTAAACACAGATACAAAGAAGTTGTCAAAAAATAAATATATAACAAATAAATGTTATCAAAGGCAAGAAAAGTAAGTGTTCTACCTAACTGGATAAGATTTTAGTGTTTTTATGTAATGTATAATCGGTTCAAAAACATTCAATGTTTATCGGTATATTTGAAAAATACAAATGGCGGCAGACTGTATCGAACACGTTAAGTTTGGGGAAATTTTGGGAAAATGAGTTTAAACTAAAAAAACTATACAAAATACTGTTAGGAACTCACTCAATATATGTTACCATGATGTAGGCTGGCATATAATCGGTGGTTTTAAACTTTTGCTCGATACAGGTGACAACTTTTAAAAATCCCTTTTAGTGATTACCTGGTTTGAGGATATTTGTACAACTGAACGGCAAATCTGCTCAAAAAAATCCGGTATTATTTTACTTTAAGGCCCGTTTCACGTTCATATATAACGAAATATTTTATTGTAGATTTCGGTGTGCAAACCGTTTACGTAGCAAAAAAAAAAGTTTTCATGACATTCATGAAATTACTTTTTCGAAAAGTGGGTGATCACTTTTCAATGTAAATTTAACTTAGAATGAGCACCCACTTTCTGGCCACCTGAGAGAGGGGCATTTTTCTGTTTCTTGGCTAAAAGTTTTTTGTTTGATTTCTTTTGCATGGTAATAAACCCTGAACTCTGGGACTATTTTCCATTTAACAGCCATAGCCTTCGTTTACGCTATGCGTAAGCATAAACGAAAGCGGTTTAGCCAATAAACATGGGAAAAAATCCCCCCTCTCTCAGGTGGCTAGAAAGTGGATGCTCATTTTAAGTTAAATTTACATGGAAAAGTGATCGCCACTTTTTCGAAAAAGTAATTTCTTCATATCATAAAAACTATTTTTTTGCGATGGAAACGGTTTGCAGATTCGTTTTTAGCACACCAAAATCTACAAAAAAAATTTTGTTATTTACGAACGTGAGACGCACAGCCCTTAATGGAAAATTATATCAAAAATCCGGCGGAAAATAGTTTTCAATAAAAACAGCAAATGAATTCGATAGAAAAAAAATGGATGCTATTTTTTTTTCTTTCTGTGTGTTTCTTGGCTAAAAAGTCTTTTTGTTTGATTTCTTTTGCATGGTATTAACCCCTGAACTCCGGGACTATTTTCCATTTCACAGACGTAGCCTTTGTTTATGCTATGCGTGAGCATAAACAAAAACTGTTAAATATGCATTCGCGTACCAAACTGCTTTGTCAAAAAAACTTTTAAGCCAATAAACACGAAAATAAATGCCCCTTCCTCAGGTGGCCAGAAAGTGGGCGGAAAAAAAAATTTCTTCAGATCATGAAAACTATTTTGGTACTCCTTGGGCGTTGAGTTCCATGGCGACCCGCAGAATTATTTAATGGTCGTTCCCTTAGTACCCCCCTAGTCAAGGCTAACGCATGCGCACGTAACATTTTTTATTTATTTACTTACGTGGTGGAGTTTCTATACTGATAGGTTTTTTGAAATTTTTTCACTGGATTATTATTGATTGAACACTAACCAGATTATGAAAAAAAATTGAAAAAAAAAAAATCATTTCAACATTTGAAAGGGGTACTCACTTTTTAGTTACCACGTTCTGGTAAATCGGTCACTTTTTATTTATTTTTTTTTTTTTAAATACGGAAGTGTCTTCGGGAGATATAAAATGGTCGCATGTTGACGAAGCAATGTATCGGGAGGCGTACGGGATTAAAAATTATTGGTAAATTTTTAGATTAGGTCCACCTCCACCTCCTCAATTTTCTTTTAAATGACGACTTGAAATGGTTTTCGACTATGCTGAATACGAAAATCGCATCGAAATTTTGCAGAAATAAGTAGTTATCAAGATATAAAAAGTTGTATTATGCATTGTAATCTTTGGCGGCCATCTTTTTTACGTGTGTGTATTTGTTTATGGCGCGTGTGCACGTAAAAAGATGGCCGCCGAAGAATACAATGCATAATACAACTATTTATTTCCACAAAATTTCAATGCAATTTGCGTGTTCAGCATACTCGGAAACCTATAAATGTCGTCATTGAAAGGAAAATTGTGGAGGTGGACCTAATCTAAAAAAATACCAAATTATTAAACATTTCTCCAGCATGTTAGTGAAATTTATAATACTTTTAAAAAAAATTAAAATGAAACAAAACAAAAGTTTTGAAAAAAAACTCACCTTTCACAAAACAATTTTAAAAAAAAAACACAAACTGACTAAATAAGTAAAAAAAAAAAAAAGTTAAAATCTCGAAACTTTATTTTCATGAAAACAATAAAAAAAGTCCTGTTCTCTCTATTTTTTTTCTTTGAGAAACAAATATATTTCTGACTTACAAATGCGGTAGAGACTCATTATTTTTACTTTCTATGGTTTTGATATACCGCGTTTTTATTGCTTACAAAATGGGTGACTGATTTATCAGAACGTTGTAACTAAAAAGTGAGCAGCACTTTCAAATGTCGAAATAATGATTTCTTTTTTACATTTTTTTTTTTTTTTAATAATCTGTTTAATTAGTGTCCAATCAATAATAATCCAGTGAAAAAAAATTCCAAAAACCTATAAGTATAGAAATTAAGCATGGGAGTAATGGTTGTACAACAACGTCGCCTTTCGCACTTTTACAAACATTTTTTAAAAAAAGTAACTAAACCATTTATTGATAATTTGTCACGTGTACAAACATTTATTTATTTACGTTGGCTTAACTCCTTTCATGAATAAGAAAAGTTTTACTCTTTAAGAATAATAAAAGGAAAAAGTTACTGAACATTTATAAAAGGACTTCTTTTCATGAAGGCCAGAGGAATAGTTGGCCGAAAATTCGTGAAACAACAACTAATAAAGATGAGAATAATAGTCCGCAATAAATAAAAATGGTGCTAATGCAGAGAGCGATCCGCGCTATTTTTTAAATCATATTTCCACGTTTAAATAACGTTTTATGATGTTTTTTTTTTTTATTTATTCAATTGTAAGGTTAAAGTACAGAATAGGTACAAAACATCCTTACCTCCCCATGTTAAGAATGACTTTTTAAATAATAACATTATTTCAGCATGGATCATTCTCTGCATGAGACCATTTTATATAGAAAAACAAAAACAAAAAACTCAAAAGCAAGCAACAAATTTTTTTTTTTTTTTGGCCTTATATAATAAAGAAAAGATGTGTAAATTAAAAAATTTGGAAGATAAACAAATGAAATATGTTTTTTTTTTTTTTTTTTTTTTTTTTTACTTATCGAGTTAACAGAAAATGAAACCTTTCGTCAATTCGTGGCTGTGAAATGAATCGAACCAGAAGTTCAGTTTTATTAACAGAACAGATTCGCAGAAACGATTAAATAAATATATTTATTTTATTTAATATTTTAATTTTAATTAGGTAAATTTATTTTAATAACATAAAAACATACCTCGACTCTAAAAATGGGTTGTCTGAAAATTTCAAATAAATTTTTAATGTATAAACATGGTTTTATTTGTTTAGAACGAACCAACTTTACATTTTTATATATATAGATATATGTATATATATGTACATATATATGTATATATATGTATATATATATATATATGTATATATATGTATATATATGTAGATGTATATATATATGCATATATCTATGTATATATATGTGTATATATATGTAGATGTATATATATATATATGTGTATATATATGTATACATATATGTATCCCTGACAGAAACCTCCAGAGGAGCCTAGGCCCTGTTGACTGCGGCATTCATGACCCACCGGCGTGTTGACCATGCTCTGGTGCCCAGTTACCTAAGCCCCAGTCATGGGTAAATGACATTAGCGGGGTAGAAGGAGCTCCTGTAAGCCGTGGTGGAGGTACTCCTTCTAAGAGAGGACAACTCCTACAATAAGTCTGCGGTCAAAGCAATTACTAGTCATCTTGCAATGGCTTGTCACTGGGTTATTGTTGCTGAGACTTAGAGAGTGGCACTCGTGTCGTACAAGCGCTTGTCACTTTAATACAACGATGTACAGATGTTACTTGAGATCTATCTATCTTTTATCTTTTACCATCTTATCCTCATCTGTCGTTTATTTCTATTACAAGTCCTATGGCGATGGAGGAGTGGCAACATGTACAGACTTGACCAGTTGGAGGTACACAGTCACAAATCTACACAGGGGCGACAGGTACCCTATCTTAACATCGTTATTGTGCCTTCACGTGACAGAGGCCAACTCCGGTGGGGGTTCTGTGACTGAGCAGCCCTATTCAGGGAGAGCACTGCTCACCCAATGTCTTGGGAAAGTGCTAGAAAAGGTGCACTAAAAATTGTCTGTCATACTATCATTGGTTAGTTTCCTGCGGCTAACGGTGGTTCATGTAAGCAGGAAGAAAACAAAAATGTATCTCCAAAAAGGAACAAAATTCAATTTATGCTGTTGGAATGTACGCACTCTTCTTGATAAAGCATCATCCAACCGTCCAGAGTGCAGGACGGCGCTTGTAACTGCAGAGCTACGAAGACTTGATATAGATATTGCTGCTCTGTCAGAGACCCGTCTCTGGGGAGAAGATCAGATGACAGAGCTATCATCAGGCTACACTGTCTTCTGGATTGGTAAACTGGAGGGTATCCGTAGAGATGGTGGAGTCGGTTTTGCGATTAAAACATCCTTAGTTGATACTATGGAATTTCCTTCCAGTATCTGTGATCGCATCATGAAACTTCGTGTTCCTCTTTCACATGGCAGATTCATCGCTATTCTTTCGGTCTATGCACCAACCCTTCAAGCGAATGAAGATGACATCTTGTGTTTCTATGAGTCTATGCGCTCTGTTGTTGCATCTACACCAATAAATGAAAAACTTGTTATTCTTGATGATTTCAATGCCCGGGTTGGGAAAGACTATGAGACCTGGAGTCCTCTTGGCCTCTATGGTATCGGTACCATGAATGATAATGGCCTTAAGCTACTAGAGCTGTGTTCAGAATTTAACCTCGCTATTTGTAACACTTTTTTTCGACGTAAACTGAAGCACAAAGCTACTTGGATACACCCACGTTCAAAGCATGGTCACCTAATTGACTTCATCATAACTCGGAAATGCGACCTTCGAGATGCATATACTGTTGGTGTCATGCGCAGTGCTGAATGTGACACCGATCACAAGTTGGTGAGAGGAAAGTTTAATTTACGAATCCGTAAGAAGGTTCGTCACAGTGGTGTTAAGGTGCCTAGCCGTATTGATGTCATGAAGTTAAAGCTGCCTGAAGTTCAAAAGAGTATGGCGGAAAAGCTCGATAATCTTGCATTTGATGGCACATTGGTGAATTTTAAGACTCAAGTTTATTCTGCTGGTGCTGAAATTCTTGGTTTCAAGAGTGATAAGAACAAGGACTGGTTTAACAACAACAATCTTGAAATTAATCAGTTGCTGATGAATAAACAGACAATTTATGAATCTTTACTTCGTGGAAATCATTCTGATCATACAACTAAATTGCGACAATACAAAGAGGTAAAAACCACATTGCAACGTGAGCTAAGAAAAATGAAAAACCAATGGTGGATGGATATAACGGAGCAGATCCAGAGGGCATTTGACACAAAGAATTTTAAGGAATTTTATGGACTCCTGCACCAAGTATTTGATCCTGCTACCTCTTCAATATCACCCCTGATGTCGAAAGATGGTTCTGTGGTCATTAAGGATCCAGAGAATATCTTGAGGAGATGGCAGGAGCACTTTACTGATGTGTTTCACAATCCCTCAGCGGTAGATGCTGATGCAATTGATAGCCTGCCACAATGTGATACCATATTCAGAATGGATCATTTGTCTAATCTGGTTGAGGTGCAGTTGGCTATCGCACAAATAAGCAGTGGAAAGGCACCTGGTTTGGATGGTGTTCCGGTGGAGCTTCTTAGGACTGGAGGTGCGAATATTGCTAATGCTATCCTTGGTTTTGTTGAGGAAATCTGGCAAGGTGATCCTGTTCCACAGGACTGGATTGATGGTGTCTTGGTGACCCTGTTTAAGGGAAAGAGACAGAAGAATGTTTGTGACCACTACCGTGGGATTATGCTTTTGGAAGCTGTTGGAAAAGTTCTCGCACGACTTCTATAAAACAGGTTACTGGAGGATGTTTGTCCTAATGCTATTCCGGAATCACAAAGTGGCTTTAGGTCTGGCAGAGGAACTATTGATATATGGATATGATTTTTTCAGCCCGGCAAGTCCAGGAAAAATGCATTGAACAACAGATGCCACTGTATCAAGTGTTTGTTGATTTAACCAAAGCATTTGACACGGTTAACAGGGATTCTCTGTGGCTAATCTTGGAGAAAGTAGGGTGTCCTCCAACCTTTGTTAGAATATTCAAGGAACTGCACAGGGACATGAAAGTTCGAGTCTCATTTAACGGAAAATTGTCTGATGAAATCCCTGTTGACAATGGTGTCAAACAAGGTGATATTCCTACCCCTACTCTTTTCTCTATATATTTTGCTGCTCTACTTGCTCATGCGTTTCGTGATTGCGATAGGGGTGTCATGTTAAAGTTTCGAACCACAGGTCGCATTTTTAATCTTAGAAGATTTAATGCCAGAACCAAGCTACATCATGTCTTGGTCAAGGAGTTACTGTATGCAGACGATGCTGTTTTTTTGTCACACACTGAGACTGATATGCAGCATATAATGAATAGCTTTGCTGACTCCTGCACTGCCTTTGCTCTGAGGATTAGTCTCTCTAAAACAAAGGTGATGTTCACTCCTGCACCGGGCCAATCATACGTGGAGCCAAATATCATGGTCTGTGGTGCTAGACTGGGTGTAGTTGATTCATTTGTGTACCTTGTTGTTCTCTGTCGAGGGATGGCTGTCTTGACACTGAAATCCACAGGCGAATTCAGACGGCATCTGTTGCTTTTGGAAGGTTGGAGAAGAGAGTGTGGTCTGATCGTGGCATCACAGACAAGAATAAGATCTGCGTTTACAAGACTTGTGTTCTGACCACATTGTTGTACTCATCGGAGACCTGGACATTGCATCAAAGGCACATAAGTGGCTTGAACGATTTCACCTAAAATGCTTGAGACGTATCTTAAACATCAAGTGGCAAGCACAAGTACCCGATACTGAAGTCCTCATGAGAGCATGTTGCTCTAGTGTTGAGAACTTTGTAATCAGATCTCACATGTGTTGGGTGGGTCACTTGGTTCGAATGAAAGATTGTAGGCTGCCAAAACAAATTTTTTACGGGGAGTTGGAAAATGGCAAGCGCCCTCAACACAAGCCTAGGAAGAGGTTCAGGGACTTTACAAAGAATAATTTGAAAGTTTTACAAATCGACATCGACACATGGGAAGAACTTACTCTGCAAAGGCCGAAGTAGAGAAAGCTTGTACGTGAGAGTTGTGACGCTCTAGAAAAAAGAAAGCAGGCCCACAGTAATCTGAAGCGAAAGCTTCGCAAAGGTTTTATTGATGGTCTCAACCATGATACACAGAGCTGGAAGTGTGACACTTGTGAACGAGTGCTTTTGTCAAAAGCTGGCTACGTCAACCACCTTAAGTCGCACAAAACTCCTGCTCAGGTCAACTTTGCACCTATTAGTACAGACCAAATTATCTGTTTGACATGCAGTAAAGTTTGCAAGTCTACTGCTGGTCTGAGAAGACATGTGATTGTTCATAGGAATACCCTTCAACATCCAGAGGAAGTCAACTCGATGGAAATTGCTGAATTTGTGTGTCACATCTGTTTCAGGATGTGCAAATCTGCGGCAGGGGTGCAGAGTCATCTGAGATGGCATGGACAGCAAGATTGGAAGAACTCAGTGTGACGGCGATCATCTGGAAAGATGCAGCAATCATCATATATATATGTATATATATATATGTATATATATGTGTATATGTATGTATATATATATATATGTATCAAAGGGCGAATGAACTCTTTTTCTGGGTCAACGGCCAACTAGCACCTTGTGTATTTGTGTGTGTGTATATGTGTATTGGGGTGGAGAGGGCTCCCGTAAGCCATGGTGAAGGCAACCTTTCTAGGAGAAGCAAATCTCTGATTTAAAAAACCATAAAGCGGAAGACCATTACCCGCATTAAGCTGGTCTGCAGTTCAATTTGTTGCTGGCTATCTTGCTCTTGCTTGTTGCTGGATCTCAACATTTTGAACCGAGAGAGAGACTTAGCTGTCGTACAAAGCTAAGACTCTGTAACATCATATTTGTATAGATACTCCCTCAGGCATGTGGGCTCATGGATTTTAAATGTTTGAGGGAGTGGCACTCGTCTGACAAGACGTTGCAATCATCATATATGAGTACATATATATGTATATGCATATATATATGTAGATGTATATATATATGTATATATATATGTATATATATATATATATATATATATATATATATATATATATGTACCTTAATGAAAACAAAGGGATGTACTGTTTACCTGATATACACAATGATAAACCTCAAACTAATATAAATAACAGTATTTATATAAAGAAAATTTTATCCCAACTGAATTAATATGCAATAGAGAGTAGAGCTTATTATAAGAGAAAGAAAATTAAAACTGTGAGTTGAACTTTACAATCAAAATTTATTGTTCGACTGAATACTCCAAAAAACAATTTACTAAGTCCTTATTCCTTGGAGTTTTAAAGCATGCTATTCGTATTATTTTTCTCATCAGAGGACATAAAGAAATCAGCAAATTATTGTAGCAGTGCTAGAATTTGCTAGTTAAGGCCTTAAATGAAACTGCAATTTATTGTAGAAAAAATTTGGAAATTGCCAAATAAAAAAATGAAAAAATATTGGATATGTGTAAAACTAATATAAAAACAAACCACGCACAATATAAATTTTGATTGTAAAGTTCAACTTACAGTTTAAATTTTCTTTCTCTTATATGTATATATATGTATATATATATGTATATGTATGTGTATATATATACGTGTGTATATATGTTCATATGTATATATATGTATACGTATGTATATATATGTATATATATATGCATATATATGTATATATATGTATATATATATATGTATATATATATATATGCATATATATATGTATATATATATGTATATATATATGTATATATATATATATGTATATTGATAGCCTACCACAATGTGACATCATATTCAGAATGGATCATTTGCCTAATCTGGTTGAGGTGCAGTTGGCTATCGCACAAATCAGCAGTGGCAAGACACCTGGTTTGGATGGTGTTCCAGTGGAGCTCCTTAAAATTGGAGGTGCGAATATTGCTAATGCTATCCTTGGTTTTGTTGAGGAAATCTGGGAAGGTGCTCCTATTCCACAGGATTGGATTAATGGTGTCTTGGTGACCCTGTTTAAAGGAAAGGGACAGAAGAATGTTTGTGACCACTACCGTGGGATTATGCTGTTGGGAAAGTTCTAGCACGACTTCTATTAAACAGGTTACTGGAGGATGTTTGTCCTAATGCTATTCCAGAGTCACAAAGTGGCTTTAGGTCTGGCAGAGGAACTATGGATATGATTTTTTCAGTCTGGCAAGTCCAGGAAATATGCATTAAACAACAGATACCACTGTATCAAGTGTTTGTGGATATAACCAAAGCATTTGACACATTTAACAGGGATGCTTTCTGGTAAATCTTAGAGAACGTAGGGTGTCCTCCAACCTTTGTTAGAATATTCAAGGAACTGCACAGGGACATGAAAGCTTAAGTCTCGTTTAACGGAAAATTGTCTGATGAAATCCCAGTTGACGATGGTGTCAAACAAGGTGATATTCCTACCCCTACTCTTTTCTCTATATATTTTGCTGCTCTACTTGCTCATGCGTTTCGAGATTGTGACAGAGGTGTCATGTTGAAGTTTCGAAGCACAGGTCGCATTTTTAATCTTAGAAGATTTAATACTAGAACCAAGCTGCGTCTTGGTCAAGGAGTTTTTTGTCGCACACTGAGACTAATATGCAGCATATAATGAATAGCTTTGCTGACTCCTGCACTGCCTTTGCTCTGAGGATCAGTCTGTAGATGTTCACTCCTGCACTGGGCCAGTCATACGTGGAGCCGAACATCATGGTCTGTGGTGCTAGACTGGGAGAGGTTGACTCATTTGTGTATCTGGGTAGTTCTCTGTCAAGGGATGGATGTCTCAGCACTGAAATCCACAGGCGAATTCAAAAGGCATCTGTAGCCTTTGGAAGGTTGGAGAAGAGAGTGTGGTCTGATCGTGGCATCACAGACAAGAATAAGATCTGCATCTACAAGACCTGTGTGCTAACCACACTGTTGTATTCATCGGAGACATGGAATTCCATCAAAGGCGTATTAAATGGCTTGAACGATTACACCTAAAATGCTTGGGATGTATCTTAAACATCAAGTGGCAAGCACAAGTACCCGATACTGAAGTCCTTGTGAGAGCATGTTGCTCTAGTGTTTAGAACCTTGTAATCAGATTTCGCATGCGTTGTGTGGGCCACTTGGTTCGAATGAAAGATTGTAGGCTGCCAAAACAAATTTTTTACGGGGAGCTGGAAAATGACGAGCGCCTTCAACACAAGCCTAGGAAGAGGTTCAGGGACTCTACAAAGTATAATTTGAAAGTCTTACAAATCGACATCGACACATGCGAAGAACTTACTCTGCAAAGACCGAAGTGGCGAAAGCTTGCACGTGAAAGTTGTGATGCTCTAGAGAAAAGAAGGTAGGCCCACAGTAAACTAAAGTGAGAGCTTCACAAAGGTTTAATTGACGGTCTTAACCATGACACACAGAGTTGGAAATGCGACACTTGTGAACGAGTGCTTTTGTCAAAAGCTGGCTACATCAACCACTTTAAGTCACACAAAACTCCTGTTCAGGTCAACTTTGCACTTATTAGTCCAAACCAAACGATCTGTTTAACATGCAGCAAAGTTTGCAAGTCTACTGCTAGTCTGAAAAGACATATAATTGTTCATAGGAATACCTTCAACCTCCAGAGGAAGTCAACTCGATGGAAATTGCTCAATTTGTATGTCACATCTGCTTCAAGATGTGCAAATCTGTGGTGGGAGTGCAGAGTCATCTAAGGTGGCATGTACGACAAGATTGGGAGAACTCAATGTGATGGCGATCATCTGGAAATGTATATATAAATATGTATATGTTTACATATATGTATACATATACATATATGTATATATATGTATATATATGTATATGTATGTATATGTGTATATATATGTATATATATACATATACATATATATACATATATGTATACATATACATATTTATATATATATATATCAACTATTCGTAACAACCATCATCATCGTCATCATAAATGCTCCTTCATATATATTCTACATGTACGTGTATGTGTACGTGTGTGTGTGCGCATATGTATGTACATGTGTGTATGTATGAAAGTATGAGTGTATGTGCATATTGTCATGTGTGTTTGTTCTTGCGTATGTATGTTTGCATGCATCTGTTTGTATCCATGATTGTATGTGTATGTGTATATCTTTATATACATACATATACATATGTAGTATTGGGAATCCCAGCTTAAATGCTATATAGGTAGTTTGAGAAAGAGAAAGTTATATAGCATATTTTGATTTCCCATCAGCGAGTTTAGTGGGGTCACAAAAAGTTAGGTTTGACAGATATGAACCTATAGAGAATACACCGGAAATTAGGGGTGACACAGGAATTGTGGTCGAGGCCTTCTAGTTGACAACCATATGGGCTGAGAGTGGTTTAAGCAGCAGAGGAATGCAGATTGGAGATCCGGCTCCCCACAACCAGGGTTCGAGATGATAGGCTTGAAGCTTCAAATCCATCTTGTTGTTATCAATGCATCTATCTGCAGTGATTACTTCCAAACGAGATGTCAGCCCAGCGTCCAAGAAGATATCATCCGCTGGACAAGTCAAGCAGGTATGTACGATTATGTTATTTGCACGTACACGTCTAGAAGACGTTCACACAAAACAGTGAACTGCACGTAAGATACGTAAGAGCATACACACACGCAGATATGTAAGAACACACTCGTAATAGTAAGAAACAGTAAAAAGAATCGAACAGAACAATAACAGTAGAAGTAAACGAAATAGTAAAGTGGACAAGTTTTTGTGTTTACACATCACCACATTATCAAGGCCAAGAGGCCACTCAAGGATAAGGGTTAAAGAGTGTACAGTAGAAATTGGACAATATAGTAATCATTTCAGTAAATTTGTTAACTTATATGGAACGGCTTATCAAGAACTTATTTACGTTAGACTTGAAGACAATCAAATTGTAATCAGCCGGAAAGCAGGAAAACGGAAGACAATTCCACAGGCGTGAAGTTCTAAGAAAGAAGCTTTGTTCATGGAATCTGCGTTTAGGTTTAGGCATAGATAAAGAGTGGGGGAATTATTGATAGAGTTTTCAATTAGACGAATGTTTCTTGTGAAAGTTTGGCGAGGGGCGACCATAGACTGAAGCTCAGTCGAACACTTTCCATGAAAATAAAGATACATCAGAGATAAACTCGCAACATCTCTTCTGTGAGATAGGGGTTACAGAGAAGAGAAAAGGACATCTCCTACGAGGCTACAAAGTCTATTTTGAACTCTATCAAGGCAGAACAAGTCCTTTTTAGCAACTCCTGCCCAGATGTGGCAACAGTATTCCATCCTTGGACGTACCTGGTTCTTATATAGATAGAGAATAGCATCAGCAGTGAGATATCTACTGGATCGATAGAAAGATCCCACCATTTTTCTAGCGGCCTTGGCAACAGATTTGATGTACATGTTCCATTTAAGATCAGGAGTAATAGTCA
>NC_136484.1:82281949-82351949 GCF_053919585.1 Euprymna scolopes
TGTGTGTATATATATATGTATATATATGTGTGTATATATATGTATATATATATTTATATATATATGTATGCATATATATGTATATCGATATATGCATATATGTATATCTATATATGTATATATAAGAATATAAGTATATATATATATATATATATATATATATATATATATATATATATATATATGTGTGTGTGTGTGTGTTTATTTCCATGTGTATGTGGGATGGAGAGGGCTCCCGTAAGCCGTGGTGAAGGCAACCCCTCAAGGAGAAGCAAATCTCTGATTTAAAAAACCATAAAGCAGGAGACAAGTACCCGCATTAAGCTGGTCTGCAGTTAAACTTGTTGCTGGCTATCTTGCTCTTGCTTGTTGCTGGACCTCAACATTTTGAACCGAGAGAAAGCATTAGCTGTCATACAAAGCTAAATCTCTGTCACATCATCTTTGTATAGATACTCCCTCAGACATTTGTCTATAAAATAGTCCTATAGCAATGGAAAAGTTGTGACGCGTGTAGGCTTGAAATGCTGGAAGCATATAATAATTGATCTGCCATCATTATATGTATCCATGTGTGTATGTATGTATATGTGTACGTATGTTTATATATGTACTTGTGTATGTATATGTATATATATATCTATGTGTATATGTATGTATATATGTATATATGTTTGTGTGTGTTTGTATGTATATATGTATATGTATATATTTGTTTGTGTATATATGTATATGTATATGTATCTATACATTTGTGTATGTTTATGTATAAATGCATAGATATGTATGCATATGTATATGTATTTAAATGTATGTTTATTTATATGTGCATATATGTGTACGTTTTTGTATGTGTATATGTATGTATATGTGTGTATGTATATGTGTGTTTGTATTTGTATAAATGTGTGTATATATATGCATATGTATTTGTGTATGTATGCACGTGTGTATGTATATGTATTATGTATTGTGTATGTATGTATATATGTATATATGTGTGTATGTTATTTTTTTTTTTTTATACAGTGATCACCACTTATCAAGGCCCGGAAGCCACTCAGGGATAAGGGTTATTGCAAGTACATCACGTTAGTGAGGAGATTTTATGAAGTGTTTAATTAGGGGGGGCGGTTCATTAGGAATTTGTTAACATTAGACTTGAAGACATCCAAGTTGTAGTCCGGAGGGAAGCAGACAGACGGAACAGAGTTCCACAGGCGTGCAGTTCTAAGAAAGAAGCTTTGCTCATGAAATCCGCGTTTTGATTTAGGCACAGATATAGAGTGGGGGAAATTTTTCACAGTGGATTCAGCTAGACGGGTGTTTTTCGTGAAAGATTGGCAAGGGGGGACCAGGGATTGGAGTTCAGACGAGCACCTGCCATGAAAATAACGATAAAACAAGGATAGGCTCGCAACGTCTCTTCTGTGGGAGAGGGGTTGCAGGGTAGAGAAAAGGGCATCCCACACTAAACCACGAAGTCTATTTTGTACTCTGTCAAGGCATGATAGGCTGTTTTTGGCAGCTCCTGCCCAGATATGGCAACAGTATTCCATCCTTGGCCGTACTTGGCTTTTATATAGATAGAGAATTGCATCAGTAGTGAGATA
Source organism: Euprymna scolopes (assembly GCF_053919585.1). Classification (NCBI taxonomy): domain Eukaryota; kingdom Metazoa; phylum Mollusca; class Cephalopoda; order Sepiida; family Sepiolidae; genus Euprymna; species Euprymna scolopes. Next base: position 82,283,563 of record NC_136484.1, read on the forward strand.
TCTTCTGGAGCGGTAGAAGGATCCCACCATCTTTCCTGCGACCTTGGCAACAGACTTGATGTACGTGTTCCATTTCAGATCAGGAGTAAAGGTCAAACCCAGAAGCTTGTCAAAACACGGGGCCTCACCCAGACGAGAGCCATCCATCACAATTGATGCCAGCTGGGGATCAGAGCGTTGATGATGTATGGATATATGTGTGTGTATGTGTGTGTATGCGTGTACGTATATATATGTATATATATCAATGATCGTCTTCAGTGTCATTTCTGCTTGAGTGTGTGAATTCGCCAGTATCACTAAAAAAAATTTTCTTTTAAATTAGAAAAAATAAAAAATAAAAAGAGTCATGTTAGGGCTTATGGACTTTAAGTGTCTGAGGGAATGGCACTCGTCTGACAAGACGTTACAATCATCATATATGTATATATATATGTATATATATGTATTTATATATATGTATATATATGTATGTATATATATGTAGATATATGTATATATATGTATATGTATATGTATGTATATAATATATATATATGTATATGTATGTATATAATATGTATATATATATATATATATATATGTATATATATATATGTATATGATGATTGCAATGTCCTGTCAGACGAGTTTCACTCCCTCAGACACTTAAAGTCCATGAGCCCAAAAATGATTTCCATCACCACAGGACCATTTTAATAGAAAAATGGCTGAGGGAGTATCTATGCACAAATGATGTTACAAAGTTTTAGCTTTGTACGACAGCTAAGTCTCTCTCTTGGTTCAAAATGTTGAGATCCAGCAACAAGCAAGAGTAAGATAGCCAGCAACAAGTTAAACTGCAGACCAGCTTAATGCGGGTACTGGTCTCCTGCTTTATGGTTTTTTAAATCAGAGATTTGCTTCTCCTAGAGGGTTTGCCTTCATCACGGCTTACGGGAGCCCTCTTTACCCCAACAACACATACATACACACAAACACACACGGTGCTGTTGGCCGTTGACCCCGAAAAAAGGTTCATTCGCCTTTTGAAAGGTCTTGTTTTTAATGCTTCAGGGAGACTAGCCAGCCTCCTCACCAAACAAGTCTGGTGAGGAACCAGTTTAGTCGCCTGTGACCCGACCATAAGGCATGTAGTACTGGGTTGCATGGTACCAGTAACATATGACATGACGTGACATAATATATGTATATATATGTATATATATGCATATATATATGTATACATGTATGTATATATATGTATATATATATGTATATATATATATGTATTTATATATGTATATAAATTTATATATATATGTATATATATATGCATATATATATGCGTATATATATGTATATATATATGTATATATATATATATATATCTCTACGAGTGGCGTGCAATAAGTAATGCTCCTGATTATTTTCTAGTTGTCTGATCTAGCTGAAATTTTGCATGTGCAATGATTTATATTTCTACGGGTTATGTGGCAAATTACATCTCTGAACTAATTGTGGTTTCTGTTTTACATGTGTTTGAACTGAGTCAGGTGTGAAATGGAGCCTGTTGAATGTCGAGCAGTGATCCGGTTTTTGTATTTGAAAGGACGCACACCACAGGAGACTTTTGATGAAATGAAAGAAACTTATGGTAATAATGCTCCATCATATGACCTTGTAAAATGCTGGCATTGTGAATTCAAACATGGCCGGAAGTCTGTGGAAACAGCTCCCAGACCTGGTCGCCCCCCCCTCATTCTGCCATTGATGAGGCATCTGTCCGTCAAGTTGAGGCTGGCATTTTGGAAGATTGATACATTACTATTCGCCAAATAGCCCAAGATGTCTATATTAGTACAGGGTCTGTGGAAACTATCATTCATGACCATTTGCATATGCATAAAATGTCTGCCAGATGGATTCCCAGGTTGCTCACACCATTCCAGAAGCGAGAACGCATTGAGTGCTCGAGGATGAATTTGGGGATGTCCCAAGAAGATGAGTCAAAGTTTTTCAAAAGACTGATTACACAGGATGAAACCTGGGTCAATCACTATGATCCAGAGACCAAAGCCCAGTCAATGCAGTGGAAGCACTTGGACTCACCACCTCCAAAGAAGGCAAGGGTGCAGCCATCCGCTGGCAAGGTCATGCTCACAGTCTTCTGGGACCAGGACGGAGTAGTGATGACAGATTTTCTGGCAAAGGGTACCACAATTACAGGAGCCTATTATGCTTCACTTTTGAGGAAATTAAGGGAAGCTATCAAAATCAAGAGGCGGGGCAAGATCAGCAAAGTTACCCTCCTCCTGCAGGACAACGCTCCGGTCCAAAACTCGCATGTCGCCAGATCAGAAGCACGGGCGTGTGGTTATGAAATCCTTCCCCATCCTCCCTACTCTCCTGACCTTGAACCCTCTGACTTTCACCTCTACCCAGCCATGAAGTTGTTTTTGAAAGGAAAGCGTTTCCCAGACGATGCAGTCTTAATTTCTGAAGTCGCATCGTGGTTGGAGGACCAACATTGGGTGTTCTACAAAACGGTCTCCAGAGCTGTATCATACAATGGGAGCAATGCATAAATCTGGGTTGTTCCTATGTAGAGAAAGACTAATAACTGTGCCAAGTTTCGTTGTTCTACTTCTATGGGAAGTGGGTCAGGGGCATTACTTATTGCACGCGCCTCGTATATATATATATATAATTATATATATATGTGTATATATATAATTATATATATGTATATATATATGTATTCATATATATATATGTCTATATATATGTATTAATATATATATATATATGTATATATATGTATGTATATATATGTATATATATGTAAATGTATATATGTATATGTATATATATGTATATACATATGTATATATATGTATGTATATATATATATGATATGTATGGATATGTATATATACATGTGTATACATATGTATATATATGTACATATATATATATGTATATGTATATATATATATATATATATATATATATATATATATATATATATATATATATATATAGTAATCCACATACAGGACTGTTTCGCCATTTCAAAGCTCATCAGTGAGGCTAGACCTCAAGCCAGGATTGAAACCCGACCGTATATACGACTGTCAAGGCGCCTAACTATTACGCTACATATATATGTATACATCTACACACACACACACACACACACACACACACACACACACACACACACACACACACACATATATATATATATATATATAGATACATATACTTATGTATATGTACACATATATATGTATACATATATATATACATATGTATATGTATATGCATACGTATATATGTGTATGCATATATATATATGCATATATATGTATATATATATATATGTATACGTATATATGTGTACATATACATGTGTATGTATATATGTAGATGTATATATATATATGTATATATATATGTATATATACATATATATATGCATATATATGTATATATATTTGTATATATATATGTATATATATGTATATATATATACATGTATTTTCGGATTGTTTTACTCTGTTATTCACCTATTCGTAGCACCCATCATCATCATCGTCATGACAGTTGAGGATTTGTGCCGTTATGAACGCATGTTCATTTTAAAAACAGTGCAACCGGCGAAGCGAACGTTTGTTTATTCTATGTGCTATGAATTTTCGGATTGTTTTACTCTGTTATGTTGAATTCACCTATTCGTAACAACCATCATCATCGTCATCATGAATGCCCGTCATATATATTCCACATATACGTGTATGTGTACATGTCTGTGAATTTGTACGTACATGCCTGTATGTATGTATGTATGTATGTATGTGTATATGCATGTTGTCGTGTGTGTTTGTGTGGGTTCTTTCGTATGTATGTTTGCATGCATCTGTTTGTATGCATGCTTGTATGTGTACGTGTATATGTTTATTTCGATATATGTGGGGTGTAGATGACTCCCAAAAGCTTTGTTAAGGCAACTCCTTTGGGTGAAGCAAATCTCTGTAACAAACAAAAAAATTAAAAAAAAAAAAATTACAAAAAAACAAAAACATAAAGCGAGAGACCAGTACCCGCATTAAGCTGGTCTGCAGTTTGATTTGTTGCTAGCTATCTTGCTCATGCTTGTTGCTGGATCTAAACATTTTGAACAAAGAGAGAGACTTAGCTGTCGTATAAAGCTAAAACTCTATAACATCATCTTTGTATAGATACTTCCTCAGGCATTCGTCTATAAAAAATTGTCCGTGGCGATGGAATAATTGTCACATGTGTAGCCCTGAAATGTCCCTGAGTTTATTTGTGAAAAAATGTGTGAATTTGTTTATATAATCGTCAGTTGCTCTTCCAACAGTGTCTGTCTCAACAAAACGTTTTATTTAAAAAAAAAAAAAGAAAAAAAAGTAAGCGTCTTTGATTTATGTCGGTTGGATTGTGTTTACATTTTGACTATCCGTCGCTGAGTTTATATGAGAAAAAATGTGAGAATTTGTTTATATCATCGTCAGTTACTATTCCAAAAGTGTCTGTCTCAACAAAACTTTTTATTTAACAAAAACAAAAAAAAGACTAAGCGTCTTTGATTTATGTGGGTTGTACTGTGTTTATATTTTGACTATCCGTCGCTGCGTTTATTTGTGAAAGAATGTGTGAATTTGTTAATATCTTCATCAGTTACTATTCCAAAAGTGTTTCTCTCAAGAAAACTTTTTATTTAAAAAAAAAAAAAAAAAGTAAGCGTCTTTTATTTATGTCGGTTGGACTGAGTTTACATTTTGACTATCCCTCCCTGAGTTTATTAGTGAAAACATGTGTGAATTTTTTTATATCATCGTCATTACCTATTCCAAAAGTGTCTGTCTCAACACAACTTTAAAAAAAAAAAAAAAGGAGCGTCTTTAATTTATGTCGGTTGGACAGTGTTTACATTTTGAGTATCCGTCGCTGAGTTTATTTGTGAAAAAAATGTGTGAATTTGTTTATATCATCGTCAGTTACTATTCAAAAAACGTCTGTCTCAACAAAACTTTTTATTTAAAAAAAAAAAAAAACAAGTAAGCGTCTTTAACTTATGTCGGTTGGACTGAGTTAACATTTCGACTTTCAATCGAAAATTTGAAAAAATGTGTGAATTTGTTTATATCACCCTCAGTTACTATTCCAAAAGTGTCTGTCTCAACAAAACTTTTTATTTAAAAAAAAAAAGTGAGCGTCTTTAATTTATGTCGGTTGGACTGTGTTAGCAGTTTTACTATCCGTCAATGAGTTTATTTGTAAAAGAATTTGTGAATTTCTTTATATCATCGTCAGTTACTATTCCAAAAGTGTCTGTCTCAACAAAACTTTTTATTTAAAAAAAAAAAAGAAGTAAGCGTCTTTAATTTATGTCGGTTGGACTGTGTTTACATTTTGATTATCCGTCGCTAGGTTTATTTCTAAAAAATGTGTGAATTTGTTTATATCATCGTCAGTTATTATTGCAAACGTTTCTGTCTCAACAAAACGTTTCATTTAAAAAAAAAGTAAGTGTCTTTAATTTCTGTCGGTTGAACTGAGTTTACATTTTGACTATCCGTCGCTGAGTTTATTTGTGAAAAATGTGTGAATTTGTTTATGTCATCGTCAGTTACCATTCCAAACACGTGTGCCTCAATACAACTTTTTATTTAAAAAAAAAAAGTAAGCGTCTTTAACTTATGTCGGTTGGACTGAGTTTACATTTTGACTAACCGTCGCTGAGTTTATTTTTGACAAATGTGTGAATTTGCTTATATCATCGTCAGTTACTATTCCAAAAGTGTCTGTCTCAACAAAACCTTTTATTTAAAAAAAAAAAGAACTAAGCGTCTTTGATTTATGTCTGTTGGACTGTGCTTAAATTTAGACTATCCTTCAATGAGCTTATTTGTGAAAAAAATGTGTGAATTTGTTTATATCATCGTAAGTTACTATTCCAAAATGTTTGTCTCAACAAAACTGTTTATTTAAAAAAAAACGTAAGCGTCTTTAATTTATGTCGGTTGGACTGTGTTTACATTTTGACTATCCGTCGCTGAGTTTATTTGTGAAAAAATGTGTGAATTTGTTTATATCATCGTCAGTTACTATTCCAAAAGTGTCTGTCTCAACAAAACTTTTTATCAAAAAACAAAAAAGTAAGCGTCTTTGATTTATGTCGGTTGGACCGTGTTTACATTTTGACTATCCGTCGCTTAGTTTATTTGTGAAAAATGTGTGAATATGTTTATATAATTGTTAGTTACTATTCCAAAAGTGTCTGTCTCAACAAAACTTTTTATTTAAAAAAAAAAAATTTAGCGTCTTTAATTTGTGTCGGTTGGACTGAGTTTACATTTTGACTATCCGTCGCTGAGTTTATTTGTGAAAAATGTGTGAATTTGTTTATGTCATCGTCAGTTACTATTCCGAAAGTGTCTGTCTCAACAACATTTTTTATTTGAAAAAAAAAGTAAGCGTCTTTGATGTATGTCGGTTGGACTGTGTTTATATTTTGACTATCCGTCGCTGAGTTTATTTGTTAAAAAATGTGAGAATTTGTTTATATCATCGTCAGTTACTATTCCGAAAGTGTCTGTCTCAACAAAACTTTAAAAAAAAAAAAAAAGTTAGCGTCTTTAATTTGTGTAGATTGGACTGAGTTTACATTTTGACTAATCGTCGCTGAGTTTATTTGTGTAAAAATGTGTGAATGTGTTTATGTCATCGTCAGTTACTATTCCAAAAGTGTCTGTCTACACAAAACTTTTTATTAAAAAAAAAAAAGTAAGCGTCTTTGATTTATGTCGGTGGGACTGAGTTTACATTTTTAATATCGTCGCTGAGTTTATTTGTGAAAAAATGTGTGAATTTCTTTATATCATCGTCAGTTACTATTCCAACAGTGTCTGTCTCAACAAAACGTTTTATTTAAAAAAAAAGAAAAAAAGTAAGCGTCTTTGATTTATGTCGGTTGGACTGTGTTTACATTTTGACTATCCGTCGCTGAGTTTATATGTGAAAAACATGTGTGAATTTGTTTATATCATCGTCAGTTACTATTCAAAAAACGTGTGTCTCAACACAACTTTTTATTTAAAAAAAAAAAAGTAAGCGTATTCAACTTATGTCGGTTGGACTGAGTTTACATTTTTACTATCCTTCGCTGAGTTTATTTGTGAAAAATGTGCGAATTTGTTTATGTCATCGTCAGTTACTATTCCAAAAGTGTTTGTCTCAACAAAACTTTTTATTTAAAAAAAAAGAAAGTAAGCGTCTTTAATTTATGTCGGTTGGACTGTCTTTAAATTTTGACTATCTGTCGCAGAGTTTATTTGTGAAAAAATGTGTGAATTTGTTTATATCATCGTCAGTTACTATTCCAAAAGTGTCTGTCTCAACAAAACTTTTTATTTAAAAAAAAAAAAAGTAAGCGTCTTTAATTTGTGTCGGGTGGACTGAGTTTATATTTTGACTAATAGTCGTTGAGTATATTTGTGTAAAAATGTGTGAATTTGTTTATATCATCGTCAGTTACTATTCCAAAAGTGTGTGTCTAACAAAATTAAAAAAAAAAAAGTAAGCGTCTTTGATTTATGTCGGTGTAACTGTGTTTACATTTTTACTATCCGTCGCTGAGTGTATTTGTGCACAAAGGTGCGAATTTGTTTATATCATCGTCAGTTACTATTCCAAAAGTGTTTGTCTAAACAAAACTGTTTATTCAAAAAAAAAATAAATGTAAGCGTCTTTAATTTAAATCGGTTGGACTGTGTTTACATTCCGTCGCTGAGTTTATTTGTTAAAAATGTGTGAATTTCTTTATATCATCGTCAGTTACTAGGCCAAAAGTGTCTGTCTCAACAAAACTTTTTATTTAAAAAAATAAATAAATGTAAGCGTCTTTAATTTTTGTCGGTTGGACTGAGTTTACATTTTGACTATCTGTCGCTGAGTTTATTTGTGAAAAATGTGTGAATTTGTTTATATCATCGTTACTTTCTATTCCAAATGTATTTGTCTCAACAAAACTTTTTATTTAAAAAAAAAAGTAAGCGTCTTTCATTTATGTCGGTTGGACTGAGTTTATATTTTGACTATCAGTCGCTGAGTTTATTTGTGAAAAAATGTGTGAATTTGTTTATATCATCGTCAGTTACTATTCCAAAAGTGTCTGTCTCAGCAATACTTTTTACTTGAAAAAGAAATCAAAAGTAAGCGTCTTTTATATATGTCGGGTGGACTGTGTGTACATTTTGACTATCCGTTGCTGAGTTTCTTTGTGAAAAAATGTGTGAATTTGTTTATGTTATCGTCGGTTACTATTCCAAAAGTGTCTGTCTCAGCAACACTTTTTATTTGAAAAAGAAAAAAAAAAGTAAGCGTCTTTTATTTATGTCGGGTGGACTGTGTTTACATTTTGACTATCCGTCGCTGAGTTTATTTGTGAACAATGTGTGAATTTGTTTATATAATTGTCAGTTACTTTTCCAAAAGTGTCTGTCTCAACAAAACTTTTTATTTAAAAAAAAAAAGTTAGCGTCTTTAATTTGTGTCGGTTGGACGTTGTTTACATTTTGACTATCCGTCGCTTAGTTTATTTGTGAAAAATGTTCGAATTTGTTTATGTCATCGTCAGTTACTATTCCAAAAGTGTCTGTCTCAACAAAACTTTTTATTTAAAAAAAAAAGTAAGCGTCTTTAATTTGTGTCGGTTGGACTGAGTTTACATTTTGACTAATCGTCGCTGAGTATATTTGTGTAAAAATGTGTGAATTTCTTTATGTCATCGTCCGTTACTATTCCAAAAGTGTCTGTCTCAACAAAACTTTGTATTAAAAAAAAAGTAAGCGTCTTTGATTTATGTCGGTTGGACTGAGTTTACATTTTTACTATCCATCGCTGAGTTTATTTGTGAAAAAAAAGTGTGAATTTGTTTATATCATCGTCAGTTACTATTCCAAAAGTGTCTGTCTCAACAAAACTTTTTATCAAAAAAACAAAAAAGTAAGCGTCTTTGATTCATGTCGGTTGGACTGTGTTTACATTTTGACTATCCGTCGCTGAGTTTATTTGTGAAAAATGTGTGAATATGTTTATATTATTGTCAGTTACTATTCCAAATGTGTCTGTCTCAACAACATTTTTTATTTAAAAAAAAAAAGTTAGCGTCTTTAATTTGTGTCGGTTGGACTGAGTTTACATTTTGACTATCCGTCGTTGAGTTTATTTGTGAAAAATGTGCGAATTTGTTTATGTCATCGTCAGTTACCATTCCAAAAGTGTCTGTCTCAACAACATTTTTTATTTGAAAAAAAAAGTAAGCGTCTTTGATTTATGTCGGTTCGACTGTGTTTACATTTTGACTGTCCGTCGCTGAGTTTATTTGTGAAAAAATATGAGAATTTGTTTCTATCATCGTCAGTTACTATTCCAAAAGTGTCTGTCTCAACAAAACTTTTTATTAAAAAAAAAAAGTAAGCGTCTTTGATTCATGTCGGTTGGACTGAGTTTATATTTTGATTATCGTCGCTGAGTTTATTTGTGAAAAATTTGTGAATTTGTTTATATCATCGTAAGTTACTATTCCAAAATTGTCTGTCTCAACAAAACGTTTTATTTAAAACAAAAAAATAAAAAGTAAGCGTCTTTGATTTATGTCGGTTGGACTGTGCTTACATTTTGACTATCCGTCCCTGAGTTTATTTGTGAAAAAATGTGTGAATTTGTTTATATCATCGTCAGTTACTAATCAAAAAGTGTCTGTCTCAACAAAACGTTTTATTTAAAAAAAAAGAAAAAAAGTAAGCGTCTTTGATTTATGTCGGTTGTACTGTGTTTACATTTTGACTATCCGTCGCTGAGTTTATATGTGAAAAAAATGTGTGAATTTGTTTATATTATCGTCAGTTACTATTCCAAAAGAGTCTGTCTCAACAAAACTTTTTATTTAACAAAAACAAAAAAAGACTAAGGTTCTTTGATTTATGTCGGTTGGACTGTGTTTACATTTTGACTATCCGTCGCTGAGTTTATATGTGAAAAAATGTGTGAATGTGTTACTATCATCGTCAGTTACTATTCCAACAGTGTCTGTCTCAACAAAACCTATTATTTAAAAAAAAGAAAAAAGTAAGCGTCTTTGATTTATGTCTGTTGGACTGTGTTTGCAGTTTGACTATCCGTCAATGAGTTAATTTGTGAAAAAATGTGTGAATTATTTTATATCATCGTCAGTTACTATTCCAAAAGTGTCTGCCTCAACAAAACTTTTTATTAAAAAAAAAGTAAGCGTCTTTAATTCATGTCGGTTGGACTGTGTTTACATTTTGACTATCCGTCGCTGAGTTTATTTGTAAAAAATGTGTGAATTTGATTATATCATCGTCAGTTACTATTCCAAAAGTTTCTGTCTCAACAGAAATTTTTATTTAAAAAAAAAAAGTAAGCATCCTTAATTTGTGTCGGTTGGACTGAGTTTACATTTTGACTATCCGTCGCTGTTTATTTGTGAAAAATGTGTGAATTTGTTTATGTCATCGTCAGTTACCATTCCAAAAGTGTCTGTCTCAACAAAACTTTTTATTAAAAAAAAAAAAGTAAGCGCCTTTGATTCATGTCGGTTGGGCTGTGTTTATATTTTGACTATCCGTCGCTGAGTTTATTTGAGAAAAATGTGTGAATTTGTTTATATCATCGTCAGTTACACTTCCAAAAGTGGTTCTCTCAATAAAAATTTTTATTTAAAAAAAAAAAAAGTAAGCGTCTTTAATGTATGTCGGTTGGACTGTGTTTACATTTTGACTATCCGTCGCTGATTTGATTTGTGAAAAATGTGTGAATTTGTTTATATCATCGTCAGTAACTTTTCCAAAAGTGTTCCTCTCAACAAAACTTTTTATTTAAAAAACAAAAAAAGTAAGCGTCTTTAATTTGTGTCGGTTGGACTGAGTTTTCATTTTGACTATCCGTCGCTGAATTTATTTGTGAAAAATGTGTGAATTTGTTTATATCATCCTCAGTTACTATTCCAAATGTGCCTGTCTCAACAAAACTTTTTATTAAGAAAAAAAAAAGTAAGCGCCTTTGATTCATGTCGGTTGGGCTGTGTTTATATTTTGACTATCCGTCGCTGAGTTTATTTGAGAAAAATGTGTGAATTTGTTTATATCATCGTAAGTTACGATTCAAAAAGTGTTTCTCTCAGCAAAACCTTTTTTTTTTTAAAAAGAAAAAGTAAGCGTCTTTAATTTATGTCGGTTGGACGTTGTTTACATTTTGACTATCCGTCACTCAGTTTATTTGTGAAAAATGTGTGAATTTGTTTATATCATCGTCAGTTACTATTCCAAATGTGTCTGTGTCAATAAAACTTTTGATTTAAAAAAAAAAAAGTAAGCGTCTTTGATTTGTGTCGGTTGGACTGTGTTTACATTTTGACTATCTGTCGCTGAGTTTACTAGCGAAAAATTTGTGAATTTCTTTATATCATCGTCAGTTACTATTCCAAAAGTGTCTGTCTCAATAAAACTGTTTATTTAAAAAAAAAAAAGTAAGCGTCTTTGATTTATGTCGATTTAACTGTGTTTACATTTTGACTATCTGTCGCTGAGTATATTTGTTAAAAATGTGTGAATTTGTTTATATCATCGTCAGTTACTATTCCAAAAGTGTTTGCCTCAACAAAAATTTTATTTAAAAAAAAAAGTAAGCGTGTTTAATTGATGTCGGTTGGACTGAGTTAACATTTTGACTATCCGTCGCTGAGGTTATTTGTGAAAAAAATGTGTGAATTTTTTTTTTATCATCGTCAGTTACTATTCCAAAAGTGTCTGTCCCAACAAAATTTTGATTTAAAAAACAAAAAAGTAAGCGTCTTTAATTCGTGTAGGTTGGACTGAGTTTACATTTTGACTATCACTCGCTGAGTTTATTTGTTAAAAATATGTGAATTTCTTTATATCATCGTCAGTTACTGTTCCAAAAGTGTCGGTCTCAACATAACTTTAAAAAAAAAAAAGTAAGCGTCTTTGACTTATGTCGGTTGGACTGTGTTTACATTTTGACTATCCGTCGCTGAGTTTATTTGTGAAAAATGTGTGAATTTGTTTATATCATCGTCAGTTACTATTCCAAAAGTGTCTGTCTCAACAAAACTTTTTACTTAAAAAAAAAATGTAAGCGTCTTTGATTTATGTCGGTTGGGCTGTGTTTACATTTTAACTATGCGTCGCTGAGTTTATTTGAGAAAAAATGTGTGAATTTGTTTATATCATTGTCAGTTACTATTCCAAAAGTGTTTCTCTCAGCAAAACTTTTTATTAAAAAAAAAGTAAGCGTCTTTAATTAATGTCGGTTGGATGTTGTTTACATTTTTACTATCAGTTGCTCAGTTTATATGTGAATAAAGTGTGAATTTGTTTATATCATCTTCAGTTACTATTCCAAAAGTGTCTGTCTCAATAAAACTTTTGATTAAAAAAAAAAAGTAAGCATCTTTGATTTATGTCGGTTGGACTGTGTTTATATTTTCACTATCTGTCACTGAGTTTACTAGTGAAATATGTTTGAATTTGTTTATATCATCGTCAGTGACTATTCCAAAAGTGTTTGTCTCAAGAAAACTTTTTATTTAAAAAAAAAACGTAAGCGTCTTTGATTTATGTCGGTTTGACTGAGTTTTCATTTTGATGTCCCTCGCTGAGTTTATTTGTGAAAAATGTGTGAATTTGTGTATATTATCGTCCGTTACTATTCCAAAAGTGTCTGTCTCAACAAAACTTTTTATTTAAAAAACTAATAAAGTAACCGTCTTTAATTTGTGTCGGTTGGACCGAGTTTACATTTTGATTATCCGTCGCTGAGTTTATTTGTGAAAAATGTGTGAATTTCTTTATATCATCGTCAGTTACTATTCCAAAACTGTCTGTCTCAACAAAACTTTTTATTAATAAAAAAAAATAAAAATGTAAGCGTCTTTGATTTATGTCTGTTGGACTGTATTTACATTTTGACTATCAATCGCTGAGTTTTTTTGTGAAAAATGTGTGAATTTGTTTATATCATCGTCAGTTACTATTCCAAAAGTGTTTCTCTCAACGAAACTTTTTATTTAAAACAAAAAAAAGTAAGCGTCTTTCATTTATGTCGGTTGGACTAAGTTTACATTTTGACTACCGTCGCTCAGTTTATTTGTGAAAAAATGTGTGAATTTGTTTATATCATCGTCAGTTACTATTCCAAAAGTGTCTGTCTCAACATAATTTTTATTTAAAAAACAAAAAACGTAAGCGTATTTAATTTGTGTCGGTTGGACTGAGTTTATATTTTGAGTATCCGTCGCTGAGTTTATTTGTGAAAAATGTGTGAATTTGTTTATATCATCGTAAGTTACTATTCCAAAAGTGTCTGTCTCAACATAACTTTAAAAAAAAAGAAAGAAGTAAGCGTCTTTGATTTATGTCGGTTTGACTGTGTTATCATTTTGACTATCCGTCGCTGAGTTTATTTGTGAAAAATGTGTGAATTTGTTTATATCATCGTCAGTTACTATTCCAAAAGTGTTTCTCTCAACAAACCTTTTTATTTAAAAAATAAAAAAGTAAGCGTGTTTAATTGATGTCGGTTGGACTGAGTTTACATTCTGACTATCCGTAGCTTAGTTTATTTGTAAAAAAATGTGTGAATTTGTTTATATCATCGTCAGTTACTATTCCAAAAGTGTCTGTCTCAACAAAACTTAAAAAAAAAAAGTAACCGTCTTTTATTCATGTCGGTTGGACTGTGTTTACATTTTGACTATCCGTCGCCGAGTTTATTTGTGAAAAATGTGTGAATTTGTTTATATTATTGTCAGTTACTATTCCAAAGGGTCTGTCTCAACAAATCTTTTTATTAAAAAAAAAAAGTAAGTGTCTTTAATTTATGTCGGTTGGATGTTTTTTACATTTTGACTATCCGTTGCTCAGTTTATTTGCGAAAAATGTGTGAATTTGTTTATATCATCGTCAGTTACTCTTCCAAAAGTGTTTCTCTCAACAAAAATTTTTATTTAAAAAATAAAAAAGTAAGCGTCTTTAATGTATGTCGGTTCGACTGTGTTTACATTTTGACTATCCGTCGCTGATTTTATTTGTGAAAAATGTGTGAATTTGTTTATATCATCGTCAGTTACTCTACCAAAAGTGTTTCTCTCAACAAAATTTTTATTTAAAAAACAAAAAAGTAAGCGTCTTTAATTTGTGTCGGTTTGGACTGAGTTTACATTTTGACTACCGTCGCTGAGTTTATTTGTGAAAAATGTTCGAATTTGTTTATATCATCGTCAGTTACTCTTCCAAAAGTGTCTGTCTTAACAAAACTTTTTATTAAAAAAAAAAAAAAGTAAGCGTCTTTGATTTATATCGGTTGGACTGTGTTTACATTTTGACTATCCCTCGCTGAGTTTATTTGAGAAAAAATGTGTGAATTTGTTTATATCATCGTCAGTTACTATTCCAAAAGTGTTTCTCTCAGCAAAACTTTTATTTAAAAAAGAAAAAGTAAGCGTCTTTGATTTATATCGGTTAGACTGTGTTTACATTTTGACTATCCGTCGCTCAGTTTATTTGTGAAAAATGTGTGAATTTGTTTATATCATCGTCAGTTACTATTCCAAATGTGTCTGTCTCAACAAAACTTAAAAAAAAAAATAGTAAGCGTCTTTGATTCATGTCGGTTGGTCTGTGTTTACATGTTGACTATCCGTCGCCGAGTTTATTTGTGAAAAATGTGTGAATTTGTTTATATCATCGTCAGTTACTATTCCAAAAGTGTCTGTCTCAACAAAACTTTTTATTTAAAAAAAAAAAAAATGTAAGCGTCTTTGATTTATGTCGGTTGGACTGTGTTTACCTTTTGACTATCCGTCGCTGAGTTTATTTGTGAAAAAATGTGTGAATTTGTTTATATCATCGTCAGTTACTATTCCAAAAGTGTCTGTCTCAACAAAACTTTTTATTTAAAAAAAAATAATAAAAGCGGGAGACCAGTACCCGCATTAAGCTGGTCTGCAGTTTGACTTGTTGCTGGCTATCTTGCTCTTGCTTGTTGCTGGATTTCAACATTTTGAACCGAGAGAGAGATTTAGCTTTCGTACAAAGCTAAATCTCTGTAACATCATCTTTGTATAGATACTCCTTCAGGTATTTGTCTAACATAAAAAAAAAGAAAAAAGTCCTATTGCGATAAAAAAAAGCTCTGACGTGTGTACGCCTGTAATGCTGGATGCATGTAACAATTATTCTGCCATCATCATTTGTATCTATGTATGTGTATCTATATTTATATATGTATGTGTGTGTATATTTATATATGTACATGTGAGTTTGTATGTATTTATATCTATGTGTAATATGCATGTATATGTGTCTTTGTGTATATATGTTTGTGTGTACATCTGTTCATGTATAAATGTTTGTATGCATGTATGTGTGTATATGCATGTATGTTTTTGTATGTAGGTGTGTATGTATATGTATTTGTATGTGTGCATGTATGTGTGTATGTGTATTAATGCATATATATGGATGTGTATGTATATGTAGGTAATTGTATGTATATATGTGCATATGTGTACGTATATGTATGTGTAAGTATATGTGTGTATGTATTTGTATATGTGGATGTATATGTATGAATGTGGGTATGTATATGTATGTTCATGTATTATGCATTGTGTATGTAGATGGGTATATATGAGCGTATGCTTATAAACATGTATGTATGTATGTATGTATGCATGTATACATTTATATGTATGTATACCAATGACCGTCTTGTTTATGTTTGCATGTGTGTGTGTATGTATATGTAAGTGTGCGTATTGTGTATTGTGTATGTACGCATGTATATGTGTGTGTGAGTGTATATATATTTATGTGTAACAATGACCCTCTTTAGTGTCATGTCTGCTTGAGCATGTGAATTCGTTGGCAGGACTATATGTCATTTTTCGGGCCCATGAACTTTCAGTGTCTGAGGGAGTGGCACTCGTCTGACAATACGTTGCAATCATCATATATATATGTATATATGTAGTTATATATATTTATATATATATGTATTTTACGAAAATTACAGGGTTGCGGTTACAAACCCATACTATGCTGAGGTAGTGGTTGAATTTAAAGGAAGAAGGCCAGCAGTACTGTTTTTGCTATTTTCATTGGATATATGGCCTGCTTTTTCTCAATTATTTGTTTCTTTTATATTTTTCAAAAGAAATGCCAATATTGTTGGACATTTTGGAATGAAAATTGAAATTATGGGAAATATTAGTGCCACTGATAATATTTCACTTATTATTATTTCTAACAATGCAAGTATAATGCCCAAAATAAACTTCAATAAAAGTGTGCAGAATAGCTGCTTTTACATTGAAATTTGTGCAAACAAATTTTTTGTATTGAAATTCATAATTTCAGAATTAATTCGCTGAAGATTGGAATTTGCAAATATAAATCTATTTATTTGAACACACAAATATTTCATTGCAGTTGGAAAAGGTCTAGTGACTATTTCCAAGTGCTCAGTATTTTATTGACATTCATTACAATGTTCAAGAATTGAAGATTCAGTTTTAAGCAAACTTTGGAATTGTTTGAGGGTAAATAGTTTTTTTAAACTCGAGTATTATTGATCAATAATACTGACAATAGTATCAGCGCCAGCATGGAAAAATTCGACAAATAGTGCCATTGGGGAAGCAGGACTTCTGCTTAGCGCTCGAGCATTGAAATTATTGAACAGTGTTGAGAAGAATAACACAAAAGATAATTCTTGTTACCTTCAGTGGTAATCCTACTACTACTGTTATTTATTGCTACCGCCCTACCAATGTCAGTGACAAGCAAGAGATCCTGAATTTCTACGATGCACTCTCAGTAATAGTGCGCTCAATCCCCAAACATAATTTGTTGGTTATCAGGAGTGACATGAATGCACACATAGGACGGGAAGACAACAAGCATGTTCCCTTTCCATGATGGAACAAACCGAAATGGAGAGTATATATTAACTTTTCTCCTATAATGCATGAATACCCGTTTTCAGAAAAGACCCGGTAAGCTCTGGACCCATCAATCCCCAAATGGAGACGAGGCACAACTGGACTATCTTTTTATGAATAAGAAGTGGATCAATAGCTGTCATAACTGTGAAGCTTATTAGCAGTTTCTATGGTGTGTCTACTGATTATAGGATTGTAACCTCTAAGTTGAAGTTAAGCCTACGAGCGAACAAAACTAAAAATCATCTAGACAGCCCTACAACTGGTCAACATTGTCACACGACAATCAAATCAAACAGAAATTCATCTTCAAACTGCGAAACATATTTGATGCTTTACAAGCACAAGAGCAGGAACCAACTGCTAATACCACCTATAAAAACTTCGTTAGATCTTGGTGCAGAAGCAGCAAAGATGTGTATACCTCTGAAGCCCAAGGTAAAGCGAAAAGTACCTTGGGAAAATGACAAAATACTATTAAAATGAGAAAAGTTAAAAAACATAATCAAAAAGCAACATAAATACCCCACTCGATAGAATACAAAATTAAGGAAGCAGGCGCTTCAAGAGCTTAATATGATGTACCTATCAGAACAACAGAAGTTCAAGAACAAATAGATCGAATTCAGAATGCAGCAGATAACAAACAATCCTATCTGGCTTGGCAAGTAGTAAATGAGATATCTGGGTGCAAACGACCTGCCAAAGCTAAGTTAAAGGCAAACACCCCGGAAAATGCATGTTCGAAATGGAAAGCACATTTTGAAAAGCTACTCGGAAACAAACCAGAAGTGACAGACCAACCAATCCAGCCGATTGTTGTACAGGAACTCAATATTGAGAAGGGTGATTTTACAATGGAGGAACTTCTAAATGTACTAAAGAAGACCAAGAATTGTAAAGCTGCAGGCTTAGATAACATACCTTCTGAAGTATGGAAGACAGGTGGTCATACTTCTTAATTCATGCAATTCTGTATATAAGCAAAAAATTATTAATATATGGAGGGAAGGATGCATACTTCCCTTTCCCAAGAAGGGTGACCTAAGCATACCAAGCAACTACAGAGGAATAACACTCACTCCAATTGTAGCAAAAATCTACAATGCCATGCTTCTCAACCGTATCCAACTAAAGATCAAAGAAGTGCTCAGGAAGAACCAAAATGGATTTAGAAAGAATCGCTCTACTACTAGTCAAATACTTACTGTTAGGAGACTGATTGAAGGAGTCAAAGCAAAAAACATTGAGACAGTCATGATCTTTGTAGATTTCTCCAAAGCATTCGACTCTGTACATAGAGGGAAAATGGCCAGCATATTAAGCATATGGCATTCCAAATGAAGTCATTAATACTATCATGATACTATATGAGCACACTCGAGCAATGGTCAGGTCCCCAGATGGGGGCACTGAATTTTTTGACACCTGCACTGGGTTCTACAAGTAGATACTCTTGCCCCTTTTCTTTTCATTGTCTTTCTTGACTTTGTACTTCGCACCTCTGTTGATATACACAACATGCTAGGCCTAAATGAATCCAGAAACAGACGTCATCAATCAGCACACATAACTGATGCAGATTACGCAGACGATATTGCTTTGTTCGCGAACAACACTGCTGCTGCGCAAACACTGTTACATAAGCTAGAAAAGTCTGCAAATGACATTGGTCTCCACATAAATGTGGATACGACAAAGTTTATGACTTTCAATGTGAAAGGAGAGATCAGGGCTTTGGTTGGATCAACACTGAAAGAAGTCGCTGAGTTTACGTATCTAGGCAGCAACATAGTTTCCACAGAGAGAGATATCGGAATTCGCATCTCAAGAGCATGGGCCGCATTGGATGGGCTGCATTCAGTATGGACTTTGGGACTGGCTGACAAACTGAAAAGGCAGTTCTTCAGGGCAGTGGAAGAGTCTGTCCTTGTTTACAGTGCTACAACCTGGACACTCACCAAAAGATTGAAAAGTAAACTAGATGGCACATACACCCGTATGCTAAGAACAATATTAAATATATCTTGGCAAAATCATCCCACAAAGCAGCAACTTTATGGCAACCTACCTGCCATATCTAATACCATCAGAGAAAGATGCCTATGATTTACCTGTCATTGTCTGAGGAGAAAGCATGAATTGGTGAGTGATGTATTGCTATGGACTCCACGACACGGATGCGCAAGCAGAGGACGACCTAGATCCACATACATCCAACAAATAGCACATGATGCCAATTGTGAACCTGAAGATTTGAGGCAACTTATGGAAGACAGGAAACTCTGGAGAGGAAGAGTCACATTGGTCCGGGCAAGGAGCCCGTCATGATGATGGTAATGATTATTGATCAATAGTTTTAAGTAAAATAATTTTCCGGTTAAACATTTTATTGCACATTTTTTTTTTTTACATGGTAGTCACCACTTATCAAGGCCCGGAAGCCACTTGGGGATAAGGGTTATTATGGGTAAAGTAATCAAGGGATAGTATCGTAGTAATCGTTAGTATTGGAGATTTGATAAAGTGTCTTATTAAAGAAAGAAGCTTTGTTCATGGAATCTATGTCTTGGTTTTGGCACAGATAAAGAGTGGGGAAAATGTTCCACAGTGGTTTCAGCTAGACAGGTGTTTTTCGTGAAAGATTGGCGAGGGGGGACCAGAGATTGGAGTTCAGACGAGCATCTGCCATGGAAATAACGATAAAACAAGGATAGGCTCGCAACGTCTCTTCTGTGGGAGAGAGGTTGCAGGGTAGAGAAAAGGGCATCCCCACTAAGCCACGAAGTCTATTTTGTACTCTGTCAAGGCAGGATAGGCTGTTTTTAGCAGCTCCTGCCCAGATATGGCAGCAGTATTCCATCCTTGGACGTACTTGGCTTTTATACAGATAAAGAATTGCATCAGCAGTGAGATATCTTCTGGAGCGGTAGAAGGATCCTACCATTTTACCAGCGATCTTAGCAACTGACTTGATGTACGTGTTCCATTTCAGGTCAGAAGTAAAGGTTAAGCCCATAAGCTTATCAAAACATGGAGCCTCCCCTAGACGAGAGCCATCCATTTCAATTGATGCCAGATGGGGATGAAAGTGTTGGTGATGTAAAGATAAGAGCTTGGTTTTAGATGCATTAAAAGTAACCAGCCACCTCTTCCCCCACTGTATCATGTACTCGCGATCAGAGGAGAGAGAATCAGAGAGAACTTTGTCATTTACGGCCTTTGATGTGTTGCCATAGATGGTCGTGTCATCAACATAGATGTCAACGAATGATTTAAGTATGTGTTTTGGGAGATCATTGATGTAGATCAGGAAGAGAGTTGGGCCCAGGCTGGACCCCTGAGGGACTCCAGCATTAATACTGTGGGCTTCTAATTTCTGCCCATCAACCACTACTCTTATGAGCCTATTAGAGAGAAATAGTTTAATGATTGAGAAAACATTTCCAGTTACTTGTATATCATAGCTGGAAATCTTGTGGAGTAGGCCCTTATACCATATCTTATCGAAAGTCTTTGATATGTAAATGCAATTGGCCTAGAGAGGAAGCGTTTGTCAAGAGATTCACTAATCCTATGATTTACCGGTCATTGTCTGAGGAGAAAGCATGAATTGGTGAGTGATGTATTGCTATGGACTCCACGACACGGACGCGCAAGCAGAGGACGACCTAGATCCACATACATCCAACAAATAGCACATGATGCCAATTGTGAACCTGAAGATCTGAGGCAACTTATGGAAGACAGGAAACTCTGGAGAGGAAGAGTCACATTGGTCCGGGCACATCTGCTGTAGATCTGGCAGAACGGAAACCATATT
The DNA here is from genome assembly GCF_053919585.1 of Euprymna scolopes. Lineage (NCBI taxonomy): Eukaryota > Metazoa > Mollusca > Cephalopoda > Sepiida > Sepiolidae > Euprymna > Euprymna scolopes. Next base: position 82,304,442 of record NC_136484.1, read on the forward strand.
GCTTGTCCCTAAGAAGGTTATTTCTGTTGAGGTGGTTGACTACTTCTCTATTTAATATGAATTCCAGCAACTTACTCATGACACACAGGAGACTTATTGGTCTGTACTGGGAGGGAGATGAACGATCACCTGAATTCTTAAATATAGGACACACTGATGAGGTTTTCCAGGATGTTGGGAAGCACTTCTCCTTAAGGCAACACTTAAACAGTTTTGTAAGTATGGGGGCAAGTTCTGGTTGAAGCTTTTTCAACACTATGATTGAAATGCCGTCAGGGCCAGTTGCTACACTGGAATCAAGGTTCTTGATTAGCTTGGCGACATCACGCACAGATATTTGTATGTTGCATAGCGTGTTGTCTGTTATAGGACGAAATACGGGGAATTGATGGGCTTCGTCGCATAGGGTAGAATTAGCTGCAAAGTTCTTGGCAAATAGTTTGGCCTTTTCTGATGCTGACGAGATGACCTCAGGTCCATTGATGATGGTTGGGATAGAATGCACGCTTCTGTTCAGGATCCTGTTTGCTATTTGCCAAAACTGGTGGGAATCAAGCCGCTGCTCAGCTACTTTGGATTTAACGGACTGAGCATTTTTTATTACTCTCTTACAGTGGTTGCTGGCAGTCCTGAAATCAGCTTTAGTCTCAGTGCATTTATCTGTTGAAGCACAAATCTTTTTTCTAATTGAGTTATAATGATTCATAACAGTGCCATTGTTTGCCTGCAGGGATGCAGTTACAACCCCATGCCACACCGAGATGATGGTTGAATTTTAAAGGAGAAAGCCACCACTAATTTTTTTTTCTATTTAGATTGGATAGATGACCTATTTTTGTCAAATTTTTATTTCCTTCTTAATTCCCCCCCCCCCAAAAAAAAAATGCCAACAATGTTGGACCTTTTGAAAGGAAAATTGACATTATTAGAAATGTTGGTGTGACTGACAATATTCCACTTGTTATTATTATTTCTAACAATGCAAGTATGATGCCCAAAATCGACTTTTTTTTTTACATAGGCGTCACCACTTATCAAGGCCGATAGGCCACTCAAGGATAAGGGTTAAAGAGTGTAGAGTAGTCAAAAGGACAATATAGTAATTGATAGTAATGGAAGTTCGGTCAATTTGTTAACTTAAGTGGAACGGCTCATCAGAAACTTGTTCACGTTGGACTTGAAGACAACCATATTATAGACAGCTGAAAAGCAGGAAAACGGAAGACAATTCCACAGATGTGCAGTTCTAAGAAAGAAGCTTTGATCATGGAATTTTTGTTTAGGTTTAGGTACAGATAAAGAGTGGGGGGAATTATTGATAATGTTTTCAGCAAGTCTAGTGTTTCTTGTGAAAGTTTGGCGAGGGGGGACCATAGATTGAAGCTCAGTTGAACACTTTCCATGAAAATAACGATAAAGCAGAGACAAACTCGCAACATCTCTTCTGTGAGATAGAGGTTGCAGCAAGGAGAAAAGGACATCTCCCACCAGGCCACGGAGTCTATTTTGAACCCTATCAAGGCAGGATAAGTCTTTTCTAGCAGCTCCTGCCCATATGTGGCAACAGTACTCCATCCTTGGACGTATCTGGCTCTTATATAGATAAAGAATTGCATCAGCAGTGAGATATCTACTGGATCAATAGAAGGATCCGACCATTTTTCCAGCGGCCTTAGCAACAGATTTGATGTACATATTCCATTTAAGATCAGGAGTAAAGGTCAAGCCCAGAAGCCTGTCAAAACTTGAGGCCTCCCCAAGACGAGAGCCATTCATTTTAATTGATGGCAGATGGGGATCAGAACGTTGATGATGTAAAGATAGAAGCTTGGTTTTAGATGCATTAAAAGTAACCAGCCACTCCTTTCCCCATTGTACAACGTGATCAAGGTCAGAGGAGAGAGAATCGGAGAGAACTTGGTCGTTTACTGTCTTAGATGTGCTACCATAGATGGTAGTGTCGTCAGCAAAAATGTCTACGAATGATGTAAGGATGTGATTTGGAAGATAATTAATGTAGATCAGGAAAAGAGTTGGGCCCAGGATGGACCCCTGAGGGACTCCAGCATTTATACTGTGAGCTTCTGATTTTTGCCCATCAACTACTACTCTGATGAACCTATCAGAGAGAAATGATTTAATAATTGAGAAGACATTTCCAGCTATACCATAGCTGGAGATCTTGTGAAGTAAACCTTTATGCCATACCCTATCAAAGGCCTTTGATATGTCAAGAGCAATTGCCCTAGAAAGATTGCCTCTGTTGAGAGATTCGCTAATCCTATGAGATATAACTGTAAGCACATCTGCTGTAGATCTAGCAAAACGGAAACCATATTGTGTGTCACTAAGAAGGTTATTTTTGCTGAGATGTTTGATTACTTCTGTATTTAACACAGATTCCAGCAACTTACTCATGATGCACAGGAGACTTATTGGCCTGTACTGAGAGGGGGATGAACGATCACCTGAATTCTTAAATACAGGGCATACTGATGAGATTTTTCAGGGTGATGGGAAGTAATTTTCCTTAATACAACGTTTAAACAGTTTTGTAAGTATGGGTGCTAGTTCTGGTTGAAGTTTTTTGAGTGCTATAATTGGAATATCGCCAGGGCCGGTTGCTTTACTGGAATCAAGGTTTTTTATTAGCTTAGCAACATCACATATAGATATTTGTATATCACGTAGTGTGTTTTCTGATACAGGAGGAGATATTGGGGGTTGGCGGCCTTGGTCGCAAAGGGTAGAATTGGCTGCAAAGTTCTTGGCAAAGAGTTTCGCTTTGTCTGATGCTGACGAGATTAACTCAGGTCCGTTGATGATAGTTGGGATAGAGCACACGCTTCTGTTCAGGATTCTGTTTGCTATTTGCCAAAACTGGTGGGAACCAAGCTGCTGCTCAGCTACTTTGGACTTGACGGACTGAGCATACAATTCTCTTGCGTTCTTTATTACTTTCTTACAATGGTTGCTGGCAGTCCTGAAAGCGGCTTTAGTTTCCATACATCTATTACGTTGGAAGCAGTGGAAAAAGTGATTTCTGTGCACAATAGGAGCAGCACATTCTGGAGAAAACCATGGCTGGCTGTTAGGTATTTCGAGGGTATGAAATTGTCTATACCTACAATTAACCATTCTGTCAGGTCTGATACTATAGACGACACATCTTTTTTAAACATGGAACGCAGAGGAAGATCCGATATAAATGTATGGAGACTATCCCAGTCAGCCATAGTGTATCGATATACTGTATGATGGAGAGGTACGTCTGAGGACTTATTACATTTCATTTTTATCTTAATTGATACAACTGAGTGGTTGGAATATCCAAGAGGAGACAGAACGGAAACTGAACATAGTTCAGGGCAAGTTGTGAGAAAAAGGTCTAGGAGACTTGCATACTGGCCGTCATTGTCGGGCACACGGGTGGGTTCGTGAACAATCTGAGTGAGGTCATAAGCAATGGAGAAATCATGACAGAATCTCCCCTCATCATCGGTCTTGTTTGAGTGGGTCAACCATTCCACATTGTGAACATTGAAGTCTCCACATACGTGAATGTTAGCTGAAGGATATGCTGATAGAACTTGGTCAATTTTCTCAGATATGCTTTTAAAGATAGTACCTCTGCTGTTATGTGGGCGATAGAGAGTAAATATAAATGCCGTAGTGTGAGCTAGTGCTACTCGGAAGCACATATAGGGTAAGTTAGGATCTTCTCTGGAGATGTCCCTACCCCATGGAAAGCCATCTTTTATATAGGCACATATTCCATGCCCATGGCGATCTTGGGGGTCAGATTTGGAAGTTAGGTTAGAGTATCCTTTAATTACGAACTCATTTAGGGAAATAGTCTGTCCAATTCCAGTTTCACTTAAAAATAAAAGGTCTGGTTTAGTCTCCTGTAATTGGGCTTCAACCTCTGGAAGGTTAGAACGTAGACCACTGATGTTGGAGAAGGAGACATAGTAGTGGGGGTCTACGTTGAAAGTTTCAGATCCGGGTTTAATCGTGTATTTTTTATTGAAACTTTTCATGATGGAATTTTGGAGTTTGCGGACTAGGTTGTCAGACTTGCTTAGAGCAGGACAAAGAGGGGAAACAAAGAGAGAAAAGTAACGAAGAATTTTGTTTTGTTTTTTGTAGCACATGATAAGGTAAAGCCGTAACAATTACCCACTAGTATGGCATCGAGAGCCCCCACCAGAGACTACTGCATGGTCCAGAATCCATTCACCAAATGGCAATACAGCAGCCCCAGTACTTTGTGCCTGCTGATAGGACAGCCTCCTTAGTGGTTAATTCAAGGTTCGGGTCCCTGACTATCAGGCGGATAACGTCAGCCCAGATAAAACGTTTACCTCCAGCACCCTTACTAGTGACATGGCTACAAGGATAGACATAGAACAGAAAATTTCCGCCATCTCTGTCGACTGTTCATGCAAAATACTGCCAACCTAGAATACAGCTTTTTCTTCTCCCTTTGTCAGAAAAATCACTCATTAAAAAAATGAGGACTAAGTGACAAATAAGTGTGCAGAATAGCTGCTTTTACTTTGAAATTTGTGCCAAAAATATTTTTTTATTCAAATTTTCATTCCAAACAAGGCACAGTGCCACTTTGAAGTAGGGGTGCTACTATCAGGGACATAAGTTGCGGGGGTATTATGAAGGGAGATGAGTAGCAAGATGTCTGTTCACATTACACTTGAACTTCTGCATGTCAGTACAGTTGGGAAAGCAGAATCCCGGAAACGAGTTCCAAAGTTTAGCAGTTCTGGGGAAGAAACTATTGGAGTAGAAGGCTTTCTTACACCAAGGGATCTCTAGTCTGAAGGGGTGGGATTTAGCTGCTTGTTGGGTTTGTCGGGGATGTTGATATCGAGAGGCGTACAAGTGCTTGTAGTTCGTCAGAGCATAAGTACTTGTAGAACAGGCAGAGGCATGCAACATTTCGTTGATGGGACAGAGGCTGAAGCCTAGATTATAGTTCACAACCTATCAGGTTGGCGACTCTCTTTTGAATCATGTCAATAAGTGAGAGACAAGTAGCAGATGCCCCATCCCAAATATGACATACATGGGCGAATGGTGGCCTTATAAAGGTACAGGATATTTTCAGGCGTAAGTAGTTTTCTAGCGCAGTAGAGAGAGCCCACCTTGTTTGCAGCAGCCTTGGCAATGCTCTCAATGTATTTATTCCAGTTCATGTTCCCTGTAAACGTTAGGCCGAGGAGTTTAAAGGAAATACTTTCGGGTAATGTGTTCTTGGCCATTGCTATTGGTGGTAGAGAGGGTTTCTTTTAATTATTGAAGAAACAAGCTTAGTTTTGGCAGCATTGAATGTGACCATCCATTTTTGTCATAAGTTCACGACAGATTGGAGGTCATCCTCTAGTGTTTCTACCATTTCCTTAGACATGTGTTCATTTGTTTTCCCCTCTTGCCCTCTTGAGTGTGGTGTCATCACCAAATATACCCATCTCAAAAACAATTTTATCATAGAGGTCATTTATGAATATCAAGAATAATAAAGGTCCAAGGATATACCCCTGAGGTACTCCCACATTTATATCATATTGTTTAGATGTACGACCATCAAGGACAACATGGATTTTTCTCTTACTTAAGAAGGATTTAATTACATTATGTATTCTTCCAGTGATACCATATGATCGTGCCATACCCTGTCAAAAGCCTTAGATATATCGAGGGCTACTGCTCTACTCTCTCCTATTTTGTTCAGTGAACGGTATATATGTTCAGAGATTACAGTTAGAATATCTACTGTGGAACGGGCTTGCCTAAATCCATATTGATTGTCAGTCAGGAGTTTAGCAGCTATAAGGTGATGGACTACAGCTTCATTATTTAAGGACTCAAATATTTTGGTAAAAAGTGGGAGAAGGCTAACACGGCGATAATTTAATGGGTCAGTTCTTTCGCCAGAATTCTTGAAAACTAGTACCACAGAAGCAGTTTTCCAGCAGGCAGGAAAGAAAAATTCGTTGGGGCATTTGTTGTAAAGTTTGGAGAGAACTGGAGCAACCTCAGCGGAGCATTTTTTAATAGCACAGCCAGGATGAGATCAGGTCCACATGCTTTTGAGGTGTCTTAGTTTGTTATGATACCTTGTACCTGAGAATGGGTGATTTTCAAATCATCTAGTGTGACGTCTTTCTGCAAAGGAAAGTCAGGGAGGGAATGGAGTGCCGGTTCCAATGTGGAGTTAGAGGCAAACTGACTGGCAAGCAGGTTAGCCTTCTTGGTTGTCGTGCAAACAACCTCATGATTGTTTGATAGTGGGGGAATCGTTGACTGCCCATTATTTACTACACTATTGTAGATTTTCCAAAACTCATGGGTTCCTAATTTCTGTGCTTCGATGCGTTTTCTGGTGGTTTCAGTGTATTCTGTCTTAGTTGTCGCTATTTCTCTCTTACAATTACTTCTAGCTTCTATGTACTTCTGTGTGTTTGAACTGGACTTATGTCGGTTGAATCTGTGGTATGCATGCTGCCTTTGAGCAATGGCAGCTGCACAAGTAGAAGTAAACCATTGGGGAGAGTGGAGATTGCTATAGAATTTCCGTGTGGGAACATGTGCTTTAATTGCTGTTTTAAACCATTCAGTGGTTTCATTTGTGCACTGTTCAGCTGGAAGATAAAAGATATTTTCCCATGGGGCATCTCTGATGAGATCCCTGATGGCTTCCCAGTCAGACTTTTTGTAATACCTCGTTGTTTTGAGCAGTGGGTCTTTAGTTTTGGGTCGAGAATTTAGGGGGATTTCTACCATTATCACAGTATGATCAGAATTCCCGAGTGGGCTATGGGCATTCGTTGTACAATCATAGGGAACTGTGGTCAGAAATAGATCTAAAAGTAAGGCATGTTGATCTTGCTGGCCTGGGAAACGTGTCGGAAATGTAACCGTCTGTGATAGGGAATGAGATATAGAGAAGCTATGTGTTGTGCTACCAGCTACATCTGTGTAGCTAGTTACTGTGGTGGACATTAAAGTCACCAAATACATGTGCTTGTGCACTAATATCGAGGGAGAGTGCTATATCTATGCTGTCAGAGACTTTGTTTATTAGGGTGCTGTCTTGGGTCGAGGGAGAGCGGTAGAGAAAATACAAGTAGTTAATATTATGTTGCATGTTTAGTCTGAAGCACATAAAGGCCTGGTCGTCTGATTCTAGTTTAGTTTCTCTAGTCAGGGGGAGGGTGTTACTTATATAGACTCCAAATTCATGCATATGTCTGTCTTAGTCCTTGCGGCAGAGTGGGAGATAACCAGACATGTTAAAATGGTTAGAGGGAATGAAGAAGTGTATGTTAGTTTCATTTAATGCTTAGATATCCTGGGTTTTTACTAGGAGAAATGATTCAACATCATCTAAGTTAGTTCTAAGCCTGTGGATATTCATAAATGCAAACCTCAAGGGAGGAGGTTGGTTGATTTTTATTTTTTTAGTTTGGTCTTAGTTTAAACGTAATTTTTGATTGAACTGTCATTCGATTTTATTTAATTTAACAGTTTTAGTTAAGGTGGGTGAGAGGTGCTGGACGAGTGGTTGTGCAGAATATTAGACATGCAATACAAGTAGACCATCAGCTGTGTTTGCCTAGAGGATTGTGGCCTCAAGAAAGCCCACTGGGGATGAGTGCAGGGTTCCTCTCCATGCGCAACATGGCACTACAAACATCCCGATATTATACAACTGTTGATTGAGCAGCCACTCTAAGCATGACCAAAGAGTTAGGGCACCTGTACTATCAGTCGGAAACAGCAGTCAGAAACTGTCAACCCGGTACTCACAACCCATCAGACAAAAGTCAGCCCAGTCCAACTGTACTGATATATATGGTACTGAAGCACCACCAGTGTCCAGTTTAGGCGGATGGAATGTGGCGGGAGTGGGGAAAACGACTTCGTTGCCCTAGTCAGGAAACAAAGTTGACCACTGGGTGATTCTGTTGAGTCCCTGTGATAACGCCTCTATGCCTGGCTAATAGGCAACGGAGTATGAAAGCCAGGCGATAGACAGAGCCTATCTCCTCCTTAAACAGTTTAGGCTTGCCAACCAGTAATTTGTTTGAGTCACCAGCTCTAGGAAGGTTGTCGTCCAGGACTGAATAGGCCTGCCTCCCCTAGGTTTAGCTTCAGCGTTTTTCTTCTAGACGGATGACCTGGGAAGATCTACGGGTCCATCAGCACCGAGAGGGTTTGTCTCGCACCTGGGTCCTAAAACAGGTACTTCTGCGACCCTGCATGGGTAGTTAATGTTAATTGGTTATTTAGTAGGTTATATATCTACTGGAAAGTTACACTTTTCGAAGTGATTAAAAAGGACATTGCTATGCTTTCATTGTTAATGGAAGGGGGGATAGGTAGGAATTCATGCAGTGGAAGCAATTAAATTTGCAACATGATGAGAGAGAGAGAAAGAGAGAGTGACAGAGAGAGAGCGAGAGAGAGGAGTTAATGTATGGTTTAATTGTAATTAGATTTAATTCCATAGTGTGAATGCGGTATTATGGTGAATGGCGCCAGCCAAGAATATTCTTCAAAGTTCTAGAGATCGTTTAGAAAGACCTTGCCTCCATACACCCTCTTACTTATTCAATACACTTGCAGTAGATTCATGTTTTATTTAAGTTCTTTTAAAAAAAATTGGTAAATGTTTACTTTAATGCAACAGAACACTGACCAATAAAGTTTAGTTTTTTATAAGTTTTCGGTGTTGCTGACGATGAATCTGATAAAAAAAAAATCAGATAAAATCATAAAAACAAAATAATGTGCAAAGATCAAGCCAAAATAATAATAAAAAAAAACTAGGTCACAAAAATTCTTTCGTTGTAAAAATAATAACGGCTCCCTTAGTCGAACAACGTACAACATCGGAGCCGATGCATAATTCGCTAGTGGGGTAGCAGCACTCGTGTACGTCAGCCAATCACATTTTATAACTTCATCCTGTTTTATATTTTTATTTGTTAAACACGTGGTTAATTAAAATTAAGGTACTCATGCACTTATTGATCCGTGCTGAAATAATAACCTTATTATTTAAAAAGTCATTCTTAACATGAGAAGGGGGGTGTTTTGTACCTATTCTGTACTTTAACCTTATAATTGAATAAAAAAACATATCATAAAACTTTAATTAGACTTGGAAATACGATTTTAAAAAATAGCGCGGACCAGTAAGTGAATTAGCAACAAAATTAAATTATGATCATATCCTTACATTTGAAATAATAGTATGATTTAATTATACCTATTGTTCATCACAAAATGTAAACAAACTTCTGGTTAAATTAATCAATACCGGTGTTGAACGTAAAGAGTCCCTTTTTAAGTTCGACTAGTATTTTCAAGTTTTACGATATCTCATTCATTAAATTGTTAGGTGGAAGTACGCAATAGTTATTTACAAACAGCAGTAACAGTGCACACAAGCAGCTTGGATTAAAACGAAAAGATAACATAAATAGTCCTAACAAGCGATCAGTTGGTATACGCATAGTTGCAACCGGCAGCTAATGTGTAAAGGTAGTAATAATAGTCGCTTAGCGTGGTTTGACAGAAAGATTACTGTAAATAGTTACAGTGGAAAAACCGTAATATTCAAATTTGCAAAGTATATTTTTCTTTTTAAATCGATATAATATCAAAATATATATACAAAAATCTCAAATAAAGCAGAATAACATGGAGATTATTATTATCACTATTCCAAAGGGATTCATTAAATATTTGGTGAAGAAATTAAAAAAAATTTTTTTACTCGTATGCTTCATTACGGCTTCATTCCTTATTCTCGCTCACCCGTCCCTCTCTCTCTCTCTCCATATATCTTTCTCTCTCTCCTCTCTATTTATCTCCCTCTTTCTCTCTCTCTCTCTCTCTCTCTCTCTCTCTCTTTCTCAGCAAAGTTTCATGGTTTTAAAAAAATATTTTAATATTTCTTAAAATTTAATTTGAGGGTAAAACTGTCAAATCACGACATTACGAATTATTAATGTTTCAAATATTTTTTTAAATATTTAGATATTTTAAAATATTTTTTAAATATTTAGATATTTTCCAATAGTTTTTAAATATTTAGATATTTAAAAATATTTTTTTAAATATTTCGATATTTTAAAATATTTTTAAATAATATTTTATTTCAAGTTTTACGCTTTACACACGACAAGGTTTCAGTTTTTTTAATTATATTTTGTTCTGTTTCTTTTTTCTGCTAAATAAATAGTTATAAATATATGCACACACACACACACACTCACACACACGTACACGCACACACGGTACAGAACGTCGTCAAACAAACATAAAAAGAAAGAACGAAAGAAAAAAACACGCTGTAATGGTCGTGTGTGTGTGTGTGTGTGTGTGTGTGTGTGTGCGTTTGGTATTAGTATGAATAATTCCACAACAAAAATTACATTGTCACGTTGATTATTTCTCGTTGCTATGCTACGACCTTGCAAAATGGCTGATCATATTTATTTAAAAAAACGGATGAAGTAAAGAATAGATACCCTGTAGCAGACGACGCCGCCTGGCGGTGCCAAGCGCACAATTCAACTAATACCGGTGATTCGACCTTGACATTGGCACAAGCACATGGCGTCGGTTGTTTTTAAACACGTCAAATAGCAAACCTGCTCGAATATTCACCAGCATTTTTTTAAAAATATATATATATATTTTATATATAGCATTTTTTTAAAAATATATTTACAAAACCTTTGAAGATTTAAAAGAAAAAGTATATATTTACAAAACATTTTTTTAAAATAAGTAACAAAACGAACGTATTTAAATAAAAGATATTTAAATAAACGGGTGTCTCTTTCTGTTTCGGATTTTTGCGACCAAGATTGATTTTTATGTGCGGTGTTTTTTGGGGGGTTCTGTGTGCGTTTTTAAGACAATTCAATATTTATTCTTTAAAACATTAACTTCAGCGACAATTAATATATTTTCAAAATAATATTTTTAAATATTACATTTTTACGAATATTCGCAAGCAAGATTAAAATAAAAAAGTTCAAATAAAGACTGTTTGAATAAAACTTATAAAAAAAGGTTCATTATATACAGTTTTGGCCATTTCTTTTTGTGCGTTTTTGATACAATTCAATATTTATTTACAGTGCGATGTATGTCGGTGGTCAGTGAAGGAGAAATCCTTTTAGGCCGAGGCAATTTTTTATGCATAATAAAATCACAAGTATAAACAATCGAGATAAAAAAAAATATTATTTTATTCATATCTTTTTTTTATAAGTTTTATTCAAACAGTCTTTATTTGAACTTAATGGACTGTTTTTTTTATTAACTGTTTTATTCTTTTTATCAAACAAAAATAGAACTTTTATAATGAAATATATATGGCCGTTGATATTCGCAGCCGGCTGCGGCTATTCTAAAATGCTATTCGCAGCCGGTCGCATCAGCTGACCGGAAGTGACGTCAGTAAATTCTTGGCTAGAATTGTAAAAATAATTTGTTTTCTTTTGTAATAGAATTTAACAATTTCTTTCATTTTGAGCTGCTTTTTTCTCCCGTTTATTTTTGTTTTCTACAATTAATAAACCAGTTTACAAGTAAAAAATAAGTTGTTTTAATTTTTAATTACCAACACAGTGGCGAATTTAATTTTTCTCTCTCCCATTTTTTATTTTGAGCGGAGAATTTAACATGTCTTTTCATTTTAATTATTTGTTTTAGTTTTTCATTACTAACACAGCGGAGAATTTGGGGTACTCATGCAGAGAACGGCATGGGCGTGGCTTATCACTTGCTCAGTTGCGAAATATTTTTGTTTTTAGTAAATAATTTGCGTTTTTTGGCAAAGTTTATTTTTAATAAAATTAGCGTATTTACTGATATTTTTGAACCGCGATATTACCATTCTTTCATAACACCGATCACTTTAGTCCTGCCTTCTTACACAGGTTTTCGGGTCGCTGACAACGAATCTGATAATCAACCCCACAGCAAATTTACCGTTTAGATGGTATTAACCCCTCTACCTGTCGCCATTTTACAGGCTTCGTTGCCCGCCCGCTAGGTGTATCAGAATTTTAGGAGGAATTTTTGACACCCCCAACAAAAAACTGCGAATAAAATATATAAAACTCGTAATTTCTGTTTTTAAAGTGGGTTGTTTATTTTCCTTATGAAATATACTTCCAAAATAAACTATTACAGTCGTTTAAAACATAATAGAAGTATTATTTTTTATTTTTTAAAAACAATGTTTACAAAATGTCTAAGCGCGTTTCTCCGACAACTTCTTTTTAAAAACAATGTTTACAAAATGTCCGGTCTTACTAAAAATGTACGTCTACTTTATGTCCGTCTAATTGCTGCTGCTCCTGATGATTATGAAGCAACTTCTTTAAAGCCACTTCCGGTTTTTGCCAGTGGAAATTATCGTGTGCTATTTAAAATATATATATATATATATATATATATTATCTTCGTTAAAGAAAATACAATAATGTTCGGACAAGTGATCTTTTCCTAAGAATTTGTAAAAGATCTGCATAAAATAAAATTAGAATTATATTTAGTTATTTACACTAGATTTTGGAGGATTCAAAAACAAAAAAAGAATCGAGTTTTCGACCATGCGCATGCTGTTTGTTTTGTTTTTGCGTTAAACATTTTTGTAAAAAAATGTTGTTTTTTTGCTTTTTTTATTTTCAAAATTAGAGAAATATTAAAATAATAATAAAATACGAGTCAAAAGTACACTCTGGCCTACAAAAATGCCCGGACGGTCCCATCGACATTTCCAAGTACGGGCGCCTCGGGCGACTATCAGTTATCGAAGTATTCTAAAACGGTTTTTAGTCATATGTAAAACATATAGAAAAAGTAAAAAAAAAGCGTAATGGAAGATTAGGTGACTACTGACTCGCCGACTCGGTGTGAGCAAATAAAACGCTATTGTTTCAGTTTTTTTTTGTTTGTTTTTTTTTTCACTGTTTTGTGTTCGTTTTTAGTATTATATTATAATACTCATAAAAATACATCTTTATGAAATATTTATTTATATTTGGCAAGGTTGACTTGAGATGTCCATAAGATAGCGAGCGACTGTGAACGATAACGAATGTAAAAAATGAAAATGGAACGGAACGCACATTTAAGCGAAACGAGATTATCGCGTCAATAATAATAAGCGTGTATTAATTTTTAACTAATCTGTACTTGTTATGAATATGTTAAAAAAAAAAAAGACACAGTAGTGTTTACTTTTGTTCTGTTTTTTTTTTTGTTTGTTTTCTTAGGGGTTTTGGGGTCGCTGTTGTTGTCGTTGTAAATTTACCGTTTGCATGGTATTAACCCCTGAACGCTTGGACTACGCACGAGCGCGCAGTAGCATACACAAATTTACATTGGTCGTCGCTCGTCAACAAGTACTTTTCCTAATATTAATGCGTGCGTGTTGTTTACACTGGTCGCCATGTGTTGTTTTCGCGCACGCAAAAACAACACATGGCGACCAGTGAAAACAACACGCAACACTGGATAATAAACGCATTAATATCAGGAAAAGTACTTGTCATCACTTTAAAGAAAAGTGTGGAGGTTGACCTAATGTTAATTCGTTTATGCGCTCGAGCGTTGTACCAGGGTTTAGGTGTTAATACCATGCATTCATGCAAACAGTAATTTTGCGACGGGCTTGAATATCAGATTCGTTGTCAGCGACCCCAAAACCTCCTTAAAAAACAATTGTTTTTGGTTGGGGCTATATGGTATTAAACCACATATTTACCTTTTCTTTTGGTTGTTGTTTATTTTTTCGACTAGTCTAAGTTTTACGTAACAATTTAATAAAGAAAACATACCGAAAAAATGAAATGAAATAACTAAAAAATGTTTTTTTTCTTTTACTTTGGAAAATTCAACTAAACTAGTTTCGCATAAATATTTAATCAACAAAAAAATACCGTAAAAATGAAATTTCATGTTCCATCTCTGCATAATTACCAAAAGAAAACAATAAAGTAAAAAAAGTAAAAATTTCTTTTTTTTTTTTTCGAAATAGAACTTAATCAACAATCGAGTTTTTTTTATTTTATTTTATTTTTTTTTGTAACAATTTTGTTTTTAAATACTGGAAATCTGCATGAAATAAAACTAGAATCAGTTTTTCTTTTCTTTTTTTTTTGTAATTCTTATGCCCAAAACAATAAGCAATCGCTTTCGAGTCGGCATTTTCACCTGTAGGCGACTAATAGATAATCCCTTTTATTATTTTTTCTAAAACTTTAATCACAATATTATAATGTTAGATAATCGAAACTGTCCCTTAAATTTGAAAACTATTTGTTTATTTTTACGCTAGTTTAATTTTTAATAGTAGATCCCCCACCTCAAAAAAACAAAAAAAAAAAACAAAAACAAAAAAAAACAGGCAGTGTTCATCAAGTTGCTTCATTCTACAAAATTCTCGGGCAGAAATATTGCGTTCAAATCTATACGTACATAGCAAGCAATCTATACGGACATAGCAAGCAATCTATACGTACATAGCTAGCAATCTATACGTACATAGATTGCTAGCTATGTACGTATAGATTGCTTGCTATGTCCGTATAGATTGCTTGCTATGTACGTATAGATTTGAACGCAATATTTCTGCCCAAGAATTTTGTAGAATAAAGCAACTTGATGAACACTGCTTGTTTGTTGTTGTTTTTTTTTTTTGGAGGTGGGGGATCTACTATTAAAAATTAAACTAGCGTAAAAATAAACAAATAGTTTTCTTCAATTTTAAAGGACAGTTTCGATTATCCAACATTATAATATTGTGATAAAAGTTTCAGAAAAACATTAAAATGGATTATCTAGCTGTTAGTCGCCTAGGGCGTCCCTACAGGTGAATGCTGGCGCGGCAACAATTGCTTATTGTTTTAGGCATAAGAATTTAAAAAAAAACAAAAACTGATTCTATTTTTTATTTTATGCAGATTTACAGCATTAAAAAAAAAAAAAAAAAAAAAGACTCCACTGGTCCACTGCTGATAAAATTCTATTTGGAAAAAAAAAAAAAAAAAACGAAAACAAAATTTTTTTTTTTTTTTTTTTTTTTTACATAGGCATAACTACTTATCAAGGCCCAGAGACCACTCCGGGAATAAGGGTTAAGAGTGTACAGCAATTAATTGGACAATATAGTAATCGTCAGTTATGGAAATTCGGTAAATTTGTTAACAAGTGGAATGGCTCATCAAGAACTTGTTTACGTTGGACTTGAAGACAACCATATTGTAGTCAACTGGAAAGCAGGAAAACAGAAGACGATTCCACAGGTGTGCGATTCTAAGAAAGAAGCTTTGTTCATGGAATCTACGTTTAGGTTTAGGCACAAATAAAGAGTGGGGGAATTATTGATAGTGTTTTCAGCTAGACGAGTGTTTCTTATGAAAGTTTGGCGAGGGGGACCATAGATTGAAGCTCAGTCGAACACTTTCCATGAAAATAACGATACAGCAGACAAACTTGCAACATCTCTTCTGTGTGATAGAGGTTACAGTGAAGAGAAAAGGACATCTCCCACGAGGCCACAAAGTCTATTTTGAACTCTATCAAGGCAGGACAAGTCCTTTCTAGCAGCTCCTGTGGCAACAGTACTCCATCCTTGGACGTATCTGGCTCTTATATAGATAGAGAATTGCATCAGCAGTGAGATATCTACTGGATCGATAGAAGGATCCCACCATTTTTTCAGCAACCTTGGCAACAGATTTGATGTACGAGTTCCATTTAAGATCAGGAGTAAAGATCAAGCCCAGAAGTTTGTCAAAACTTGAGGCCTCCCCAAGACGAGAGCCATTCATTTTAATTGATACCAGATGGGGGTCAGAACGTTGATGATGCAAAGATAGAAGCTTGCTTTTAGATGCATTTAAAGTAAGCAGCCACTCCTTTTCCCATTGTACAAGGTGATCAAGATCAGAGGAGAGAGAATCGGAGAGAACTTGGTCGTTTACTGTATTAGATGTGCTGGTAGTGTCATCAGCATAAATGTCTATGATGTGATTTGTAAGATCATTAATGTAGATCAGGAAAAGAGTTGGGCCAAAGATGGGCCCCTGAGGGACTCCAGCATTAATACTGTGGGCTTCTGATTTTTGCCCATCAACTACTACTCTTATGAACCTATCAGAGAGAAATGATTTAATAATTGAGAAGACTATAAGAGAAGTTTTTACTTTTTTTATTTCATTGTTTTCTTTCGGTAATTATGCAGAGATTGAACATGAAATCTAATTTTTATTGTATTTTTTTGTTTATTAAATCGTCATGCGAAAGTACAGCCTAGTTGAATTAAAAAAAAATAAATGAAAAAGAAAAAAAACAAATATTTCTCTGTTATTTCATTTTTTCTGTATGTTTTCTTTATTAAATTGTTACATGAAACTTAGACTAGTGGAAAAAAATAAACAACAACCAAAAGAAAAGGTAAATATATGGTTTAATACCATAATAGCCCCAACTAAAAACAACTGTTTTTAAGGAGGTTTTGGGGTCGCTGAGAACGAATCTGATATTCAAGACCGTCGCAAATGTACTGTTTGCATGGTATTAACACCTAAACCCTAGGACAACGCGCGAGCGCATAAACGACTTGACATTAGGTCAACCTCCACACCTGTCTTTAAAGTGATGACAAGTACTTTTCCTGATATTAATGCGTTAATCCAGTGCGTGTTGTTTTCACTGGTCGCCATGTGTTGTTTTTGCGTGCGCACACATGGCGACCAGTGTAAACAACACGCACGCATTAATATTAGGAAAAGTACTTGTCGACGAGCGACGACCAATGTAAATTTGTGTATGCTACCGCGCGCTCGTGCGTAGTCCAAGCGTTCAGGGGTTAATACCATGCAAACGGTCAATTTACACGGGGTTGAATATCAGGCTCGTTGTCAGCGACCCCAAAACCCCTAAGAAAACAAATTTTATTTACCAAAAAAAAAAAAAAGAAAAAAAAAAGTAAGCACTAGCACTACTGTGTTTTTTTTTAACATATTCATAACAAGTATTGATTAGTTAAAAATTAATACACGCTTATTATTATTATTATTATTATTATTATTATTATTGACGCGATAATCTCGTTTCGCTTAAATGTGCGTTCCGTTCCATTTTCATTTTTTACATTCGTTCACAGCGGGTCGTACTAAAAATGTACGTCTACTTTATGTCCGTCTAATTGCTGCTGCTCCTGATGATTATGAAGCAACTTCTTTAAAGCCACTTCCGGTTTTGGCCAGTGGAAATTATCGTGTGCTATTTAAAACATATATATATATATTATCTTTGTTAAAGAAAATAATATAATGTTCGGACAAGTGATCTTTTCCTAAGAATTTGTAAAATACAATAACAGATCTGCATAAAATAAAATTAGAATTATATTTAGTAATTTACACTAGATTTTGGGATTCAAAAACAAGAAAAGAATCGAGTTTTCGACCATGCGCATGCTGTTTGTTTTGTTTTTGCGTTAAACATTTTTGTAAAAAAAATCTTTTTTTTTATTTTTTTATTTTCAGAATTAGGGAAATATTTAAAATAATAATAATAATAATAATAATAAAATACGAGTCAAAAGTACACTCTGGCCTACAAAAATGCCCGGACGGTCCCATCGACATTTCCAAGTACGGGCGCCTCGGGCGACTAGCAACAGCAGAGCACAGCAGCAGTAGCAGCACTAGCAGTTATCTAATGCCTTTCGAAGTATTCTAAAATATAGGAAAAGAAAAAAAAAAGCGTAACAGAAGATTAGGTGACTACTGACTCGGTGTGAGCAAATAAAACGCTATTGTTCCAGTTTTTTTTTTTTTTTTTTTTTTCTTTTTCACTGTTTTGTGTTCGTTTTTAGTATTATATTATAACACTTATAAAAATATATCACTTTATGAAATATTTATTTATATTTGGCAAGGTTTACTTGAAATGTCCACAAGATAGCGGCTGTGAACGAATGTAAAAAATGAAAATGGAACGGAACGCACATTTAAGCGAAACGAGATTATCGCGTCAATAATAATAATAATAATAATAAGCGTGTATTAATTTTTAACTAATCAATACTTGTTATGAATATGTTAAAAAAAAACACAGTAGTGCTAGTGCTTACTTTTTTTTTTTTTTTTTTTTTTTTTTTGGTAAATAAAATTTGTTTTCTTAGGGGTTTTGGGGTCGCTGACAACGAGCCTGATATTCAACCCCGTGTAAATTGACCGTTTGCATGGTATTAACCCCTGAACGCTTGGACTACGCACGAGCGCGCGGTAGCATACACAAATTTACATTGGTCGTCGCTCGTCGACAAGTACTTTTCCTAATATTAATGCGTGCGTGTTGTTTACACTGGTCGCCATGTGTGCGCACGCAAAAACAACACATGGCGACCAGTGAAAACAACACGCACTGGATTAACGCATTAATATCAGGAAAAGTACTTGTCATCACTTTAAAGACAGGTGTGGAGGTTGACCTAATGTCAAGTCGTTTATGCGCTCGCGCGTTGTCCTAGGGTTTAGGTGTTAATACCATGCAAACAGTACATTTGCGACGGTCTTGAATATCAGATTCGTTCTCAGCGACCCCAAAACCTCCTTAAAAACAGTTGTTTTTAGTTGGGGCTATTATGGTATTAAACCATATATTTACCTTTTCTTTTGGTTGTTGTTTATTTTTTTCCACTAGTCTAAGTTTCATGTAACAATTTAATAAAGAAAACATACAGAAAAAATGAAATAACAGAGAAATATTTGTTTTTTTTCTTTTTCATTTATTTTTTTTTAATTCAACTAGGCTGTACTTTCGCATGACGATTTAATAAACAAAAAAATACAATAAAAATTAGATTTCATGTTCAATCTCTGCATAATTACCGAAAGAAAACAATGAAATAAAAAAAGTAAAAACTTCTCTTATAGTCTTCTCAATTATTAAATCATTTCTCTCTGATAGGTTCATAAGAGTAGTAGTTGATGGGCAAAAATCAGAAGCCCACAGTATTAATGCTGGAGTCCCTCAGGGGCCCATCTTTGGCCCAACTCTTTTCCTGATCTACATTAATGATCTTACAAATCACATCATAGACATTTATGCTGATGACACTACCAGCACATCTAATACAGTAAACGACCAAGTTCTCTCCGATTCTCTCTCCTCTGATCTTGATCACCTTGTACAATGGGAAAAGGAGTGGCTGCTTACTTTAAATGCATCTAAAAGCAAGCTTCTATCTTTGCATCATCAACGTTCTGACCCCCATCTGGTATCAATTAAAATGAATGGCTCTCGTCTTGGGGAGGCCTCAAGTTTTGACAAACTTCTGGGCTTGATCTTTACTCCTGATCTTAAATGGAACTCGTACATCAAATCTGTTGCCAAGGTTGCTGAAAAAATGGTGGGATCCTTCTATCGATCCAGTAGATATCTCACTGCTGATGCAATTCTCTATCTATATAAGAGCCAGATACGTCCAAGGATGGAGTACTGTTGCCACAGGAGCTGCTAGAAAGGACTTGTCCTGCCTTGATAGAGTTCAAAATAGACTTTGTGGCCTCGTGGGAGATGTCCTTTTCTCTTCACTGTAACCTCTATCACACAGAAGAGATGTTGCAAGTTTGTCTGCTGTATCGTTATTTTCATGGAAAGTGTTCGACTGAGCTTCAATCTATGGTCCCCCTCGCCAAACTTTCATAAGAAACACTCGTCTAGCTGAAAACACTATCAATAATTCCCCCACTCTTTATTTGTGCCTAAACCTAAACGTAGATTCCATGAACAAAGCTTCTTTCTTAGAATCGCACACCTGTGGAATCGTCTTCTGTTTTCCTACTTTCCAGTTGACTACAATATGGTTGTCTTCAAGTCCAACGTAAACAAGTTCTTGCTGAGCCATTCCACTTGTTAACAAATTTACCGAATTTCCATAACTGACGATTACTATATTGTCCAATTAATTGCTGTACACTCTTAACCCTTATTCCCGGAGTGGTCTCTGGGCCTTGATAAGTAGTTATGCCTATGTAAAAAAAAAAAAAAAAAAAAAAACCTTTTGTTTTCGTTTTTTTTTTTTTTTTTTTTTCCAAATAGAATTTTATCAGCAGTGGACCAGTGGAGTCTTTTTTTTAATTTTTTTTTAATGCTGTAAATCTGCATAAAATAAAAAATAGAATCAGTTTTTGTTTTTTTTAAAATTCTTATGCCTAAAACAATAAGCAATTGTTGCCGCGCCAGCATTCACCTGTAGGGACGCCCTAGGCGACTAACAGCTAGATAATCCCTTTTAATGTTTTTCTGAAACTTTTATCACAATATTATAATGTTGGATAATCGAAACTGTCCTTTAAAATTGAAGAAAACTATTTGTTTATTTTTACGCTAGTTTAATTTTTAATAGTAGATCCCCCACCTCCAAAAAAAAAAAAAAAACAACAACAAACAAGCAGTGTTCATCAAGTTGCTTTATTCTACAAAATTCTTGGGCAGAAATATTGCGTTCAAATCTATACGTACATAGCAAGCAATCTATACGGACATAGCAAGCAATCTATACGTACATAGCTAGCAATCTATGTACGTATAGATTGCTAGCTATGTACGTATAGATTGCTTGCTATGTCCGTATAGATTGCTTGCTATGTACGTATAGATTTGAACGCAATATTTCTGCCCGAGAATTTTGTAGAATGAAGCAACTTGATGAACACTGCCTGTTTTTTTTTTTTTTTTTTTTTTTTTTTTTTTTGTTTTTTTGAGGTGGGGGATCTACTATTAAAAATTAAACTAGCGTAAAAATAAACAAATAGTTTTCAAATTTAAGGGACAGTTTCGATTATCTAACATTATAATATTGTGATTAAAGTTTTAGAAAAAATAATAAAAGGGATTATCTATTAGTCGCCTACAGGTGAAAATGCCGACTCGAAAGCGATTGCTTATTGTTTTGGGCATAAGAATTACAAAAAAAAAGAAAAGAAAAACTGATTCTAGTTTTATTTCATGCAGATTTCCAGTATTTAAAAACAAAATTGTTACAAAAAAAAATAAAATAAAATAAAAAAAACTCGATTGTTGATTAAGTTCTATTTCGAAAAAAAAAAAAAAGAAATTTTTACTTTTTTTACTTTATTGTTTTCTTTTGGTAATTATGCAGAGATGGAACATGAAATTTCATTTTTACGGTATTTTTTTGTTGATTAAATATTTATGCGAAACTAGTTTAGTTGAATTTTCCAAAGTAAAAGAAAAAAAACATTTTTTAGTTATTTCATTTCATTTTTTCGGTATGTTTTCTTTATTAAATTGTTACGTAAAACTTAGACTAGTCGAAAAAATAAACAACAACCAAAAGAAAAGGTAAATATGTGGTTTAATACCATATAGCCCCAACCAAAAACAATTGTTTTTTAAGGAGGTTTTGGGGTCGCTGACAACGAATCTGATATTCAAGCCCGTCGCAAAATTACTGTTTGCATGAATGCATGGTATTAACACCTAAACCCTGGTACAACGCTCGAGCGCATAAACGAATTAACATTAGGTCAACCTCCACACTTTTCTTTAAAGTGATGACAAGTACTTTTCCTGATATTAATGCGTTTATTATCCAGTGTTGCGTGTTGTTTTCACTGGTCGCCATGTGTTGTTTTTGCGTGCGCGAAAACAACACATGGCGACCAGTGTAAACAACACGCACGCATTAATATTAGGAAAAGTACTTGTTGACGAGCGACGACCAATGTAAATTTGTGTATGCTACTGCGCGCTCGTGCGTAGTCCAAGCGTTCAGGGGTTAATACCATGCAAACGGTAAATTTACAACGACAACAACAGCGACCCCAAAACCCCTAAGAAAACAACAACAAAAAAAAAACAGAACAAAAGTAAACACTACTGTGTCTTTTTTTTTTTTTAACATATTCATAACAAGTACAGATTAGTTAAAAATTAATACACGCTTATTATTATTGACGCGATAATCTCGTTTCGCTTAAATGTGCGTTCCGTTCCATTTTCATTTTTTACATTCGTTATCGTTCACAGTCGCTCGCTATCTTATGGACATCTCAAGTCAACCTTGCCAAATATAAATAAATATTTCATAAAGATGTATTTTTATGAGTATTATAATATAATACTAAAAACGAACACAAAACAGTGAAAAAAAAAACAAACAAAAAAAAAAACTGAAACAATAGCGTTTTATTTGCTCACACCGAGTCGGCGAGTCAGTAGTCACCTAATCTTCCATTACGCTTTTTTTTTTACTTTTTCTATATGTTTTACATATGACTAAAAACCGTTTTAGAATACTTCGATAACTGATAGTCGCCCGAGGCGCCCGTACTTGGAAATGTCGATGGGACCGTCCGGGCATTTTTGTAGGCCAGAGTGTACTTTTGACTCGTATTTTATTATTATTTTAATATTTCTCTAATTTTGAAAATAAAAAAAGCAAAAAAACAACATTTTTTTACAAAAATGTTTAACGCAAAAACAAAACAAACAGCATGCGAATGGTCGAAAACTCGATTCTTTTTTTGTTTTTGAATCCTCCAAAATCTAGTGTAAATAACTAAATATAATTCTAATTTTATTTTATGCAGATCTTTTACAAATTCTTAGGAAAAGATCACTTGTCCGAACATTATTGTATTTTCTTTAACGAAGATAATATATATATATATATATATATATATATATATATATATATATATATATATTTTAAATAGCACACGATAATTTCCACTGGCAAAAACCGGAAGTGGCTTTAAAGAAGTTGCTTCATAATCATCAGGAGCAGCAGCAATTAGACGGACATAAAGTAGACGTACATTTTTAGTAAGCACGTTTCTCTCGACAACTTCCGGTTTCGCCGCCGGCCGGCTGCGAATAGCATTTTAGAATAGCCGCAGCCGGCTGCGAATAGTCACTTCGATATATATTATGGACTGTTTTTCAAACATCGAAATTTTAAAATTAAAGTTTTATTTAAAACAAAAACAAAGACGAGCTGTTTTTTCTTTTCGAGATATTTTTTTTCACCATTTATTACTTTGAAATTTTATTCACCAATGAAATGATAAAAAAAAACTTTTCGTTAAATATATTTTTAAAAAATTATTATAAAATATCTATAAAGTCTATTTTTATGTCTGTAAAAGTTTGTTGAAAGTTCAAATAAAGTTTATAATTTAATTGAAAAAAAAAACACCTCGTCCTTTTTTTTTTTTTAAATCTTGCTTGCGAATATTCGTAAAAATGTAATATTTAAAAATATTATTTTGAAAATATATTAATTGTCGCTGAAGTTAATGTTTTAAAGAATAAATATTGAATTCTCTTAAAAACGCACACAGAACCCCCCCAAAAAACACCGCACATAAAAATCAATCTTGGTCGCAAAAATCCGAAACAGAAAGAGACACCCGTTTATT
This sequence comes from Euprymna scolopes, assembly GCF_053919585.1. Lineage (NCBI taxonomy): Eukaryota > Metazoa > Mollusca > Cephalopoda > Sepiida > Sepiolidae > Euprymna > Euprymna scolopes. The sequence goes on from NC_136484.1 coordinate 82,327,958, forward strand.
TAAATATCTTTTATTTAAATACGTTCGTTTTGTTACTTATTTAAAAAAAAAATGTTTTGTAAATATATACTTTTTCTTTTAAATCTTCAAAGGTTTTGTAAATATATTTAAAAAATAATGCTGGTGAATATTCGAGCAGGTTTGCTATTTGACGTGTTTAACAACTGACGCCATGTGCTTGTGCCAATGTCAAGGTCGAATCACCGGTGTTAGTTGAATTGTGCGCTTGGCACCGCCAGGCGGCGTCGTCTGCTACAGGGTATCTATTCTTTACTTCATCCAAAAAAAACAAAACAATAATACATACCGTTATCAGTTGTCAATAAATTTCGATACATTTCAATGCACTAAAACATATATATATAGTGATTATATATATTTATATATGTATATATATATATAAAGAGAGAGAGAGAGAGAGTATATATAAACATACTGCCTTTTTTCCACGCTCACCTCTCTCTCTTTCTCTCTTTAATTCTAGTAAGCAGTCAGTGACGCTGTCATAAAGAGTAGTAGTAGTAGTAGTAGTAGTAGTAGTAGTAGTACTTCAGAAGTTAAGAGAGGGTCTTCTTGGAGACGAGAGCATGAAGAATAGTGATAGGCGGAAGATGAACATCGAGGTAAAAATAGTTCAAGGAGTAATTCACAACATCATAAGAAAGAACATATCGATTACGGAACTTAACAGGCTTCTATATGCAGCGACGCAGCGTCATATGTTGTTGCGACTCGTCTTGGCTTAATACAGAAGAAAAAGAAAGAAATGAAGAATAGAAGGCCATACTGGCAGAGGCGGCTTGAAGAAAGTATTAAATGGTGGCGGAAAGACATCGGTAGAATCAAAGAAATAAGAAAGGGAGTTAAACTAGGACAGAAAGCCAAGGACGAGCTTGAAAGGAGGTATAGATTGCTGGAAAAGGGAACGACGAGCGTTCATAACAATGTTGAAAGAGAAGGTGGTATGAAAATTAGGAACTCTGTTGGAAAAAGTGTTGCGTTCCTGCAGAACAACCTTTTCCGGAACAATCAGTCTCAGCTGTATAAAGAATTAAATGGTTGTAAATAGGCAGGAAATAACAACACTCCAAATGCAAATGATGCAAGGAAGTTCTGGAGTGGGATTTGGACTGTCGAAGGGCGATATAATAAGAAGGCTAGCTGGTTGGGAGAGGTCAGAGAAAGGCTATCAGGAATACAGCAGATAAAGAACGTTGAGATAACCATTGATGACGTGAAGGCTGGCATATAAAGGATGACAAACGCACCTGGTCCAGATGGAGTGATGGGCTTCTTATTCAAACAGAGAAATGAAGGAGAAAATCAGGAAGGAATATCTTAGAAGAGTGAAACTAATTGCAAAGTCGAAATTGTATGGAGGAAACCTAATGAAAGTGGTGAATGCATGGAAGTCAGTGTTTGGAGATACAGTGTGGGAATGTTAGAATGGTCTGACAAGGAGTTGCATGACATGGATATCAAAACAAGAACAGTTTTAGCAATGTTTGGTATATTCCACATTCGAAGTAGCGTAGTGAGGCTGTATCAAAAGAGGAAAGATGGTGGGAGAGGATTGAAAAGTGTAAAAGATTGTGTTAGAACTGAAGGAGCATGTGGTTAAAAGCGAGGAGTGGGTGCTTAAAGTTGTGGCCAATGAAGTGGAGATATGTGAGATCAAGGCTGATTATGTGAAACGTATGGATAGAGAAAGGGCAGAGGAACTGGCTAGGAAGAAAATGCATGGAAGGTTCTTCCAGGATATAGCAGAAGTGACTAATGAAAGATCATGGCAATGGCTTAGACCTAGGTATCTGGCTAAGAGTACTGAAGCTTTTGTTTGCACAGCACAAGAGCAGGCATTAGGAACACGATTGTTAAAAAAGTGGTTCTAGGAGAGGACGTTGCTGCAGAATGCCGGATTTGTGGTAAGACCTCAGAATCAATTGCGCACCTTGCAGCAGGGTGTAGTGGACTGGCCCAGAGAGAGAGAGAGAGAGAGAGAGAGAGAGAGAGAGAGAGAGAGAGTACCGCAAAGGACACGATCGCATGGGACTCCGGATATATTGGGAGGCGTGTAAGAGGGTTGGGCTGAAGTGTGCTGGAAAATGGTTTGAGGAGGTGCCTGATGCAGTGAGAACAAGTGAGGATGGCAAGGTAGAGGTATGGTGGGACAAAAGTGTCATAACGACCAAGCGATTGGAACATAATCATCCGGGTTTGGTCGTCATTGACAAGGTCTCAAAAAACTGGCAGATTGTAGACTTCTCAGTACCCTGGGACAGGAATGTGAGAGAGAATGAGAATGAGAAGTGGAGCAATTATGCTCCATTGGCGTTGGAGATAAGGCGTATACACGAGGTTAAAACACAAATAATCCCGGTCATAGTTGGTACGCTAGGAGTAGTATAAAGTCGTCTGGAAGGACAATTGAAAAAACTACAAATCCACGATATTTTAGGCGGCCTTCAAACCGCTGCAATTATAGGTACCACCAACATCCTTAGGAAAACCCTTAATCTTTGAAGCTCCTGGTTTGAAGCCGGGATTAAGGGAAATCCTCTGGAAATGAATCCCATCCCTTTCCAGAGAGACGTTCATAAGCGAAATCAGAATTATTATTATTATTATTATTATTATTATTATTATTATTATTATTATTTTCATGAATATTATTATAATAATTATTATTATTAATATTATAATTATTACTATTATAATAATAATCATAAATTATAATAATTTATATTATCTATCTATCTATATATATATATCTATATCTATCTATCTATATATCTATAAAAGTGAACGTGTCTGTCTGTGTGTCTGTGTGTCTGTGTGTCTGTCTGTGTACATTTCCCTACGCAATAACTCTGTCAATTTTTAGTCTATAGACTCGAAATTTGAAATACCGGGTACTGAGATTTGGGAAAATCGATGTGACGGGTGTCAACCAGAAATTTGGCTGTTAAGGGGTCAAATTTCAACGATTTGACCTTTAAGAACTCTACCAAACTCCTCCGACAATTTTGGGTCTAGACACTTGAAATTTTAGATATAGGTTCCTTGCACCTGGATCTAACTTAATAAAGTGATTTGAGCCCGAAACTATAAATTTTAAGGGGTCATAATAGGGGTCAAATTTTTTAAAAAAATTGACGTCTGCGGTCTATACCAAATTACTCACACAATTTCTGGTCTAAACATTTGAAATTTTACATAAGTGTATTCAGAGATAGGGCAAGCTTTTTTATCAGTTTGGGTCGAAAATTTTTAGTTACCAATATATAAATGTATGTATGTATGTCTGTTTGCATGTCTGCCTTAAACTTTCAATAGAGGCGACGGATTTTTTCAAGATCAGTATCGTTTTAAAGTTCGATATTTCACACGACAAATATCGAAAAATTGTCTAAAAACATTAATATCTTCCCCTTCAACTAGGCACTTTTCTACAGGGGGGGGGTCACTTTTTTCGCCGATATTTTTGAAAGTTATATCTCCTTTATATTATCTAGCCTTAATTTTTAAAAATGTCGCTTCCGGTTTGGCGGTGGTCGTAACAGCATAAACGTTAGGTTTTACTCCGTTCTTTTCCTCCTTTGCGGTACGGGTTCGAGCCTGCCTTCCTACTACCATATTTTTTTTTTTTTTTTGCTCAGCATACACATCCAAACACCCGGGCAACGCCGAGCGCCCATGCTAGTATATCTATAAAAGTGAACGTGTCTGTGTGTCTGTGTACAATTTCCTTCGCAATAACTCTGTTAATTTTCAGTCTACAGACTTAAAATTTGATATACAGGGTACTGAGATGTGAGAAAATCTATGTGATCGGTTTTCGGCCAGAAATTTGGCGATTAACGGGTCGGAGTTCAATGATTTGTCCTTTAAGAACTCTACCAAATTCCTCCGACAATTTTTGGTCTAAACACTTGAAATTTCAGATATAGATTCCTTGGACATGGCTCTAACTTAATAACTTGATTTAATTCCCAAACAATAAATTTTAAGGGGGCATAATAGGGGTCAAAGTTTAAAAAAAAAAACGCTTTTTTATCAACATACACCTCCAAATACCCGGGCAACGCCGGGCCCGCATGCTAGTATATCTATAAAAGTGAACGTCTGTCTATCTGTCTGTCTGTGTACATTTTCCTACCCAATAACTCTGTCAATATTTAGTCTACAGACTCGGAATTTGATATACAGGGTTCTGAGATTTGGGAAAATGTGTGTGATCGGTTTTCGACCAGAAATTTCCCTGTTAAGGGGTCAAAGTTCAACGATTTGACCTTTGAGAACTCTACCAAACTCTTCCGACAATTTTGGGTCTAAACACTTTAAATTTTAGATATAGGTTCCTTGGGCATGAATCAAACTTAATAACTTGATTTGATCCCAAAACAATAAATGTAAAGGGGTCATAATACGGGTCAAAGTTTAAAAAAAAAAAAATAGACCGCTTCGGTCCCTACCAAATTACTCCGACAATTTCTGGTCTAAACATTTGAAATTTTACATAAAGGGTTAGGGTTAGGGATAGGGTTAGGGTTAGGGTTAGGGTTAGGGTATTCAGGGATAGGGTAAGGTTTTTAATCGGTTTGGGTCGAAAATTTGAGTTTCCAATATATAAATGTATTGTAAGAATTGAAATTGATTTGACTTACCGGGGGTGGGTCGGAGGGAAGAAAAGACACTGAACTGCTGTTTTGCCGTTACTGAAAAACTGGGTGTCTATTTCCTACTAAGTTAAATAGACATTCTAATCTCGTTGGAAATCACGTTGGAATTCTCGCCACTAAGAGTTAGTATGTATAAAAGGAGTTGTCTCACTACAGGTTAGTGATTAGTTAAGAAGCTAGTTACCAAGCTTGCTAGTCGGTTGGCGCCTCTTAGACTGATTACCTCGTAACTGTTGTTCGGCAAACGTTACCAGTTAATTGTTACCTTTACAAGAAAAGACTGCTTGTAAGCAACGTCACTATTTCGTTGCAAGCCCCCCCCTTCTTGTTGGTGAAATAATCCCGACGAAATTGCAATGAAACTTTATTATCCCTCTTCTAGAATTGAATTATTCTAGTATTTGCTGTCTTTTGCCTGAATTGTAACATGGAGGATTCAGTCTCTGTGGAAGAGCTTGATCTTAAACGGAAACTTCTGCAAAGAAATGTGCTGACTACTCTAGAAGGACTAGAAAAAGAAAAGAATCCTGAGGAAGTGCTTTCTCGTTTCAAGAGGGAAATTGAGGAATGGATGGAAGAGTTGGAAGCCATTTCATTTGATATGGAGGAGATTTATGCTAAAGAAGGGGATGCAGAGACCCTGATTAGCTTAAGTACTACCTCCTTTCGCTTTAAATACGATGTCAGACGAAGGCTAAGTTTACTGCAAGAGACTGAGCAAGCCCAGCGGTCACCTCATTGAATGGAGATATTGACTCAATTCCTAAGCAAGAGAACCCGGTGACCCCTGATAAGAGATCTTCACCTTCCAAATTGGCAGCATCATTTTCGGTGGAACCATTTAAAATAAAGTTGAAGGGACCTCACTTCAACGAAAATGACTTTAAAAAAGACAAAAGGAGTTTTAAGGACATTTTGGTAAAATTTGAAAATTGTGCCAGGTCCATTACCTCGGACACGGAAAGACTATATTTTTTAAGATGTTCATTAGAAGGCAGAGCTCTCCAACTGATAGATCACCTTTCTTCCTCTGAAGAAAGTTACCTGATGGCCCTGAAACTTTTAAAGGACCAATATGTGGACGAGGAAGAAATAAGAGGCGAGATTATACAGGGAATACTGGACTTTCAGTTGGATAATCCTGGGAATCTGGAGGAATTGAAAAATTTTATTGTGAAGAACCAGGCTGATGTGTGGGAATTAAGGGCTTCATACAATTGCGATTTGTATGATGATAGGTCGGCCGGAGCAATTATAATATCGCAAGTGTTGTTTGCGAAGATCCCACCAGCAATAAAAGTAGAACTTCTGCAAATTTCTGGCTGTTACTACCCCTCATTGTCTGTGCTGTTGAAGGAGACCCCGAAATTAGTCAAACAAGTGCTTGTTGCAAGAACACCTAAGATGACGGTAAAACCTAGGCCACAACCTAAGTTTAAACACCAACTGAATCCTCATCTCTCGAGACTTTCAACACAAAACTGATAACAGAGACCAAATGTGATTTTTGTAAATCGAGTGAACATTTGTCTGACAACTGTAATAATTATACAACCCATGAGGCCAGAATAAGCAGGTGTCGAGAGCTACGCCTCTGCTTTCGTTGTATTAAAAAATCCCACTTAGGAAATATGTGTGCGTTGAAGACATCTAGAAAAGTTTGTTGTCTTCGTTGTAAATCTAAGGAACACGTGACTGCCATGTGTTCTTCTGTTACTAGTAATATGCATATTGATACATGCCTACGCACTAAAGACTGTGATAACGCTTTCCTGTCTTCTATAATTGGAATTATTGTGAAAAAAGGGAATAAGGAAGTAAAAGTTAACTGCTTGTTAGACACCGGCAGTCAGAGGACTTACCTGGACTATTCAATGTAAAAAAACTGAATTGCCTCTCCTTAGCAAAGGATAGAACTATTGACGCATTTTTTTTTTTTTACTTGGTCTTTTGGCTGAGATCAAAGTGTAGTATATGTTCTTAGAATTAAAGCGGTTTCATCCTTCCCACCCCCACCCCCACTAAGTAAATATAAATTATGCATCTTTTTTTTTAATAGGAGATTATTCTCGGGAGAAAATTAAGCTGTATAAGACGGTTATTTGGTCTTTTGGCTAAGATCAAAGTTTAGTATCTGTTCTTAGAATTCAAGCTAATATACGAAAAATATATAATACACATCTTTTTTTTTACTTGGTCTTTTGGCTAAGATCAAAGTGTAGTATCTGTTCTTTGAATTAAAGCGGTTTCATCCTTCTCCCCTCACCCCCACTAAGTAAATATAAATTATGCATCTATTTTTTAATAGGAGATAATTCTCGGGAGAAAATTAAGCTGTATAAGACGGTTACTTGGTCTTTTGGCTAAGATCAAAGTTTCCATCCCAGAAAGAAAAGAATGAACCCGGGAGGGGGAGAGACCCTTCAGATTCTCTCACTTACGGACTCACTCCAACAGGGACTCTCGCCCTCGAAACGAGAGAGGAACTTTGTTTTGTAGACCCCCTGTCTGTGGCAATGGGCTTACCACACCGGCAGAGAAAAAATTTAAAACCTCTGCTGGACTGCCAACAGATAGGGGGAAAAGACGTTAATGTCCCCTCTAATTTCCCGGACGCCCCATGGCTAACAACTTTCGTCAGGCTTCCTGAGGCCTACAAAACCAACGTGTGGACAATGCTGGAGGCCGCTGAAGGAGCTGGTCCGGGAATTGAACTGATTAGGAAAAATGACCCTTCCCTTGAGGAACTCGTAAAACAATGCAAGGGAAGGGTCCCAGTGTTGGTCCATCCGTCACTCTATAGGGCCCTTAAATTGACTTACCCTTTGGATGTCGGCGGCATTGTGAGAGGAGGTCAGGACATGAAAAACCTGACCACCTTGAGCATTGCACACAACGTCGGTGTCCTTTTCCCAGCTGACTTCGGAGCTGAGTGTAACACACCTTAAGGTAGGTACCATGGCTTTGAATTTGGCTAGTCTGAATGCGAGGGGCTTGAGATCATCAGGCCGGGCAGCTCGCCTCCGGCACGACCTCTTGTCCCTGGGAGTGGATGTTGCTGCGATTCAGGAGACGCATTTCGTTTCCTCTGTGGACTGTCAGGTGCTGGCCCGAGACTTTGAGGTTTTCTCAGCATATGGCAGCCCGCGGGGGAAGGGAGTATCCTTGCTAGTTAAACGTACTGTTTCCACAACGGTCGACGTTGTCCATAGGGATGCGGAGGGCAGGCTGGTCGTGGCAGATGTTGCCGTAAAAGATTCTGCGTTTCGGGTGATTGCGCCCAGCACCGCTCGTGAGAGGGTCTCATTCTTCAGTCAGCTTGACGCGTTTGTAGATTGTCGGAAGCGGGTAGTGCTAATGGGGGATTGGAATGCCATCTAAGACCCCGACATAGATAAGGTAGGAGGCGAAGCTAGAGGGTCGGAGAGGTGCGAGTCCAGCCTGGCTGATCTGATGGCTAGATGTGGACTGGTCGACAGGTTTCGGGTCGAGCATCCAGGGCGGGAAATGTGGACGTGGACCAATAGCGTTTCCTCCTATCCAAATACCTATTTGGACAGGATGTTAGTTAGGAGAGGCGAAGTAGACTTCCTATCCTGTCCCACGTTCACTTGGCTAGGCCAGACAGACCATAAATTAGTTATGGCCCGGCTGAAGCTAGGAAATAGGCCTAAGTTAGCGGGGTACTGGAAGTTAAACACCTCCCTTCTGGAGATACAAGACTTCCAAGATCAGTTAAGAGAATTGATTAAAAAGGCACTAGTGGGGGCGGTTACCGGGAGTAAGTGGTGGTTAGGTCTCAAAGCCAAGATCAGAAGCTTTTCCGTCAAATATGCCCAGCGCCTCGCACTAGATAAGGCCAAGACGAAGAAGCAGCTAGAGCAGAAACTAGCCCAGGCTACGGGGGAGGGTGATAGGGTTAGTCAGGAACTAGCTAAGCAGGACCTTCTACGCGAGACTAGCGAGCGTTACGAAGGCCAAGTAGTTAGAGCTAGGCTTAGAAAGATAGGCAATGAAGCAGTCAATTCTGATGCAGACGCGTGCCGTGAGGTTTCTAGGCGTGGCTCAGACAAATACATTGCGAAAGTCAAACATCTGGATGGACGCACCCTGGAATCGACTCGGGAGATCTGCGAGGGGGTTCGAGAACATTTCGAGGAGCGTTTTACGCAGCAGCCCGATCTTCCAGTCCTTGTTTAGCAACTATTTGGCCGACTTTCCCCGCCTTGAGGCGGCTAGAGCGGCTAGTTGCGAGGGCCGGGTGACGGAGCGGGAGGTCTTTACTGCACTGAAGCAGGTCAGCTGTGACAGATCGCCAGGACTTGATGGTCTGCCATACGAACTGCACTTGAGGCTGTCGCCTATGTTTCTGCCTCTTCTGACGGATATGTTCAACCATTGGTTTGCTCAGGGATCCATCCCAGGGCAGGTGACCAAGGGAGTGATCACATTGCTGAAGAAAGGTGACGGGCATGGAGGGAAAGAGTTAGATGACTACAGGCCCATAACTCTGCTAAACACAGAGTTGAAGATTTTGGCCAAGATCCTGTCGAATCGGCTGCAGGTTGTTATCGACGAGTTGGTTGAACCGGAACAGAACTATGCTGTGAAGGGGAGATCGATTCAGAACAACTTGCACCTGATCCGCACGATCCTAGAGGGAGGAATAGATGACGACACGGAAGCCGCGCTGATCAACTTAGATCAGTCCAAAGCTTTCGATAGGGTTGACCATCGTTTCCTGGCATCTGTCTTAGAGGCCGCCGGTTTTAAACCGGACTTTTGCAAGTGGATCTCCATAATGTAACGACAGCCCATGGCTGTCATGCAAGTCAACGGAAAGCGCTCAAAACCCTTTGTTATCTCTCGGTCAGTTCATCAGGGTTGTCCGCTGTCGCCCCTGCTTTATGTCCTGGCTTTGGAGCCTCTTCTCCGCAAGCTGAGACATGGGGAGGCAAATTCGGCCCTGCGCGGAATGGCTCTGCCTGGCGGCTCAGCTGCCAAGGTATCCGCGTTCACCGATGATGTCACGGTCTTTGTGTTGGGCTTCAGAGACATTGAGGTCATGTCGGAGCCACTCACACAGTACGAAAGAATCACGGGGGCCAAGATAAACCGCAACAAGTCGGTAGGACTGCGGTTGGGCGCATGGAGTGGCAACGCAAACCTCCCGGCGCCCTTCAGCTGGACAGATGGTCTGATCCGGATCCTCGGCGTGTGGTTCGGACCGGGTCTCCAGCTTGAAAAGAATTGGTTGGAGGTACAGTCAAAGGTGGAGGCTGCAGTCAATTCGTGGCTTCCTAGGAAACTTTCCTTAAAGGGTAGAGCTGAGGCATGCGCCACTTATGTCTTTCCTCTCATACTTTACCGACTGGCCGTACTTCCCCTGCCTGCACAACACCTAAAAGCTCTTGTCGAACTCTTGTCCTCGCTCCTTTGGGACAGAGGAAGACACTGGGTGAGCAGACAGGTCTGTATTCAACGTCCGTGTGAGGGAGGCTTGGGAATGCCGGACTTGAAGTGTCATCGAGATGCTGAGAGGCTGGCCTTCCTGAGCCACTATATGCAGGATGACCAACCGTGGCACCCCGTGGTTACTGCCGCTTTCCCCGACCTCGTTCTCGACCCCGCCATTGAGAGCCGTCGCAGGCCGTGGGGAGAATCTGCCTACATGAAAGAGTGCCGAGCCGCGCTAAAACGACTACCAAGGTCCAGTGACCTTGTGACTGCTACCCGTAGGGAACTCCATAGGGATCTAGTGAAGGGGGCCGCCGACGACCCGCTATGCGCGCGTTTGGTGTGGCAGCAGAGTGAGATCCGCTCCGCGTGGAGCTGGGCGCCAGGTTCGAGTCATCTGAACAATTCGGAGTTCTCTCTGACCTGGCGATTGGCCCGAAGTGCACTTCCACTCAACAACATACAATGCAGTTCCGGGTTTTTGGAGTCGCCTGATTGTCCCCGTTGTGGGACAACGGCCGTAGAAACTACAGATCACGCTTTCTTTGATTGCCGCGAACTCCGCCAGTACTGGTCGTATGTCAGCGGAGTGACGGCTCGCATCGATCCTGAGCATCCTCGCCCAATTACTGTATCCAATGTTGTGGACAACGTGAGGCCCCCGTGGGACCGGGAAAGACAAATGGTCTACGTTACGATCCTGGCTGTGGCGAGAATGGTGATTTGGACGTCGCGTCTGCAAGGTTGCCGGGGGGTGTTGTCTTTTTCTGATCAAGATCTGATCGCTTTCTTTAAACACCAACTACGGGTGAAGATCAGATGTGATAGAAGAAGGCTGCATCGCGCGGCATTTGACAGAAGATGGATACATGTGGCAAGTCTGTGTGTACGAAGAGGAGCCAAATTTGAATACGTGTTCCCCGCCTAGGTGTGGAACGCGCAGTTCTGTAAAGTAAAATTAAACAAGTAGCCTCTCAGCTAGCTGAGTGTGTATTCCATCCCTCCCCGATTAGGAAGCCTCCAAGATCCCCATCCCCTCTTATCTGCAATTTTTGTTTTCACCCCTTCCTCTAAATTTTACCCATCTTGGAGAAAAAGAAATACAAACTAACCTCCATTCCTTACCCACAAAAAAAAAAAAATTCTTTTCTCCATTCACCCCCATCTAGAGGGCATCCCCACCTAGAGACTGACCCGCAGAAGCGAGGTTCCTTTTACAAACCTAGTGGAACGGGCAGGCTATCAACTAGACGGTGTTGGGAGGGTCCTACTAATCACTTTTTGTTTTTTCTTCCCCCGCCCTCGATACAAATGAATTATTGTACCATTTTATTGTTATCTTTTTTGTTTTTACACGTCAATAAAAAATGTTTTAAAAATTGGGAGTTAAGTAGGACGTCCCCCAGGATGAAAGGGTGAATGCGGTATTATGGTGAAAGAAGATACTAGCTGGGAGAAACCTTTGACTTTGTTTAGTTCTGGAGTGACAAGGATGACCAACGCCTCCCAAATCCCCCCTTTTGAGTTGGCCATGTGCCTAAGTTTTTTGTTCATCGTTGATTTTGACTGTATTTTTTAACATGAATAAAAGATTTAATATCTCAAAGTGTAGTATCTGTTCTTAGAATTAAAGTGGTTTCATCCTTCTCCCCTCACCCCCACTAAGTAAATATAAATTATGCATCTTTTTTTAGATAATGCTCGGGAGAAAATTAAGCTGTATAAGACGGTTACTTGGTCTTTTGGCTTGGCTAAGATCAAGGTGTAGTATCTGTTCTTTCAGCATACGAAACTTCTGCTCTTCCAATTGTCTCAGAAGGGATCTGCCACCGGGCTCTTGAGCCAGGTTCAAAGCATTTTTTCACGTCTGCAAGGACCAGACCCCCTCCTTTGGGGAGTCAGGACCTTGTTTAAAGTCTAAGTTTGTTAGTTTTAAGTAGTTTTAAGGTTTCTTCTTTTCTCCCTCTCTCTGGGAGGAATGTCTACTTCTCCCTCTTAATTAACTAGCGGCACTCTGACCCGCTAGTCTTTGTCTTCCTTCGCTGCTCTCCCATTGGATCGAGCAGACCGGGTCTTTTTGTCGCTTCCTGTTGGGGTTGTTTGAGGGAAGGGTTTTGGGGTTTATACCTTCGTTTTTGCCTTCTCTCTGGGCAGAGATGCCTTTCCCTCTCTTCCCTTAATTGCGACGCGGCACTCAGACTCGCTAGCCACCACTTTGTGCTTACTTCTCTGCTCTCCTCCCGCAAGGGGGGATCGAGCTGACTAACACGACTTCCCCGCGAGGGGAGGTCAAACCTCTTTCTCTCTTCGCCCCTGGCCGCCCCCTCCATCCCATTTGTCCCCGTACAATTTTATTTTTTCCTCCCTCCCAGGCCTGGTCTGCGTCAACGACCAATGCTCCCTCCACGATGCCGAGCAGGCGGGGATTACCACCCCAAATGCGGAGCACCGATCCCCCGACTATATCCCCGGAAAAGGGAGCTAAATCCCGGCCCCAGGCCAATGAAGAGGAAACAGAAGCAATGGAAGGCAAGGTAGGGCCGCAACCCGCGGTGACCTTGGAAACCATGGGTGGGGTAGGGCCGCAGCCCGCGGCGACCCCGGATCCTGCTCCCCAAGAAGGGCACTCCCCGCCTGAAAAGAATGAAGAGACGGCAAGCGAGGTAAAGAGTCTTGGGGCCAATGAACCACAAACGACGGAGGCCAACATGTCTCGACCCTCGCAGGTCGTTTCCAGCTCGCACGATGAAGCTCCCCTAAAGGGCAAAACTCTCCCAAAAGGGGTAGCTAAGGATGAGGTGTCCACGGTAGCAACAGTGAAGCAGCAGCCAGTGGAAACACGTGTCATCGGGACTCCAAGAAGGACGCCAAGTCCTCCAACCCCCCAAGAAGACAACTCCCCGGCACAGGGGAAAGAAGAGGAGGACGAAGATGACGCCAACCTGAGAACGAAGGCGCTCATCGACAATACCATTGCGTCCCTCAATAGGCTGTTCCAGGCTGAAGAGGTTCCAGATAATCCGAACGCCCCCACAGAGGACAGCCCAGAAGGAGTATGTGGGGCCAAGCTACCATCACTCGGCAAAGCCCCTGACTCCAAAACTAAGAATAAGGCGTCAGCGGCAAAGTCACCCAGTCCGCAGATGCCCAACAAGAAGAGGAAGCCTTCCCCAACTGAGAAGACAGAGGATTGGCCGACTCTAAACTCTGCATCGACCCAACGGCAGGCTCAGCCGATGCAGAAGGAGCAGCAGCAGCAGCAGCAGCAGCAACAGCAAGTCAAAGGGACAATGCCAGACACTCCGTGCCTGGGACCATCAAAACCCCAGGCGAACGAGGTAGTGGCATGGGGCCCTAAAAAAGAGGAAAAAATTACACCGGAGGACTACAGGACTCTATTCAAAGACACGTACAAGGAGTACACGGAGGGGATCAACATCATTCCCCTGCCGGGACAAGTGGAAGAGCTCCAGAATAGAGTCCTCTCCCTGGTCACTTCCAATCTAAAGACCAGGGGGCTAGCCGGTGTCAACAAAGAAGTCATGGTGGAGATGCTGATGGCCTTGAACATCCCGGCCAGCTACATCTGTCGGAGGAACTACGCCATGTGGGACATCCTGCTGCCTTCCAAAGAAGAGGCAATCCGCCTATCCAGGACCAACTTGAGCTGGCGCAGCATCAAGCTGCAACCAGAGTACCTCAACAAAAGGAGGACGAACGTCTCCATACTGAATGTCCCGTGCCATTTGGAGGCCAAACAGCTAGGGGCTATTATGAGCCAGTACGGGGACGTTGAAACTGTTTCCCCAGTCCGCGGTCAGCGCAATGTCATGACCGGGGACTATAAATTGACAATGGTCCTGGAAAGGGCCGAATTTGACAGGGTTCCAGCAATGCTGAAATTCGGGAAATGGACCCTGTCGATAATAGTGGAAGGCAGGAGACCACATTGCTGGCACTGCCAGAAGCAGGGACATATGGCCCGAGACTGTCCCAAGAAACCGCCTTCAAAACCAACTACCAAGGCCACAGGGAACTCCCAACCCTCGGCCACGGTCGCAGCCGCACCCTCGACGTCAGCACCAGCTTCCACAACAGAGGGTGAATGGTCGACGGTCACCAGGAAAAACGGAAAAAACAAGTCCAAACAGACGGTGACCAGAGACCAAACAGACAAGTCAGCCCCCATGGACACGGAGACCCCTCTCTCCTCGACCAAAAGGAAGTTACAAGAGTCAGAGGAGGAGGAGGTGGTGTCCGAGGAAGAGACCAACCCTGCAACCAAGACATCTTCAGATGCGGATTCCAGAAAGTCAAGGAGAAAGAAGAGCAGGAAGACAAAGGGGAACCCCACACCCCCTGAGAAAGACATTACAAAAAATGCCGAGGCTGAATCCCCCAATCTACCAACCCCCTCACAGCCAAAGCAATCAACCCCCACCCAATCCTCATCCCTCAGAGACTCACAACCATCCTCAACACCTAACTCAACCCCTGCTCCTCCTCCGCCTCCTACACCATCCGAGAAGGAGAAAGCACCGGTTCGCACGGAGCGAACCAAGAAACTCCCCTTCCTTCCCGGAAGGAGAATATGTGAAACAAGTCTTCTGCTAGCAGCCCATGAGTTGAAGGGCAAGCAGAAGACTCAGCACAACAAACTGAGGGATTTGGTGTACATTAGTTGTAACAATGTCACCGATCCCACTCAATTCCCAGAGGCTCCAATGTTGACCACCTTTGTGCGAAAAAATAAGGACGCATGGACAGAAGCCCTGTGGTCAATGTTGGAGGCAGCCAAGGAGGCCATACAAGGCCAAAAAATCATTGAAACGGACCACCCTTCGCTGCTAAAGATAGTGGTAAAATGCGAAGGCAGAACTCCCATCTACGTCCACCCATCATTATACAGGGCACTAAAATTAATCTTTTCCCTGGATGTGGGAGGCCTGGCCAAGGATGGTCAGCCCGAAGAAGACTTACTCACCGGAAGCCTTGGTCAGGCCTACCACATCCTGTCTGCCAAGGATTTCAGACCCGTCTGTGACACTGCTTAAAGGTAAGTGAACATGGCTTTAAACTTGGCTACATTTAATGTGAGGGGCATCAGGTCTCGAAGCAAAGCCTCGCGCGTTGTGAGTGACCTGGTGTCCTTAAGGAAGATATCGCCACTATCCAGGAGACCCACTTTATTTGTGATGGGGATTGTCAGGTGCTGGTAAACGATTACGATGTTTACTCAGCATATGGCAATACTTATAGTCGTGGAATCTCCTTGCTAGTGAATCGCATCCTGTCAGCGTCGGTGAATGTTGTTCACGCAGACGAGGATGGGCGGGCGCTTGTTGTTGATGTTGCTGTTAATTGTAGTGTTTTTTGGATTGTTGCTGTTTATGCTCCCAATGCTGCTGTAGAGAGGGCAACCTTTTTTCGACGGTTGGAGGGCTTCTTAGTGGATCCGGAACGGCTAGTTTTAATGGGTGATTGGAATGCAATCCTTGATCCTAATGTAGATAAGGTCGGGAGGACTAGTGGGTCGGTGCGGTGTGACAGCACTCTGTCTGACCTGATGGCTTCATGCGATCTCGTCGACAGATTTCGTCTGGATCATCCGGGGCGGGAGATGTGGACGTGGCATTCTGTAGTGCCTTCCCATCCAAATACTTACTTAATTAGAAGAGGCGACGTAGACTTCCTATCTTGCCCCACGTTCCACTTGTTAGGACACTCGGACCATAAACTTGTTATGGCCCGTTTGAACTTAAGTGCTAGGCCTAAACTGGCCGGATACTGGAAGTTCAACAGCACCTTATTGGAGCTGGAGGACTACCGGTTGAAGGTCACTGAGCTAATTCAGTGGGCTTTAGTGGGGGCGGTTACAGGGAGTAAGTGGTGGGTTAGTCTTAAGGCCAAAATTAGGCGCTTCTCTGTCCAGTATAGCCAACGCCTCGTGTTAGATAAGGCTAAGGCAAAGAAGCGCTTAGAGGATAAGCTGACCCGGGCGGTGGAAGGGGGGGATCCCCTAGAGTTAGCACTAGCTAAACAAGATCTCAACCGCTTGGCTAGCGAGCGGTATGAAGGTCAAGTAGTTAGGGCTAGGTTAAACAAAGTTTCCAACGAGGCTGTGAATGTTGACGCTGTTGAGCGTAAGGCTGCTTTAAGGCGCGGTTCGGATAGGTACATTCGTAAAGTATATTACCTGGAAGGACACGCCCTAGTATCGACTCGGGAGATCTGCGAGGGGTTTCGGGAGCATCTATCGGTGCGCTTCACCCAACTACCCGGACTCAGGGTCGATGAGTTTGGCAGCTATTTGGCTGACTCGCCCCGCCTCATGGCGGCTCGAGCGGCTAGCTGTGATGGTCTTATTACTGAACATGAGGTCATTACTGCATTGAAGCAGGTCGGCTATAACAAATCTCCGGGGCTTGATGGTTTACCCTACGAGTTCTACTTGAGGCTGTCGCCCATGTTGGTCCCTATTCTGAAGGATATGTTCAACCATTGGTTTGCCCAGGGTTCCTTCCCTGGACAGGTGACCAAGGGTGTGATCACATTGCTGAGGAAAGGTCAACGGCATGGTGGGGGGGGGAAACTTTGATGATTTTAGGCCCTTGACTCTGCTAAACACAGAGTTAAAGATTTTGGCAAAGATTCTTGCGAATCGCTTGCAGGTTGTCATCACTGATTTGATCGAACCAGACCAAACTTATGCTGTGAAGGGGAGATCGATTCAAGACAATTTGCATTTGATACGCTTGATCATAGAGGGGACAGAAGACGACGCCGAAGCCGCGCTGATCAGTTTAGATCAGTCCAAGGCATTCGATAGGGTCGACCATCGGTTCCTAGGATCTGTGTTAGAGGCCGCCGGATTTAATCTGGACTTCCGCAAGTGGATCTTTGTTCTGTATGACAGGCCAACGGTGGCGGTGCAGATCAACGGTAAACTGTCGGAGTCATTCGCTGTCTCTCAGTCGGTGCGACAGGGTTGTCCGCTGTCGCCTCTGTTGTGTGTCCTGGCGTTGGAACCCCTCCTTCGCAAGTTAAGGGACGAGGCGGCTACACCAGTCCTGCACGGAATAGCTCTCCCTGGAGGCACACGAGCCAGGGTTTCCGCGTTCGCCGATGACGTCACCGTGTTCGTGTCTTGCCACACGGACGTTCAAGTGGTGGTCGAGGCGCTCGCTCGATACGAAGAAGTAACAGGGGCCATCTTCAACCGTAGCAAGTCTGTTGGCCTGCGGTTGGGGGCCTGGACTGGGGTAAACTCGCTTCCAGGTATTTTCAGCTGGACCGATGGACCGGTCCATATTCTAGGTGTTTGGTTTGGACCGGGACTTCAGCTGGAAAAGAATTGGTCGGAAGTACAGTCTAAGGTCAAATCGTTGGTAAAGACTTGGATTGGAAGGAAATTGTCCTTGAAGGGTCGAGCGGAGGTGTGTGCTACATACGTCTTTCCGCTCATCCTTTACCGTTTGTCTGTACTTCCTCTCCCTGCAGAACGACTAACCCACTTACAAGGGCGCCTCGATTCACTATTGTGGAACGAGGGTAAGCATTATGTCTGCAGAGAGGTCTGTGTTCAACGTCCGAGCGAGGGAGGCCTGGGTCAGCCCAGTCTCTTGTGTCATAGAAACGCCGAAAGATTGGTTTTCCTGGGTCGTTCGCTTGAAGGAGACGCTCCTTGGGTCCTTGTGGTTGAGAACTCGTTCCCCAATCTCAAACCCAACCCTTCGGTAGAAGGTCGTCGTAGACCGAAGGGGGAGTCCAAGTTCTTCTCCGAATGCCAGACCGCTCTTAGAGCTTTGCCGGGGACCAGTGTCCTTGATCAGCCAAGGAAGAAACTATATCGGGAGTTAGTGGAGGGGACCGCGAAGGATCCACTTTGTAGGCGGATGGGATGGTCGATGGAGGTTGTCCGTTCTCAATGGTGTTGGGCGCCGGGACGGGATTTTCTGAATAACTCAGAATTCTCCATTACTTGGCGACTGGTCCGAAATGCGCTGCCCCTCTTCAACGAACTTTTCCGGTATAAAGAACATACCAAGCGCTTCTGTCCGTGCTGTGATGAACGTGAGCCCGAAACGATCGAGCACGCGTTTTTTAGTTGCAGCCGGATACAGCCCTTATTAAAGTACATCGAGGGGGTAACAGCTCACATCGATGCCGAGTGTCCGCTCGATCTCGACGTAGGATTTTTTGTGTACAACATGGAGCCGCCGTTCCCCAGGGAGGAAAGAATGGTTTTCCTGGCGATCCTAGCAGTAGCGCAAATGATCATTTGGATCACGCGCCTTAAGTTGGTCCGTGAAGGGACATCTGTTCCTGATCGGGATCTGATCATTTACTGTAAACATTTGCTTAAAGTAAAGATCAGATGCGATTGGAAGGGGTTGCCTAGAGTGGAATTTGACAAGAGGTGGGTGCACAGCACTAGTTTGTGCATCCGTCGAGGAGCCAAGTTTCAATTCGTGTTCCCTCCTTGAGCATGGCACGGGCGGTGCTGGGTCCTTCGGAACCCATCCCGCCTAGGTCTTAGCATAGTTCAGTAAAGAGACTCTTGACTGGTGGTACAAACGAGATCCCACTCCTATTATTATTTTTGGTGCTAGAGAACCTCTGAGTCTACCCGCTCCCCTTTGTCACATATTTGTTTTGAATAAATCCCAATCCTCTCTCACTACTCAGAGGTCACCGACCGACCCCTCCACCCACTGCTTTATTTTCTCCCACTCCTAGTAAAGCTTTTTTCCCAAACCCTTCCTTACGGATTTCCCTACTTGTTTTCGGTTCCCCGGAAAACAGTGGGGGATCTAGCCGCTAGAATAGTACAGGGGGGTCAATACTAACAACCCAGTAGGATTTTTATTTTATGTTGAATTGAACTTTTTCATTAGCTTTCCCCATTCCACGAGTTTATTTACTGTTAATTCCAATTTTTATTTTTCCAATGAAATCGGACTTTTTTGTCACAAATGCACATATACACACTACATTTGGTTTTTATTTAATTAAAAAAAAAAAAAAAAAATATGCATACACAGACACATAGATAAATTTTTACAAATTGTACATATGTTTCTTCCTTAATTTTAACGCTTGGGATTCACTAGTTAGATTAGGCTCCACAGAGTGAATGAGGTAAATGTTGCAAGTCAAGAGTAAGACTCCAAGTCATCATTGTTAATTACTAGTCACAAAGACCCTGTACCCTCCCCCTCCCAATTTCTTATAGGGCCCTGTGCCTAATTTTGTTTTTAGTAAATGTTACATGTTTTTTGTACTTTTGCCAGAAATAAAATATATAAATAAGATCAAAGTGTAGTATCTGTTCTCCAGCTACAAAACTTTCGCTCTTGGAAGGGATCCACCACTGGGCTCTCGGGCTAGGTTTAAGGTGTTTATTACTTACTAACTTTCATTAGCAAGTACCAGACCCCCTCTTTTGGGGAGTCAGGACCTCAAGGACCGACTCCACATTTGTGGGAGCTCGGACCCGAAAACCGATCCCTTCTGGGGAGTCTGGAATTTCGAGACCACTAGTTGGCAGTTGTGACCTGCTTTTGTTGGTTTTTTCTTTTGTTTGTTTGTTTTTTCTTCGTTTCGGTCTCACCTCTCGAGACTGGGATGGTCTACTCTCTCCACACTTAATTGCCTGAGCAGCACTCTGACCTTCCAGGCCAAAACTTTGTCTATCTTCGCTGCTCTCCCAGTAGATCGAGCAGAAAAGGTTCGCTTTTTCGCTTCTGTTGGGTAGCTAGTGGGTAGGGTGACGTGGGGGAAGGGCGGGTGTTTCGTTTTTGCTCCCCTCTGTGGACAGAAATGTCTATCCCCTCTCTCTCTTAATTGCAACGCGGCACTCTGACCCGCTAGCACCCAAAAACTCTTATTTTTTCTGAGCCCGCTCCTCCCCCTCCACCCCTCCATCCCCCTGGGTTTTCTTTTCTCCCCACTACGCTTTGGTCCATGTCAGCAGTCGTTAGCACCACCACCACGATGCCGAGCAAGAGGACCATACTGGTCCAAATGTGCAACATCGCGCCCCTTGAAGACTCCCCTACAAAGGGAGCTAAACTTCCCTCCCAGAAGAAGGAAGGGGAAAAGGTAGGGCCGCAGCCCGCGGCAACCTTGTGCAAGATTGACAGTATAGGGCCGCAGTCCGCTACGACCCCTGTTAAAGAAGTACCGGCATCGACTCCCCACGAGGGCAACGCCACTGGAAAAGGCGCGGCCAGTGCAGCAGAGAGAGTTGAGTCTACGGAATCTGAGCCAGGGACTCCCAGAGACTCGGAATTCAGCCAAGGAATACAGGGACAAGTCTTCTCCGCTCCCCTCAAGGGTGACTCCTCCGTGGCAAGTTCCAGTAAGAAGAACAGCTCCTCGAAGAACACCGAGGAGCAATTTGAGGATGCAATCGCCTCCATCAAAGCTCTCTTCGCGGATGGAAATAACGACCCTCCCCTCAATATGCTCCAAGAGGGCAGGGAAGAGAATGAAATAGTGGAATTAGAGAGCAGCAAGGCACCCGGGGTCCAAAAAAGGGAAACATCACCCCCTGCCACTTCACCAACTGCCAGAGGAGGTACATCCCCAAGTGGGGAGGCACCACCAACTCCAAAGGAAATCCCCAATCAGCAGCCGCCCAAGAAGAGGAGGGCAAAAGCCCAGGCTGGAGAAAATCTGTCCACGAAGGGGACTGGCCAGCACTGTGCCCAGGCAACAAATCTACGGAAGAGTGGCCAGCCCTAAGCTCATCCAAGAACCCCCACACGGGCGAAAGCTCCACGCCCGTGGAGGGGGAAAGATCCAAACCAGCAGACGATTCGGACAGCAGTCCCCAAGTCCAAGAGAAGAGGGCGTGGGGCCCACAGCAGAAGAAACTCACGCCGCAGGACTACAGGGACCTATTTGAATCCACATTCAAGGAATACACGGAAGGGAACACAATTAAATAAAGTGGAGGAGCTTCAACATCGCGTCATCTCCTTCGTCACGGCGGACACCAGGAGTAAAAGCCTTACCGGGGTCGGCCAGGAAACAATGATGCAGCTCCTCCAGGATTTGAAGGTCCCTGCAAGTTATATAGTCCGCAGGAGCTATGCAAAATGGGAGCTGCTCCTGTCAGACAAGGAAGAAGCGGTGAAGCTGTCCAGGACCAACATCACCTGGAAGCACTTGGCCCTCAAACCGGAATACCAGGGGAAAAGGCGAACGACGGTGTCGGTACTAGGAGTTCCCTGCTACCTGGGTTCAAAGCAACTGGGCGTGGTGCTGAGTCAATACGGGGACGTCGAGGACATATGGCCAGTTAAAGGTCCACGCAACCTCATGACAGGCAACTACAAACTGTCTATGAGTGTGGACCTTGCTAGCTTTGATAAAATCCCCGCAATTCTCAAGTACGGAGAATGGACACTCTCCATCATAGTGGAGGGTAGGCGGCCGCACTGTTGGCACTGCCTTAAGCAGGGCCACATGGCCAAGGATTGTCCGAAGAGACCAGCAGCAGGACCACCAATGCAACAGCCATCCCAACAACCAGTAACAGCAGCCGTGCCGGCAAACCAGGAGGAAGAGGCCGGCTGGAGCAAGGTGGTCAGGAAAAATAGACCAGCTAAGCCGGTGTTCAATAATAACAACATCAATAACACCAAGCAGAACCAAACCCACAAGGAACACACTAACAAACCCACCACATCTGCTAACAACATCAACAAACACAACACAGACACAAGCATCACAAGGAAAAACATCGCAGGCACAAACAACATGAACAAGAAGATTACAGACACAAACACTCAAGAAAACAAAAACACCTCAAGCACCAACACCAACACACAGACAACAAAACAATAGTCACCAACATTGCAAACACAGACAACAAAACAACAGTCACCAACATTGCAAACACAGACAACAAAACAACAGTCACCAACAGTAACCACACAGCAAACAAAAACAAGGACACCACCCGCAAGACCAATGCGATAAGGCTTCCAAGGTAGAGGAGATGGAGGTACAAACCTCCTCTGCCAAGAGGAAGCTCCCATTGTCTCCAACTGAGTCGGAGGAGGAAGCAGTGTTGTCAGAACGAGAGGAGGGAGACAACAGCTTGGAGAAGCAGTCGAAGAGGAAGGGGAGGAGAAGCAGCAAAAGAAAAAGGGAAACAGTGCAGGCAGAGGAGATTACCACCGTTCAGTCGGCTCCTCAGGATATGCCTAAATCGGGCCCCTCCCCCAATGACAACAACACCACGCCAACCCCGCCTCCCTCCTCAAGTCTCAGCAGCACTCCACCAGCACCAATTAAGCCTCAACTAGTCAGAACAGAGAGGACGAAAAAACTCCCTTTTCTGCCGGGGGACAGGATTTGCGAAGTGGATTCGCACTTACCAATACCGGACCTTAAAGGTCAACAAAAGGTCCGGTATAACAAACTCAGGAGCTTGGTCGACGGCGACAGCATAGCCGACCCAACCAAGTTTAAAGACGCCCCCTTGTTGACCACTTTTGCAGTGGCGGCTCGTGCCTAAGATTAGTGGGGGTGCTGTTATAAAGAAAACACCTATTTTTTTTTAATATTGTGTAAAAATAAAACAAACATAAAATTATACATAATTTATACGTATGCACACGTATAAAAATACAATAACTTAAAGGAATCCTAAATAGATGTAAATATTTTACTTATTACATTCATTTGAAAGTAAACTCCGTTCTTTTTGTTTTAATTTGTGAGAAAAGATTGATAATTTTCTCCTTAACTTCTGAATGACTGCTGAAGAACTTTTTTATCAATTGAAAGCACTGCAAGTTCATTTAGTCTTTCGCAACCCATGGTGTTCCTTAGAAAAGTTTTTATTCTTTTCAGAGTTGAAAAACAACGTTCTATCTCTTATGTAGTCATGGGAATTGTCAAGATAATTTTTATGGGTTTTGTGATTTCACTAAGAACATCGTTTAAATTGTTTTCCAAAATAAATTTCAGGAGATCAATTACTTTGCAATACTCATGGATATCTGACCTACTATAAAATATTTCTAGCTCAGTTTCAAACTTTTCTTTGTCAATCATGGAATATGCTTCAGTTGTCAAGGATATCTCTTCTGTAGGTAATTTTTTTCTTAAAACTAGCAAAGCTTATCTTGTTAAACAATTTAGCAAGTATTAAATGTTTAGTTGAAGAATATCTGTCCGTTATATCAACAGATATATAGTCACACAGTTCTTTAGCTTCGCCCTTGAGTGTTTGTGAAGAATTTTCACAGTATTTGGTGTTTCTTATCTCTAAAATAGCAGTTTTGAAATTTGTTATGTATTCATTGACTTTATATATGCTAATTTCCCCGAGAAATAATTTCAACATGAGACATAATTTTATGAAATAGCTCAAACCAAAATATGAAATTTTCATCGTTCAAATATTTCAGAATTCCTTTCGCTTCTGCAACGGTCTCATCTACATATGATGTTGAATGAATTTCAGTGACAGTTTTTTTATGCTTGAACATTTTCATGAACTCTATTTATGTATGTTAAAGTTCCACCTTGTGGCGGATACACGTAGAATGCTTACATCCAGATGCTTCTTGAAAAATGGACAGACGCTGTGGTGATCTAGAAAAGAAAGTCGGAATAGCCAAAATGTTAGAGATAAATATTCTAGCATTTCGTGTAATGCTTGCTGCATTCCTCATTATTAAATTAAGTTGATGCGCATAACAGTGAGTGAAATGCGCATTACTATAAACTGCTTTTTTGCCTTTCATGACATTTGCATCATCAAATTTCTGAGCTATCAGTTTTTGGCGATTCCCTTGAAGGGTTATAACTAATTGTTGTAGAATACATTT